>NW_027531005.1:1452077-1473520 GCF_008692635.1 Crocuta crocuta
GGCTCTGTGCTGATGCCAGCTCAGAGCCTGGAGCCTGTTTCAGTCTGTGACTCCCTCTCTCTCTGACCCTCCCCTGCTCACGCTGTCTCTCTCTCTCTCTCTCTCTCTCTCCTAGAAATAAATAAAACATTTTAAAAAAAAAAGAAGAAGAAGTAGAGTTTCCTCACCCTGCTCAGCTAGCTGCCAGGGGCAAGATTTCCCTTTCACTCAGACCTATTGAGGGTCTTATTTTTAGAGAGAGAGAGAGAGAGAGCAACAGGGGCAGGGTGAAAGAGAGAATCTTAAACAGGCTCCACGCTCAGCACAGAGCCCAATGTGGGGCTCAATCCTTTGACCCTGGGATCATGACCTGAGCCAAAATCAAGAGTCGAACATTCAACTGAGTAAGCCACCCAGGCGCCCCAAGACTGGACTTGCTTGTGCAAGAATCTGTTGCCCTTATACTATCCAAGAAGAAAGATGTGATGAGTTAATTTGTCTCTTCTCCTATCTACGCACTCCTGGCTCAGATCTTTCCTGTGTTTGCATGAAGTATCTGACTCCAGCTCTGCAGTGACACAACTCACAAAACTTTACCGCATTCAGAAGCAGTTACCTTGTGTTTCGAGGACACCGGACGAGAGTTATGGAAAATAATATCCCTGGGGCTTGCACAGTATTAATAGGGAGATGTTGAGAGATATGGGTCACGCTGTGCCTACATGGAACATGGGATCCTAAGGGGCAAAGACACCATATTTTCTTACTACCTTTATTGTTTTTGTGTGTGTGTGTAATATATGGAGTCCTTAAAGCAGGAATCAGAAGACTATGGCTCTTGGACCAAATCCAACCCGAGGTCTGTTTTTCTCACTGTTCACAAACTCAGAATGGTTTTCACATTTTGAAAGGTTGTTTTAAAAAAGAATATGTAAGAGAAACCACACATGGCCCACAAAATCTAAAATATTTATCATCTAGCTTCTTATAGAAAAAGTTTGCCAGCGGCTGCTCTAAAGCCAAGGCCCAGGGTAGGGATTCCTTTTGACTGGTCTAAGCCAGTAGTCTCCACTATTTTCTCCCACATCGTCTCCCTGGGGCCAACGCAGTGAGCCAAACCCAGAGCCTTATCTGTGGTAGGTTAGCTCCATCTGCTGGTCAAGTGTTTTTCACCAATGCTGTAAACAAGAGAAAGTTCTTGCAAGTTTCAACTTCATTGCATTAATAGGATTGATTGGTTGAATCCGGCCGAGCTAGCCTATTGGAATTTAAGGTAGATATTCCGGGTTCAACTCAGATTTACCCACACACATCTCAAGGACTGAAAACACAGATGGTCGGCACACCGGCTGTATATCCCAATCATAGCCACCAGGGGAAGTGATGCAAATATAGGACCTATAGGAATGGCATTACTTGCTGGGCTGTAAATAATGGGGGAGTAAAAGTGAACAGCGGTTCTATTTTAAGAACATGGTGGTAACAGAAAAAGTAAAAAAAACTGGGAAGAGAAGGCAAGTTCAGTTTCCAACACATTAGCCCCGTTCACACTTCACCTTCCAGGGTCATGGTAATTTCTATTTATATACTTATGTGTCCTCAGAGATAAATGAAATAGGTGACAGCGATGATACAAGGGACGATAAAGACGGATTAGGGTTATTTTCTTATTATAAGGTGCTCACCCTGTGCACGGGCATCTTGTCGTTTGAAAGTGGACTTGGATTAGTTGTAAATGTACACAGCAAACTCTACGGAAATCATTCAAAAGTTTTTTAAAAAGACAGAAAGAAAGAAGTATAATTGATAGGCTAAGAAAGGAGGAAAAATGGAGTCATAGAAAATGCCCCTTAAAACCACAAAAAGAGGGGCGTCTGGGTGGCTCAGCTGGTTAAGTGTCCGAGTCTTGATCTCAGCTCAGGTCATCATGTCATGGTTTGTGAGTTTGAGAGCTCTGTTGGACTCTGTGCCGACAGTGTGGAGCCTGCTTGGGATTCTGTCTCCCCCTTTCTCTCTCTGCTCCTCTCCCACTCATTCTCTCTCTCTCTCTCTCTCTCTGTCTCAAAATAAAATAAATAAACTTAAAAAAAAAACTAAAACACACACAGAGACAGACAAAGAGTAGAAGATGAAAATAGGAACCAAGAAGGGCAACAAATAGAAAACAGTAATGAATATGGTAGATACTAACCCAACTACATTAGTCATCACTTTGAATATCAGTGGATTAAATGTACCAATTAAATGACAGAGATTGTCAGAGTGGATTTAAAAAACGTGACTTAAATAGGGACACCTGGGTGGCTGTCAGTTGAGTGTCTGACTTTGGCTCAGGTCATGATCTCACAGCTCCTGAGTTCGAGCCCCACATCAGGCTCTGTCTTTGCTGACAGCTCAGAGCCTGGAGCCTGCTTCAGATTCTGTGTCTCCCACTCTCTCTGTCTCTCTGCCTCTCCTCCCCTGCTCATTCTCTCTCTCTCTCTCAAAAGTAAATAAAAACATTTTAAAAATACGACCTAACTAAATGTTGTCTGTAAGAAACCTACTGTAAATATAAAGATACACAGAGACTGAAAGTAAATGGATGGAGAAAAATATACCATGCCAACGCTAGTCAAAAGAAAGTAGGAGTCATTCTATTACTTTCAGAAAGAGCACACTTCAAAACAAGCAGAGTTATCAGGGCTCAAATGGAATGTAGGACATCCAAACTGGAAGAGTGAAAAAAGAGAAGTAAAGTAAATTCAATCAGTCCAATAAAGTAGGGGTTGGCAAACTTCAGCCCATGAACCAAATCTGGACTGCTCCTTGTTTTTATATAGCTCACACACTGAGAACGGTCTTATATTTTAAATGGTTGAAAAAGAAGAATATTATTTTATGATGTATCAAAATTATATGAAATTCTAATCTCAGTATCTACACATGAAATTGTATCGGAACACAGCGAGGCTCATTTGTTCACATCTTGTCTGGAAAAGTTTCGACAGAGCCCATGTGGCCAATCAAGCCTAAATATTCACTAGCAGGTCCTCTATAGAAAAAAAAATTGCCAACACTTGCAATAGAAAGTGGAAAACAGAAAAATAAAGCAACATGATGTTCGACGCACTACGGGGTGATGTTAGGATTGCAAGTCATCCTCATCCTCGCGATGACCCATAAGTACTTTTGAAGGCTATTTGCTGAAAACCTTTATATTAAGTAAAGATCTTCAACGGGTGGTTGGAAATGCAGAAGTGGAGAGAGGAGCGAGATCAGGGCCCTCCTTGCCTCGGTTCCTCTGGGGTTCAGCTCTGTCGCTGCCCTGCCTCTGTGTGTGCCACCCGGGGCGGGGGGGGAAGGTTAAGGAGGGGGCTGCCACAGCTGGGTCTCCCATGGTGGCCCCTGGCTTCCGGAAGTTGCAAAGCACATGAGCTGTACTTTCCCTCCTCAGCTGCAGGGCGCCATCATGGTCGCTTCCTGTGTCCAGATCCTGGTGGGATTCTCAGGCCTCATTGGGTTTCTCATGCGCTTCATTGGCCCCTTGACCATTGCTCCGACCATCTCCCTGGTGGCCTTGCCTCTCTTTGAGTCTGCGGGTAACAACGCCGGCATCCACTGGGGGATTGCTGCCGTGTAAGTACTCTCTGGGATTGGAGTGGCATCTAAGTTCTTTCTGGTGGAAGACTACCCAGTAAGAATAATGTGTTCTGGATACTGGCAAACTCTTGTGGGTTATAGATACTTTCATGAACACTATGATACTTTAAAAAGCAGTGAAATTGCTAGAAGTCGTTATTACTACTATTTGTTACATTTTTAGTGCTCAAAAACAATGAAGTAATCTCAAGAAGTACAGAAGAACACTTAGTGTTCACAAAGACACGGATGCTGCTGGTCCTCTGTCTGCTAGGTTTTCATGGAGCAAATGGCTGTCACTCTCTGGCGCCTGGGAAGGGTGCAAAAGACGTGGCTCAGGTTCCCAGTACTCTTATAGCATAGGAGAGAGATGAGCCTTGGATCCAAATAGCTGTGACATCAGGAGACGGTGCTGAGAATCGTAGAATGTCGAGCACGTTCAGGGGAGGGGGTGATGGTAGCTAACTGGGGGGGTCAGGAAAGCTTTATGGAAAAAGAGGCCTTGAGCATCGTGACAGAGCTTTGAAGGCACTTGGGGATGGCCGCTGCAGTCTGACCGCAAGGATTTGCAGAATGACCCGGGAGAGAAGACAGTCGTGGACCCTCGCCTCACCGGCTCCAACCCCTGGATCCATCCGGCCGCCCAACCCCAGGGAGTAATAGCCCCCCTTCCCGCCCTTCCCCCGCAGCCACCAGCAGCTCTGAAAGGGAACAGTCCACCTTTTCAGACATGGTAGGACACTGACTGCGTCACCGAGAGGGGCCTCGATGGGGACCTTCGCAGCAGCCACTGCCTCCCCGTCCCAGACAGTGGTGGCTCAGCCTCCTGGACGCATGCTCAGGACAAGCTTGCCAGGCTGGGCGTGGCTTGTTTCTGTTTCAGGACCATCTTCCTCATCGTGCTATTTTCTCAGTACCTGAAAAATGTTGCCATGCCCCTGCCCGTTTATGGAGGAGAGAAGAAGTGTCACACGTCTAAGTTCTACCTGTTTCAGGTCTTCCCGGTAAGAAGCGCTCCCCACCCTCTTGCGTTCTTAGTGGACTCACCCGGAGGGTGGGGGGCATCCCTCGCCCTCTCAGAAGGTCCCCACAGCAAATGCTCTCCCTTGTATGGTGGCTTCTCCTCCCTGGGCTCCATTCATCCACTGTAGAAGGAGGCGACTGTCGTGGGAATGCTCTGTGGCTGCTGGTGCAATGCGGCCCGTGTCATTCCACGAAGCCCTGCCCCAGGTCACTCCTCTGGGCACCAGTGTGGGACAGCCGTCTCACGTTCCTGGGGCTCTGCTCCTAGCAAGGTTCATACCTAACTGTACACAACTAAGGACTACACTGCTCAGACCAACTTCCTCCTCGGTGGCTCGCGGGGAGTCCAGATCCCTGGTGCTGCTGCTGCCTCAATTCTCAGACCCCCCGCTGGTGGATTTGCATCGGTGTTAGGTCTGTGTGGCTGCCGACCACACAGTATGTCTGCAGGTTTAATTGCACCGTGAACTACATCTCACATCGTGAAAAGATACTTCCACATCTCGTCCCTCGCTCACCACCCTGCAGGTGGGCTTTTCTACAGCTCACCGTGCCCAAGAATCACTTGTGGACATCGCTCAAAATACACTTTTCTGGGGTTCTGCCACCAGAGATTAAGTATCGGTGTATCTGGAGAAATATCTTTACGAAATCTTGCTTCAGGCTCTGCAGAGCAGTGGTTGTAATTCCACTGAACAGATGAGGAAACTGAGGCTCAGGGAGTTTGAGCCAAGGTCATGTGACCAGCAGACAGTGGAAAGGAAGACAGATGGTAATCCTTCCAATCCAGGCTGTGCCTATTTTGCCAGACATTTCTGCCTCTCTTTGATGCAAACCCTCCATGGTTTATTTTCTACATTCTTTTAATGCGCTAATTATGACGTGGATTGCTGTTGTCACCGGAAGGGCCAGGAACCCAGCACTTCCTTATTTCAAAGAGCTTCCCTGACCTCCCTCCCCGGCCCAGCACCTCTGGGAGGTGTAGGCAGGGGCTGGAGGTCCAGGCCGGGTAGTGAAGCCCCTCCCTCTGGCAGGTGATGCTGGCGCTCTGCATCTCGTGGCTTCTCTGCTTCGTGCTCACAGTCACCAACACTCTTCCCACGGCCCCCACGGCCTATGGGCACCTGGCCCGCACCGACACCAAAGGCAATGTCCTGAGCCGGGCTCCTTGGTTTCGCTTCCCTTACCCAGGTAATGAGAAGATAGGGCCCCTTTGTGCCTGGGACAGGTGTTTTCCAGGACTGACCATGGGGTCCAGGGCACTGGATGGAGCATTGAATAGGGGCAGAGGATGGATCTACTCCAAAAGATCTGACAAGGAGGAGCAGGCTCGAGGGAGTCTATATCAGACCCCTAGGAGAAGGAGACCCTAAGAATCCTCTGAAGGTGTTTGACCAAAGGCTTCCATTCCAGGACCTTCCTCTGAGATGGTCTACATCCCTCATCCCCTCCTCCTTGTTACCCAGAACCCACAGCCTGGGAATGGGCAGATCAGAGAAATTTCAGCCTTCTGGCTAGACCTTTGAGACTCTTCCTGGATTAATTGGATCCTACTCAAGGGAGCCCTGGGCTAAATTAGAACATGTGCACCGTGACCTCAAAGTCTGGGTGTGTGACTTCCCCTCAGGGAGGAATGGTAAGGCAGGAGTCCAAGCCACAGCCTCTGACAGTCATGGGGTTGGAAGACACACTACCTGGTCTTTAAAGCCTTTCCAGGGGCGCCTGCAGTGCCTCAGTCGGTTAAATGTCCAACTGTGGCTCAGGTCATGATCTCCCGGTTCATGGGTTCGAGCCCCGCCTCGGGCTCTGTGCTGACAGCCCAGAGCCTGGAACCTGCTTTGGATTCTGTGTCTCCCTCTCTCTCTCTGCCCCTTCCCTGCTCACATTCTGTCTCTCTCTGTCTTTCAAAAAATAAACGTCAAAAAAAAAAATTTAAAGCCTTCCAAAGACCCCTCCCGCAAAGAAGTTATTTGGGCTTCAGCAACCTGCTGCCTTCTGGATTAACCTTCCCTCTGTGTTGCTCTTTCAGGACAGTGGGGCCTCCCCACCATCAGCCTGGCTGGGGTCTTTGGGATCATTGCAGGGGTCATCTCCTCAATGGTGGAGTCGGTAGGCGATTACTACGCCTGCGCGCGGCTGGTGGGGGCCCCACCCCCTCCGAGGCACGCGGTCAACCGAGGCATCGGCATCGAGGGTCTTGGCTGTCTGCTGGCAGGAGCCTGGGGGACAGGGAACGGGACCACCTCCTACAGCGAGAATGTCGGGGCGCTGGGTATCACCAGGGTAAGTCTGCTGACGGTGACTTATGGGGCGGGCTGGGGCCCCCGAATCTGTGCTCAGTGCTTGAGTCTCTTGTGGCTGCTGTAACAAATCGTCACCAACTTAGTGGTTTCAAACGACCCAGATTCGTTCTTTCTCCGAGCTGGAGTTCAGGAGTCCAACACGGGGCTCAGCGAGGCAAAATAAAAACTCTGGCCGGGGGTGTGTTCCCGTTAGCTTCGATCCCAGCCTCTGTTTGTTGTTCCTTAGGAGGAGTATAAACAAACCCAAAACGTGTATTCCGATGCGGTTAAATTCTTCCCATGTGTTCTATAATGCAGACAGCTCAATAAATAAGCTCTTAGGCTGCAAAGAAAAAGAAACAAAGAAGGAATCTGCCACTTACGGGGCATTAATGGACTTCAGTAGTTGACACTAGAGTATCTTTTAAAAAATACTTTACAAAGTGGTTAAAGACACGTAACCTAAAAACTGAAATCTGGATCTATTAAACGAGGCCTTATTCTCCTTTCTCCCCAGCACCTGTCGACCACCCATCGACTTTCTGTCTCTTTGAACTTGACTAGGCTGGGTACCTCATAGAAGGGGAATCATACAGTATTTGTCTTTTTGTGACTAGCTTATCTCACTTAGCAGAATGTCCAGGACTGTCCACAGACAGTCCAATAATATTCCATTCCACACACACACACACACACACACACACCACATTTTGTTTATGCCTTGCCTTTGGATTTTATGCTGGCTCCTCTCTATGGCCCTCGACACCCTTCATGGAGGAGCCCTTGCCTTGTTCTTCATCTCTTCTCCCATGTGTCTCTCTGCGTCTCACTGTGCTCCAGAGTTCCCTTCCCCCCTCCCCCTCCCCAGCTTTACTGAGACACACTTGACAGGTAACACTGTGTAAGTTTAAGCTGTACGATGTGTTTATTTGAAAATACACTAACATATTGCAGCATGATGGCCACCATTAGCTAACACTCCCATTAGGTAACACCATTACCGGTTCTTTCTTTTTATTTTTAAAAAAATTTTTTACATTTATTTATTTTTGAGAGACAGAGCACAAGTGGGGGAGGGCAGAGAGAGAATGAGACACAGACTCCAAACAAGGATCCAGGCTCTGAGCTGTCAGCACAGAGCCCGATGTGGGGCTCGAACTCACAGACTGCGAGATCATGACCCGAGCCGAAGTCAGATGCTTAACTGACTGAGCCACCCAGGTGCCCCTCTTACCATTTCTTTTTGAATGGTGAGAACATTTGGTGGCTCAGTTGGTTAAGCATCTGACTTCAGCTCCGGTCATGATCTCATAGTCTGTGGGTTTGAGCCCCGTGTCGGGCTCTGTGATGATAGCTCAGAGCCCAGAGCCTGCTTCAGATTCTGTGTCTCCCTCTCTCCGCCCCTCCCCTGCTCATGCTCTCTCTCTCAAAAATAAACATTAAAAAAATTTTTTAAAAAGATCTACTCTCTTAGCAACTTTCAAGAGTATATATAATATGGTGCTGTTAAGTATAATCACAGTATTGTACATTAGATCCCCAGAACTTATTCATCACCTTCTCACTGGAAGTTTGTACTCTTTGACGAACATCTCTCCATTTTCTCCACCCTGGTAACCACCACACTTCTTTCTATTTCTGTGAATTTAGCTTTACTAGATTCCACATGAAGGATACCATACGATATTTGTCTTTCTCTGACATAGTTCACTTAGCACAACGCCTTCAAGTTCTACCCATGTTGTACAAATAGAAAGATTTCATTTGTTATGGCTGGATAATATTCCATTGTGTATATATACCACATGGTCTTTATCCATTCATTCATCATTGGACACTTAGGTTGTTTCCATATCTTGGCTTGTAAATAATGCCGCAGTGAACACGGGTTGTGGGTATCTTTTCCAATTAGTGTGGTGGCTTTTTTGTACAAATACTCATAAGAGGAATTGCTGGATCATGTGGTAATTCTATTTTTAACTTTATGAGGAAAAGCCACACTGTCTTCCATAGTGGCTGTGCCAATTTATGTTCCAATAAACATTACATAAACGGTACACATAGGATCCCTTTTCTGCACATCTCCACCAGCACCTGTTAGTTCTTATCTTTTTTATGATAACTGAATCTAACAGATGTGGGGGAGGGAGATATCTCATTGTGGTTTTGATTACATTTCCCTGGTGGTTAGTGATGTCGAACATCTTTTCATGTACCTGTTGGCCATTTGTATGTCTTCTTGGGAGAAATGTCTATTCAGTTCCTCTGCCCATTTTTAAATTGTTGTTGTTGTATTGAGTTGTATAAATTCCTTATGTATTTTGGATATTAACCCCTTGTCAGATATATGGTTTGCAAATATTTTATTCCATTCTGAGGTTGCCTTTTTATTTTGTCGATAGTTTAGTGTAGTCCCATTTGTTTATTTTTTGCTTTTGTTTATTATACTTTTAGCATCATATCCAAAAAAATTGAAAAAAACAATTTCTAGGGGATTTTCCCTATGTTTTCTTCTAGGAGTTTCATGGTTTCAGCTCTTACATTTAAGTCTTTAATCCATTTTGCATGTAATTTTTTTGAATGGTGCAAGGTAAGTGTCCAATTTCATTCCTTGTATGTGGTTCTCTGGGTTTCCCAACCCTGTTTATTGACAAGACTATCCTTTCTCCCATTGAATATTCTTGGCTTCATTGTCAAATATTAGTTGACCGTGTTTTCATGGGTTTATTTGTGGGCTCTCAATTCTGTTCTGTTGATCTTTGTGCCTGATTTTATGCCACTACCATACTGTTTAAATTACTATAGCTTTGTACTATCATTTGAAATCAGGAAGTATGATTCCATCAGTTTATTCTTCTTTCTTGGGATTCCTTTGGCTATTCGAGGTCTTTTGTGTTTATATATGAATTTTGGGATTTTTTTTCCTATTTCTGTGAAAAATGCCATTGAAATTTTGTTAGGCAATGCATTGACTATACAAGTGGCTATAGTGTGAACATTTTAATAACATTAATTCTTCTTATCCATGAACATAGGATATCTTTCCATTTGTTTGTGTCTTCAATTTCTTTCAGCAGTGTCTTGTAGTTTGTAGTGTACAGATATTTCACCTCCTTGGTTAAATTCTTCTTAAGTAGTTTATTGTTTTTGATGCTATTATGAGTGAATTGCTTTCTTTATTTGTTTTTCAGATATTTTGTTGTTTGTAGAGAAAGACAACTGATTTCTGCATGTTGATTTTTGTATTCTGTGACTTTATTGATTCATTGATTAGGTCTAACTCTTTCTTGGTTGAGTATTTAGAATTTTCTGTATATCAGATCATATCATGTCTACTGTCATATATTCATACCTTCATTGTATTGAGGTGTGTTTCTTCTATACCCAATATATCGAGAGTTTTTATCATGAAAATATGTGGTATTTTGTCTAATGCTTTTTCTGCATCTTTTGACATGATTATATGGTTTTTATTTTTCATTTTATTTATGTGGTATATCACATTTATCACTTGTATATGTTAAAACATCCTTGCATCCCAGGGATAGATCCCAGTTGGTCATGGTGCATGATCTTTTTAATGTGATGTTGAATTTGGTTTCCTAATATTTTATTGAGACTTTTAACATCTGTATTCATCAGGGACATTGGTCTGCGCTTTCTTGTAGTGTCTGTATCTGGTTTTGGTATCAGAGTAATGCTAGCCTTATAAAATGAGTTTGTGAAGTAAGTATTATTAATTCCATTTGGCATATTTGGAGGCTGATATTTGGAGAGATTAAGTAATGTGCCCAAAGTCACACAGCTACTTAGAGGCAGAACTGGGGTTGGGTCTCAAATGCCTCCTCCTCCTCCTCCTCTTCTTCTTCTTCTTCTTCTTCTTCTTCTTCTTCTTCTTCTTCTTCTTCTTCTATAATTTATTGTCAAATTAACACCTAGTGTTCATTCCAACATGTGCCCTCTTCAATGCCCATCACCCACTTTCCCTTCTCCCCCACCTCCCATCAATTGCAGTTTGTTCTCAGTATTTGAGAGTCTCTTATGGTTTGCCTCCCTCCCTCGATGTAACTTTTTTCCCTTTCCCCTCCCCCATGGTCTTCTGTTAAGTTTCTCAAGATCCACCTATGAAAGTGAAAAAATATGGTCTCTGTCTTTCTCTGCCTGCCTTATTTCACGTAGCACAACACCCCCCAGTTCCAAACGCCCATTCTTAAGCGTTATGCCACTGCCTCCCAAGAGAGATCTTTGGCCTCACTGGAAAGGCTTCTTAGAGAAGGAGCATTTGAGTCAGGACTTTAAGATGGGGATAGAGTGGTGAGTGAAGAGATGAGGGCAGAGGCCGGGTCCCAAGGTCACCCCCTCATCCTTTCACAGCCCCCATGTGGGAGCAGAGGGGCACCATCTGGGCTCATGTGGTTCTGTTCCTACAAGACCTCTGGAGTGTGGTTTGGGGTGCCCCCGAGGCAAGGCAGAGGCGTGGTGGGTGCTGAGTCTCTCGTCCCCCCATCTCCTGAGCACCGCAGGTGGGGAGCAGGATGGTGATGGTCGCCGCCGGCTGTGTGCTGCTCCTGATGGGTGTATTTGGGAAGATCGGGGCTGCCTTTGCCACCATTCCAACCCCTGTGATGGGAGGCATGTTCCTGGTGATGTTCGGGGTCATTGCCGCCGTGGGGATTTCTAATCTGCAGGTGAGGCAGGGCGCCCTTCCACGAGCAGCCAGGGTATCTCTTGAGAGAAGCCCATGAGAATGGGGATGAAGAGAATGGGGCTGGGCCAGGGGAGGAGGAGGAGGCATCCTTGGTTCCCAGAGACCACGATGGCCTCCGGGCGGAAGAAAGAAAGAGCCGGATGCATCCGGGCTTCTGAAAAACAGAAACTGCATCAGTCCGACCTGGGGTGTCCGGACCACTCAGCTCCCAGGGTCAAGTGGGAAGCCCGGCCTGGCTTGCCTACTGAGTGTGACGCTCAGAGCCCAACCTCCCTCCCCCATCTCTGGTGGCAGCGGGAGGGGAGGGGGCATTGGAGGGGACTTAGGTCGCTGTACAGCGCGGGTGCTGATGGCTTCGGGCTGCCCTGGGGGCTTCTCTCCTGCAGTACGTGGACATGAACTTGTCCAGGAACCTCTTTATCTTTGGCTTCTCCATCTACTGTGGCCTCGCCATTCCCAACTGGGTGAACAACAACTCTGAGAAGCTCCAGACAGGTGATTTTCTGTCTCCGAGACTGTGACCGCTCCAGGGGCAGAGGCCCTCGGCCCCTGGGGACCCCGGTTGCTTTTGTCTCCATTCTAGGGATTCTCCAGCTGGACCAAGTCATCCAGGTCCTGTTGACCACGGGCATGTTTGTCGGTGGATTCCTGGGCTTTCTCCTGGACAACACCATCCCCGGTAGGGCTCACCTTCACTCCGTAAGCTAGTCTGGGGAGGCGGTCAGCACTCGGGCTGCCCCCGTTACCACGTGAGGCTGACCACGGCGTGTCGCGAGCAGGCCCTGGGTCTGGCGGGGACGTGCAGGACGGCATCAGCCTTCTAAGGCGGCCCTAACCAAACAGCGCAGACCGGCTTAAACAGCCAGAGTGCATGTCCTCACGGTGTGGAGGGTAGAAGAGGCGATCCAGGTGGCAGAGTGGGCTTCTCCTGAGGCCTCTCTCCTTGGCTTGGAGATGGCGGCCTTCTTGCCGCGACCTCGCGTGCCCCTTCCTCCACGTGGGTGCATCCCTGCTGTCTCTCTGTGCGTCCTTATCTCTTCAGGTTAAGACACCAGTCAGATGAGATTAGGGCCCACCCTAAAGACCTCGCCTTTAACTGAGTCACCCTTTTAAAGGTCCTGTCTCCAAATACAGTCACATTCTGAGGTAGTGGGTTAGGGCTTCAACCCCTAGGGGGGGTCAATTCGGCTATAACAGAGCCCTAAGGTGAGAAATACACCAGATGCAAAAAGGAAAGGACACAGCCCCAGCTGTGTTACGGCCCAGAGTCTAGTTGGTGAGGGAGAGAACACATGTATTCATTCATTCATTCATTCATTCATTCACATCTTCAATGAAACCCCACTGAACACTTACTGTGTTCCAGGTGCTCTGTACTGAGACCACAAAGAGCAGAGAGACATGCCCTCCACCTTCCAGAAACCCACAGGCCAGCAGGAGAGAAAGACAAGAGACAGACAGTGAGAATAGAGGGGAATCAGTGTGGTGATGAGCAAACTCAGTCTCTGAGGGCTGAGGATGTCGTTGTGAGGAGTGCAGGGCTGCCGTCACGGACGGCTCTCAGTGCTCCCCTCTTGAACCTCCCGCAGCCCCTTGAGAGGGCCCCTAGGCTCGCACCCGCCTGGGGGCACTCTGTTTCCCACATTGGTTCACTCCACCAAGTGTAAAGTGCGCCTGCATTCTAGAAACAGAGTGGTGGAGAGACCCATGCCTTGAAGGTGAGGAAGGGGCAGCATTCAGTTAGCTCTGCCGCACGTCAGCCCTGCAGTGGGAGCTCAGGGAATCCCTGGGGCGGCTCTGAGCGGGGACTCCAGACGGGACAGCAGAGGGGGCATCGGAGGAGGAGGAAGGAAGAGGAGGAAGTGGAGGAGGAGGGAGAGGAGGAGGGGGAAGTGGAGGCGGAGGGGGAGGGGATGCTGTTGACAGGTGGAGGCCTGGCCGAGGAGACCTCCCGGGTGCCTGCAGGGGGCGCCAGAGGCTCCCCCAGCCCAAGGGCGGCTCAGTTCCCAGGCCTGACTGTTTGCCCGTCTTCCATTAGGAACCCTGGAGGAGAGAGGCCTCCTGGTGTGGAATCAAATCCAGGAGGAGTCTGAGGAGACTGCGAGGGCCTTGGAAGTGTACTCCCTCCCCTGTGGGATCGGCAACACTTCCTGCACGGGGCCCTGTGCCCAGCGTCTCCCCTTCTGGCCCAGGAGGGAAGCTGGGAAAGGTGAGCAGGGAGTGAGCCTGTTCAGCTGCTTCTCCCCGGATCCCTCGGGAGAGTGCTCCGAGGGCACCGAAGAAACCAAGATATGAGAAGAGCTGTCCTCACGCCTGCCCCCCCCCCGCCGCCGCCCCGGGGTTCCTCGCCCCCCACCTCGGGTGCTCGGCTCCTCATACGAGGGCGGGTGGGCACCCTGCACACCGTGGCAGCCAAATTAGATTAAGACCATGAGGCGTGGGCTTTGACACAGTCACTTAGTCACCACACCCTCCCAGAGAAAACCAGTCTCCAGCGTAACCCAGTGTCCACACAGAAACTTTCTTCATGCACGTGCTCTTGGCAACCTATTGACTTGTGGGGAGGGAAAGGCCTGGGGTGAGGCAGGGGACGGAGTTGGGGCTGTTTGCTGAAAGGTGACAGGGACAGTTCTCTTCCTCCTCAAAGAGGCAGGATGCTGGAACCCCGCCAGTCCTCTCCCTCCGTGCACCGGCCCCTCAGGGCTGGCTCTTCAGGACAGGGGAGAAGTACCCTCTGTTCTTCCAGCACCTTCTCTGAGCTCCTGGTGCTCCAGCTGGCATCCAGCTCAGGCTGTTTGTCATGGATTGTTCCTGAATTTCACTTTCTTGGCATCGAGTGCACTGACTCCAGCGTGGGCTTCGGTCCAGTAGGCCGCCGAGGGGTCACAACGCGCTCCACGAGGTGGCCTCCTCGTTTCATTCTTTAACGAGGCCTCAGGACTGCAGCACTAACTCCCGCCCGAGTTCCCAGCGGGCTGGGCTGCCCTGCAAATTTCAGATTTGCAGTCTCCACAATTATGCGAAGCAGTTCCTTAAAATCAAACCCCCAAGCCCGTACCCACACCTATACCCGTCCCCATCCATATGCTATTGGTTCAGTTTCTCTCACAGATACAGGACTGGCTAATACGGGAAGATATCATCAGTCAAGATACAGATACCTGACTGAGGGAGGAAGAGTCCTAGGTGGGGAGGGAGGGAGGAAAAGTATCATCTAAGGGGATTTCAGAGCAACATATCCACCCTGGGCTGCACCATGTCTCATGAGCCCTGCGGGGTGGGGAGCCCTGGGGGGTGGGGCTGAGGCGTGAAGGCAGGGGAGCCTCTAGCACATGGCTGTGGGGAGAAGGGACACAGCGTTCCCCTGAGGTCCACGCTGACTGCCCCCCCCCAGCACATAATACTCCAGGAATGAGGACTAAACAGGAGTGGGGTGCGGATTGGTTAGAGCTGGTCAGGCATGCAGTCCTTGAGGACCTACTATGTGCAGGCACCTCTGTAGAGATTTCTTCCTTGCCGTGCGCTGGCTTGTTCTTGGCTGCTGGAGTGGCTGGGGGTGGTTGTGAGCACTGGTGCCGAGCTCCCTCATTCTGCTCAGCAAACCCCCCAGAGGAGAGCCCCCGCCTGCCCCCTCATTTTGGTTGTTTCTAAACAGTGAAGCGACAGTCCTTGCGTATCCCCCATGGGGGGGTCCCTAGGGGTGGGTGCGTGCCAGGATGTGAGGTGAGGTGCCAGCACTGGGGCTCAGAGCAGGCAGGACTGTGCTTGACTCCTAACCTTAACCTGCGCCTCAGTTTCTTACGAGGAGATGGAGCCGCTGAAGTCTTTGCGGGGCTGTCAGTGGAGGGCAGCCGCTGTGGTCATGATGGGAACCTGCAAAAAGCAGGGAACCCGTTCTCTGCACGCGGGGTGTATTGGCCAGGGGTCTCCAGAGAAACAGAGCCAATAGGATGTAGGACATGTGTGCACGCACATGTGTACACGCTTGTCCACACAGGCATGTCTACATACTACATACACGTGCAGACATATGCATAGAGATTTTAAGGAATGGACTCACGTGATTGTGGAAGCAGGCATGTCCCAAATCTGCAGAGTAGGTGGACAGACTGGGAAGAGTGGGCGTCCGTGTCGGAAGGCAGTCATTGGCGAGTCCCCTCTTCCTCGTGGGAGGTCAGTCTTTGGGGCTAGTCGATCCTTCAACTGATTAGATGAGCCTGACCCACATTAAGGAGGGTAATTATTCTGTATTTACTCAAAGTCTGCTATTGTACGGGGTGCCTGGGTGGCTCATTTGGTTAATCGTCTGACTTCGGCTCAGATCATGATCTCAAGGTTCATGGGTTCAAGCCCCGTGTCAGGCTCTGTGCTGACAGCTAGCTCAGAGCCTGGAGCCTGTTTCAGATTCTATATCTCCCTCTCTCTCTGACCCTCCTCTGTTCATGCTCTCTCTCTCTCAGAAATAAATAAAATAAAATTTTTTAAGTCTTCTATTGTAAATGTCTATCCCATCTGAAAATACATTTGTAGAAACATCTAGAATAATGTTCAACTGAGAATCTGGGTACTGCGGCCCAGTCAAGCTGACACAGAATCAACTATCACATCCAGCACACATGTCCAGAAAGCTCTCAGAACACTCTGGGATCTGGCTTGAACTCCATTTAGGAGTCTTTATTCCCAGAAGCAGCAGATGAAGCTGGTTCTGTCCTACAGCACAGGAGGGGTCAGCACCATTCCTGGGCTCCGCGGGCATGCAGGATGAGTGAGTGGCCTCCAGAACTCTCTAGATCCCACCAGAACCATGTTCTGACCCCAAGGTGTGCTGAAAGCACCTAGTGTCATGGCACCTCTGAGGACACCTTTCTTGAAAGCCCGTGGCCCGGGCTTCAGCCAGGCTGCACCCCCCTCAGTCCCCCCGTGAAGAGGAACATGGTAGGAGCAGGTGTGCCTTTCAGCCCGCCAGCCTCTTCCAGCAACAACCCTGAGGGACTGACATGGGGCCGCACTACTTTACAAATGCTTTATTAACAGTCAGCAACTGAAACCATCCAAATGCTCTGGGACAGCCACTCCAAAACGTCCCGGAAGGCTGAGGCAGGTACAGCCCTGGCTGTCGGCATCGTACTCGGCAGCTGCCCACCCCGGCTCACCCCCTCCCTGCCCAGCCCTTGTGGGTCACAGGTCATCATCGAAGGTCTCCATGCATCTCAACATGATCATCTCATCGTCAATGGGAAGGTCCGGTTCCTGCAACACACAGAGTGGAAAAAGATCACTTTCCATGGAAGGAATCCAGGCCCCAGGCAGACAGGAACCCCCCGCGGCTCCCCAAGAGTCTACCCCATCTCTGGCCATGTCTTCTCAAGCTTCCAGCCAGGAAGTAAGCACTACAGGGAGGATGGGGGGAAGGTCCCTTTTCCACTTCACTCAACCCCACACTCCATGATCTTCAGAAAGTTTTCCTGCCTTCTTTCCATCCTGGGCGTTCCCAGGATCCCATAGGTGATGGAGAGAGAGCGAGGGCATCAAAACTTTATCCAAATGCCCATCGATGGGGGACGGGGAGTTACGCCAGGTGCACTCACCAAGGGAATACCATGCAGCTGTTTGAAATTAAAGGAACGAGCTCGTTCTCTCTCTGTGGGGGATGCTATTTAAAAGGAAAAAAGTGAAGTACAAGGCAATGTGCAGAGTAGGCTACCATTTGTGTTCGAAAGGGCACATAACTATCTGTAGAGTCCCTCTGGATGGCTGCACCAAGAAACTGGTAAGGTGACTGCCTCTGGGGAAGAGAATGGGGCACAGCCAAGGGACGCTGGTGGGAGAGACTACGTTTTGTCTATCTTTTGGTAACTTTCAAGTTTTAAACTGTGTATGTGGGTTAACTCGTAGATAATTTTTTTAAGAAGCAGTGCTGTGTTTGTTTAGCAGGGGTTTTATAAAGGGTCCTTCCCTTTATAATGACCCCGCCCCTGACCTCTCTGACTCCCCATGATCTCTTCCCCTTAAAGTGTGCTCCTGGGTTTTGCTCTTCCTGTCTCTCACCCCCTTAGCAGAAAGTGACCCCTGTAGTTTGTTACTGTGCTGGTCAGGGACTGGTCCCTTTGGGCCCCAGAAAGCCCAGTCAACCATCTCACGAATGTGGGACCTGGTCCCCAGGGTGATGGCCGGGTTGGGCGAAGACTCCGCTGACAAAGCGTCTCCAGCTCTGGAGAATGTCCTCGCTCACTGTGCTCTCCCGGGGTGGGGGGGCAGGGTGCATGGTGGGGAGCCAGCGTACCCGAGAGAGGACCAGGTGGGCTCTAGGAAAGGAATGTGGACCCTTCGTTCAGGGTGAAGACCATAGCAGAGCTTGAGAAAAAGACGGAATGGAGCCAGGAGGCCAAGCGTCCTGGGAGGGGCCACCCACTCACGTCTCTGTCACACCAAGTGCTTGAGTGTTGTTCAGAACGGTCCAGGCCCCTAGCCCCCTGAAAATGGTGTCCGAGGCATTTTTAAGCTGCAGAGTTGTGAAAGCAGCGGGACGTGAGAGGTGTCTGCTGGTCTTGGGAGCCGAAGCCTGGTGAATCATAGCCTATCCACCCCGGCTCACGCCCACCTGGGACCCTATTTGGAACTGGGGTGTTTACAGGTGTAGTTGGTTAAGGATTGCAAGATGAGCTCATCCTGGGTTTGGGGGTGGGGGCGCCCTCCATCCACATGACTGTTGTCTTTACAAGAAGCTGTGAGGGACTGGGAGACACACAGAAGAGAGAAGGCCATGTGAACACAGAGGCCGCGACTGGCGGGGTTCAGCTGCAAGCTAAGGACTGCGGGCCATCGAAGCTGGGCAAAGGCCACACTGTTCCCCAGAACCTTCCGAGGCAGCACGGGCCTGCATCTTCTCCTGCTGCCGGCCAGATTTGGCCTTGATTTGGCCTCCTGGCCTCCAGAACTGTGAGAGAAGACACTTTTGTTGTTTGAAGCCCATCCTGGGCGCTGTCCAGGTGCTGGGTGCTAACACAGCCTTCCTAGGACACCATACAGGTGCTAATTAAGGTTTCATCTGAGGACCTCAAGGACCCTGTCAAGCTGACAGCGGAGGGGGATGGGGAAGAGAATGAGACTTCCCCCTTTATAGCAGCGCACAGTGAAGGCTGGTGGCCTCCTGCCCCAGAGCCACCTGGACAGCTTGTTCAGAATACGGATTCCCGGGGCCCTGCCTCACAACACGGAACGAGAATCTCGGGTGCGGGGGGCACCAGGAGCCTGCATTTCCCGTTAGCTCCCCAGAGGATTCAAGTTCGGGCATCTCTCTGCTTTGTACAGATACTCTAATCCTGCTTGGTCCTTCTTTTCTACCATGTGCGGGGAAAGGAAGCAGGGAAAGCAAGACTGTCCTGTTAATCTGTTCCCAGGGCCTCGGTAAAGTGGGCTGACTTTGCTGTGTCCGAGGGGAGGCGGACACGGTGGTAAGGGCCGGATGGCCGAGAGCTGATGGGAGGTGCAGAGCAAGCGGAGGGGGGCCCTGGGCCCCCAGTGGTTCAGAGTGGCCTCGGCAGAGGGAAGAAAGGATCAGTGGGAAGATCCTAGTCATTTTTCTTAGCCTATTGAAAAGCTGTCCTAGTTATTTTTAGACCAGCATTGTCATTATTATGGCTTACCTTTTCAAACTAACAGTCGTATCTTTGCTAAATTCGGAGAAAGTTCCTCGATTGTGAATCTGAAGCAGCCTGTGCCCTTGGTGCCTCACACATCACTCCCCTCCCCTCATGAAAGTTTCTGGAATGTACCATCTCATGAAGACACGGTCAGCTTTTGGGAAGCAGAAATTAATGCCCTTCAAAAGCTGACCACTAAAAAACATTTAAAAAAAAAACAAAAACACGGGGCGCCTGGGTGGCATAGTCGGTTAAGCGGCCGACTTTCGCTTAGGTCATGATCTCGTGGTTCGTGGGTTCGAGCCCCGCATTGGGCTCTGTGCTGACTGCCAGCTCAGAGCCTGGAGCCTGTTTCAGAGTCTGTGTTCCCTCTCTCTCTGACCCTCCCCTGCTCACGCTGTCTCTCTCTCTCTCTCTCTCTCTCTCTCTCTCTCCCCTAGAAATAGATAAAAATACTTAAAAAAAAAATCAAAAACAACCGGGGCACCTGGGTGGCTCAGTCGGTTAAATGTCTGACTTCAGCTCAGGTCACAATCTCATGGTTTGTGGGTTCAAGGCCTGTGTCGGGCTCTGTGCTGACAGCTCAGAGCCTGGAGCCTGTTTCAAATTCTGTGTCTCCCTCTCTCTCTGACCCTCCCCTGCTCATGCTATGTCTCTGTCTCAGAAATAAACAAAAAACATTAAAAATATTTTTTTTAAAACGTGACCACAAACATTAGCACAGGGGCTCAGAAGAAGACAGAACAGCTCAGCCCCTCAGAAAGGTGTCAAGCAGTCACACAACATTTACAGATGCCTGCTAAGAGCCAGGTCCCCGTGTCAGGCCCACCCCGGGGAACATCCACCAGTCTTTTCCCTCAGTTTCCCTGGACGTCTTCAATTCCCCAGGTGCATCAGGCTCACATGGCCATCCGTGGAGCAGGCTGGGGAGAATGAAGGCACATCGGATGCCAGTGGCCCTGTGGGGCGTGACGTGGGTGAGGTCCAGCTAAGGGGCCCTCTCGAGTGTCCTTTCCGGCATCCTGCGGGAGGTGAGCAGAGGCCTCTCGGCGCTTTGCTCGGTCCTACCTGTTTTAACTCAGTGTTAACACAGCACAGGCCTTTAAAAAAATCGACGATCTGCATATAGAGCTGAAACTTCTCCTCTGGGTTTTCTGGATTGCTGCCGGCAAACGCTGAGCTGACAAAAGAAAGAAGAAACAGCAAATATTTAGCATCCTAATCTTCGGCCTCTGCTTCTCCCCCTAAAATATGTGGGTTGCAGTGTGAACCACGCCCTTGGAAACACCCGGCCGAATTCGCAGACAGCCTGGAGGTTTGCGTGGCCTCAGCTTCGATGTCCTGTGTGGAGCCCGTGGGAGAAGAAAGACAACGGGCAGACTGGCTCTTGTGCCCTGGTTTTGTTTGTGTTCTGAGCTGTGGCCTCTGGAAGAAGGAGCTAAACTCTACCTCTCCCTCAGGCTCGCCCTCACCGTGCTCCACGGTCCTGGTGCCCCATGGCAGCTGAGGGAGGTCAGGGGACACCAGCCACACTTGAGCTCAGTCCCCTGAGATGCCTCCCCTCTGCGGGTCTAACACAGAACGCAGCCCTGATGCAGGGAGAAGGCCTGCTTTGCAGACTCCTTCCCACGGCCTCGTTCCCATTGCCTTCCTGGGACCAGGGGGGAAGCCCAGCGCCTTCAAAGGGCCGCAAGTCGTGCAGGTTGACCTCACTTCCTTTGGGAACGAGGTCCCACAAGCGGCCTAGGAACCCTCTGGCAGCAATCCGTGCCTTTTCCAGGGAGAGCAAACATTTTTCATAGGTCATTCTCATGTCCCAGCAGCAGCGTAAGGAGTTCCAGATTGATGAACTTCCAGATTGATGAACTGCAGCCCGGGCCCTGCTCAGAATCAGGGACGTCGGCCCCTAGCCCGTTTCAGCAGAACCGACCCCCACACACAGCCGAGAAGGGCTTATGTCACCGCATCAGATCACTTTGGAGAGTGAGACAAGTCTGTCGAGGCTGAGCGCAGCAGGCAGACCGAGGAACACGGGTTGATGTCAGGTGACCAAGGACAGCCTGGCCACGTGGCCTGGGCGGAGTGAGGGGGGTGTTCGTTAGGGTATGAGGACGGGAATGTCACCTCGCTCCCAAAGTAGCAAAACTACATAATTGGGGCTTTTTTTTTTTTTTTTTTTTAGCATGT
>NW_027531005.1:1473529-1505449 GCF_008692635.1 Crocuta crocuta
GCGAGCACAGGTACGCGTGCCTCTAGGTTAGAAGACAGGCCTCAGCTTTTTCAAAGCAGCAAGGGAGGTTCCGTCCTCAACCAAGCTCTCTTTGCGGAAATGTCCCTGCTTGTTGGGGAATCTCCCCAGACCCGAGTCTGTGTCTTCTCCCTTCATGGAGTCAACTGTCCCCTCGTCCCCTCTGTGTCTGACACCTCATCCCCAGCAGCACCACGAAAAGCCACTTCTCCCTTGTGCGGCTCAGGGCTCAGGCTTGTTTCCACGCTGGCCCAGGTTCGTGGGGCCCCCGAGTCCCTGCCCCCCTCTCAGAGGGGACGCCTGCAGCGGCCTGCCCGGGCCCCTCACCCTGGGAAGACGGTGCAGTGTGAACAGCCCGGAGCCTCAGCCCTGGGCCAGGAGAGACGTGCCTTCTACGTGGAAGAAGCCTGGTCCCAACCACAGACAGAAGTGGATCTCGAAGAACTTCCACCGACACACACCCTCACCCTCACACGATTTCATACCCCCTTCCTCACCTAGAGCTCGATGTACTCGGAGCCTCGCTTTTGTCCAGGAAACTTGTCACATCGAAGGCATCTTCAAAGAGTATCTGAAGGAAGGCACAGAAGGTGGCGGGTCAGAAATAACTAGTTGGGTGCTCTCTCTGGGCCGCTGGCAGAGAGGAATGAAAGGCTCTCTCTTCAACCCTCACTCCCAAAGGGTGTGGGTATGTGAAAGCTGGGGCCCAAACACAGGGTCACCTCTTGGTGACCTTCCTGGGCGGCCGCAGGACAGCCAGCTCCCTGTCCTGCCACTTGCGAAGCCCTGGGACCTCAGACATGTGACCTCCTTTCTCGAATCCTCCTCTTCTGTTAAGGGAATCACAGCAGCGCCTACCCCCAGGGGGGTGCCCCCCCCACAGTGTGTTAGCTATTACTGGATATTAATCTGCTTTGTAAAAGAAACCCATGCTTCTCAAGACTTTGGGAAACAGAAACTGAGGAGGAAAATGAAAACCGGTGAGAAGCAGTCTCACCCAGAGCGGTCCATTGTTGACATATTGACCTATTTCCCTCTGGTCATTTCCCGAGGCGTTACACCCCAGATCCCCGACTCTGCAGTCGTGTTACTTAGATGGTTTTCAGTCCTGCTTCTCTCTAATTTCTTGAAGACCATTAAATACATCACAGAAATGTGATACATACACTTAGGAATGCAAGATTTAGCAAATAAAAATGCAGGATGCTTAGTTAAATTTGAATTTTAGATCAAGAGTCATTTTTTTTAGCATAAGAATGTCCCAGATATTGCGTGGGATGGTCTTATATTAAGATTTTCACCAGGGACGCCTTATGGTGTCTGACACCCCATTTAGAGGGCAGCTGCCCGAGAAGAGGACAGGGAGCTCTCTGGCTTGTTCTGGCAGGTTCCACAGTGTCTCCCCTCTCCCCTTACCTGGGACACGCCGCTCTGTCTCTGGAGGTCTTGTGTCTGTCTTTCTTATATTCTTACAAATTGCTTCCCCCGAACTGAATCCCTTGGGACTCTGGCCATGTGGATGGCCCTTCTTCTTCTGTTTTTTTAAATTTTTAAATGTTTGTTTATTTTTGAGAGAGAAACCAATGGCAAGCGGGAGAGGGGCAGAGAGGGGGAGACACAGAATCTGAAGCGGGCTCCAGGCTCTGAGCTGTCAGCACAGAGCCTGATGTGGGGCTCAAACTCACGAGCCATGAGATCATGACCTGAGCCGAAGTCGGAAGCAGAACCGATGGAGCCACCCAGGGGCCCGGATGGCCCTTCTCCTGATCTTCTGGACATTTTATGGTGATCTTCTTTCAAATATCCCCTTGCTGATCTCCAAGAGGGTCTGGGAAGAGGTCACTGAGAGGACCAGCCCAGAAGCCTGTCCACTCTGGGTTCTTCCCCAGCAGGTGTGAGGCAGGGTCCTGGGCCCGAAATTCCTGCCTTCCACCAATCAGCCCAGTGAGGTTCCGGGCCACACACTGTCCTCAGCTATGCGAACGGCTCTCACAGCTAGCTTGGCGGGGGGCAAGGGAGCACTGCCAGGCTCCGTGGCTCTTCCAGAGCACCCGGCACACTTACAGGGCCTTACTTCTCAGACCCTCCCAGGTCCACCTGACCCTGCATCCAGGAGCTGGCCCCAAACACAATAGTTCTGCCCCAGAACCTCTCCAGATGGACCAGAGCTATAAAGATTTCACGGCAACTAATTTAGAAGCCAGAGTAGGAGTGACTGTGGCTCTGGCTGTGCCCCGGGTATAGCTGTTCTCTCTTCTGTTCACCTGGTCCCCCAGCCCTGGGTTGGCCCAAGCCCAGGGACGGCGCTGGGGCAGAGCCCTAATCTGGGCACTCCTGAGGGACGCTGCTGCCAGAGGAATGTGAGCCCTTAGCCCTTTCTGGAAAAGATCAGCTGCTTCCATGATTTTGGGGCATTAGAGTCTGGGTTGGGTCTGCTGTCCCCTGAGGAAATGTTCATGCTGCAAATGCACACACACGCACGCACACATTGGTTTATAGCCTGACGCACTTGTCTGCACGTTTGGCATATATTTTCCTTTTGCCGTCTTTTTGTGAGACTTCGGGGCCAGGCCATTCGGGGCTACAAAGACATCGAGGCTGGCTGACATGCCTTGGGTATGAGGTCTTCAGCTGCTGATTTTCTGGCCCTGCTTTGGCCACTACAGAGAGAACTCCGGTCCTCTCATGGTGAAGCCAACATGAATGGCCAAATAGAGGAGAAGCCGAAGTCCAGTTTGGGGAGGGGAGGGGACATACGTGGAAGCTGATTGACTGCTGTGTATCTGCACTGAGAGTTCCTTCCAAAAGTGCTCTCAGGCATCAGGCACCTGGGGTGTTTGTTAAAAATGCAGGTTCTTGGGCGCCTGGGTGGCTCAGTTAGTTAAGCGTCCAACTTCGGCTCAGGTCATGATCTCATGGTTCGTGGGTTTGAGGCCTGTGTCAGGCTCTCTGCTGACAACTCAGAGCCTGGAGCCTGCTTCCGATTCTGTGTCTCCCTCTCTCTCCGCCCCTGCCCCACTCACACATTCTCTCTCTCTAGCTCTCTCTCTCTCTTTCTATAAAATAAATAAATGTTGAAAAACATTTTTTTTAAAAAGCCAGTTCTGAGCCACCCCTCTCAGGGACTCTGATTCAGTGGGTCAGTGGGTCTGAGGTATCAGCCAGGTAGCTGCCTTTTTACCAGGCTCCACTTGAGAAGGATCAGGGGAGAGCATGGAAGGCTGACCACAAGCAGGTGACCGAAAGGCAGAAAGATCTGAAAAGTTCTGTGGTGAAGGAGCTACAACCTCTCAAGCAGGAGCTGGGCATCCTGGACGAGCCATCGTGCTCGTTAGGTTTCCTCGGTGGCTGACATCCTGTTGCCTTCCGGGCCCTGGGCCCTGAGGGCTGGGAAACTTCCTGGACGATGGAGCATTCCAGGGCTGTATCCCCAGGGTCCCCGGCACTAGGAAGCTGTCTGGCTCTGAGGCTCCCCAGAGAGTCACAGAACATCTCCTCAAAGGGATGGCCCACTCAGGGGCATTTAGAAAGTCAGGGCAAAGCCGAGGGGTGCCGCTGACCTGGTGGAGGCCATGGTTACTCAGTGTCACGCAAAGCAAGGGACAGGCGTGGAGAGCACAGAACTGCCTGCCTCAGGCTAGAGAAGCAGGTCAGATGGTGTGAGAGGCAGCAGCAGCCTCCTGGGGCTGTTCTAATTCTGGAAGCACATCTGAGGGGGCCCACTTTGATCTCAGCATGGAGTGACCACTGAAGTCCCCAGACACACCCGCTTTGAGAGGCACATTGATAGTGAAGGTGTGGTTGCTTCTCCACACGCGTTCCTCTCTTTTCATTGAATGGCAGTAATGCTCTAGAGGTGGGAACTGACCTCCTCGTAGGGATTGGGCCTAACTGGCCCAAACGTAATGCTTTCTCGATGACGTCAGTCACTGGCTCAGTAATCTGGCAGTCTGGTTAATTCTGGTCAATGGAAGGGCAGGAGAGGTATGGCAGAAATTTCTGGAAAAGTTTTTCCTTGACCATTAAGAAAGAGCCACAGGAGTCTTTCTGTCTCTTACCTGATGCAGAAGAGGGACTACCACTCAATGGCTCCTAGCTGCCATTCCACAGTCACATGGGCTGGGGAAGGTGGGGAGGGGAAACAAGGTGAGAAGCCAGGCTTAGGGTGAGGCAGAGCAGGGAGACAGGAAGGACCAAGTCCATGGTGGCATCACTGAGACTAACAGGAAGCCCTCCTGACCTTGGGACCTCCCTGCAAATGAGAAGCACCTTTCTCTTCATGGTTTCATGAGCAAGTAACTTGCAGTGAAAACAATCCCAGCTGATACAACCTTTTAAGCCTTCTCTTCTGTAGGCCCCGTGGAAAGGCCGGAAGCAGGAGAAAAAGAAATGCCATTCTGTGGTGGTAGCACTTATGCCGGGAAAATCAGACACCCACGGCGTGAGTCAGAACCCAAACACTACCTCACATTTGGTGAATGACCCCAAGCAGATCTCTGGTGTCCCCAGGCCAAAGGCAACAGAATTGTTCCCTGCATTCCTCTCCCCTCCCCCCACTCCCCAGAGAGGGTCTGCTCACCTCCTCCGGGGTAGAGACGAGCGAGCAGCTGGCTCCCTGGCTGTCAACTCCACTGTCCTTCACACTGCCCTCGGCACAGCCTGGCTCCTCATAGGCACCAGCAAGGCCCGGGAGGCCGCTGTGCCTCTGTGCCCAGGCCTGCAGGAGACTGGCCTTCCTCTCCTCAGAGAGGTTCTGCCACAGGTGGGAGATGGCTGCAGAGACGATGGGGAGTGTCACCTCCTGTGAGGAGACAATCCCGTTCCCGATCAGAAGGTCCATCGTCTGTTTGTAAAAGTTGAGATACCTGGAACAGAAATGGCGTCAACTCCCAGACCTGAAGCTACAGGCTGAAGGTCCCTCCCCAAATGGTCTCCTTAGGTTTCCGTGAGCGGGGTGGTCCACAGCACACGAGCATTGCCAGAGCTCTGTGGTTTAGCAGGGGCTTAGCTTTTCTAGTCAGCATGCCCCTGACATCTGGAGAGTGGCAGCCATCTTGGGGGCTATGGAATGATACAGATCTGTGCTCCAGGGTCCTTCCCCCATGTCTTCCCAGAGTTCCCATGGAGCTCTCTGCCTAATAGAAGAGAGAACAAGGAGCCCATACTCCTGCTCAGCTCTCAGCCCATGGGAGAACTGCTTATAATTCCAAGCCCCATGAATGTGCAGCCATGATATGATGCTTGCTTGATTTAAGGGCCTGAAAGGCTCACCTGTGGAGTGAGCCTCCTCTACTGGCCTTCAGAAGCTAACATGGCTGCCGTGGGTCTTGAGTCTGTGGAGGGGCAGTGAATGGCTGTTGGAGTCTGAGCCGGTCATGCACTCTGTTTCTTACCATAAGACCAGTAATGCAGCTGGTGTGTGTATGTGTGGTGGGGCAGGGGGCGAGGCGTATGGGGCTAGTTGGTCCTCCTAATCCCCATCATAGCCCCCACAAAAGTCACCCCCAAATAAATACCCAGTCTAAGTAAACTTGGTGTATGTGCTGTGCAATGTAGCTTCAAGATTATTTCTCTAGCCCTTCTTCCAACCCCATCCCAAGCCCCTAATATTTGGAAATTCTGGAGCTTCCTTGACTCGGGGCCTGGTCTGGAAGTGCACTGGGGAAGCAGCGTGCTGCAGACAGAGCCTCTGTCCCCTTCCCCACGGAACTCTGGCCGTGCATGAAGCCACCCTCCCAGCCATTCACACCGTTCAAAATCCATGAGGTCTGGCAGCCAGGTGACCGGGGAGTGTAAGAGCTCCACTTTTTTCTCTTCTTTCTCTTCCACTTCTTCCTCTTCCTCTTCTTCCTCCTCTTCTTGGTCTTCCTCCTCTTCTTCCTCCTCTTCCTCCCCTTCCTCCCCGTCAGTATTCTTCCCAACGGCCTCAATTGGGCACCAGATGGCAGAGCCTTTATGATGAGTCTTATTTGAGACCAGGCTGGAAAGAAAACAAAAACAAGACAGCCACAAACTAATGCACAAACATCGAATCATGAAAATTCTGAACACAGTTTTAATGTGAACGTGTGTGTTTGTGTGTACATATACATCATGACCAAGTAGGGTTTATCCTAGGAATGCAAAATGGCTGGTTGATGAAATTCCATCAGTGGAACTCACCATAACAACAGACTAAAGAAGAAAAACCAAATGACCACCCTAATAGAGGCAGAAAAGCACTTGGCAAAATTTAACATCCATTCATGACAAAAACTCTCAGCAAACTAGGAAGAGAAGGGAACTTCCTCAACCTGATAAAGGGCATCTACAAAAACCCTATGGCTGACATCATACTTAAAAGACTGAGTATTTCTCTGCGAATATCAGGAACAAGACAGGGATGTTTGCTCTTACCACTTCTATCCAGAATTGTACTGGAGATTCTAGTCAGTCTGATAAGGTGAACAAAAGAAATAAAAGATACACAGATTGGAAAGGAAGAAGTAAAACTGATTTTGTTTGCAGATGACACTATAATCTATGTAGAGAATCCCAAAGAAGCTATAAATATGTGACTAGAACAAAGAAGGGGGCTTAGGAAGGTTGCAGGATACAAGGTCAATATACGAAAACCAATAGTATTTCTATAGACTAGTGATGAACAACTGGGAAAATGAAATTTTAAGAAGTGCCATTTACAATGGCACCCCAAAACACTAAATACTTAAGCTCAAACCAAAAGCTCAACCACAAAACAAAAAAAAATGGATACGTTAGACTTTATCAAAAATGTTAAATTCCACTCTTCAAAAAGGCGATTTTAAGAGAGCAGAACAGCGTGACACAATTTGGGAAAACCAGGATTTATACCCAGAATCTCTTCATCCTGATAGGAGTAATCTCCAAGGCATCTTGCTGAGTTGAAAAGCAAGTGCACCGGAAGAAAACCTGGGAATATTCTTTTATTTTTAACATTAATTTTTTAAAATGTTTGTTTAGGGGTGCCTGGGTGGCTTGGTCAGTTAAGCATCTAACTTCAGCTCAGATCATGATCTCACAGTTCGTGGGTTCGAGACCCACGTCGGGCTCTGTGCTGACAGCTAGCTCAGAGCCTGCAGCCTGTTTTAGATTCTGTGTCTCCCTCTCTCTCTGACCCCCGCTGCTCATGCTGTCTCCTCTCAGAAATAAATAAAACATTAAAAACTTTTTTTATGTTTATTTATTTATTTCGGGGGGGGCAAGGAAAGAGGGTTAGTGAGAATCCCAACCAGGGATTCCTTGCTGAGTGGGGAGCTTGACATGGGGCTCAGTCTCAGCACTGTGAGGTCATGACCTGAGCTGAAATCAAGAGTTGGACGCTTAACCGACTAAGCCACGCAGGCGCCCCTCTTTTTTTTTTTTTTTTTTAATTTCAGAGCATAGGAAGCCTTTTTGAATAATGATAACAAATGGATAGGTTAGACTTCATTTTTGCATGGCAGAAACAAAAAGAACAAAAACATCAAAAGCAAAATAATAAATGACCAAAGGATAATTATTTCCAAGTCATGTCCTAAAAGAGAGCTAATTTCTTGGTATACACAGAGGGTTTCTATACCTATGTGAGAAAAAGACCACCAGCCAACAGGAAAAAGGGCAAAATATAGGCACTAAATGTTCCCAGAAAAGGAAATACAAATGATTTTGAAGGAAAACACTGAATTTCACTTGGTTTAATTAATTAAAATGCAATAACCATAAAATATAATTAATCTATTCCTGAGCTGATGCCACACTTTTAATTACTGTAGGCCTATACTATATCTAGAGAAAAATCCTAATTATTGTGATTTAAAAAGAAATGTAGCCATTCTCACATGGGCACACGATACAAGTATTGATATGATTTCAGTAAGGGGTACAAGGTGTACCTTAAATTCGGTACAGAAAGGATGGCTCATGGAAATGGACGGGGTTGGGATCAGCGGCTAACCGTTTAGGAAATGGCAACGTAGTTGTCTGCCTCACTGAGATGGTCCCTCCTTGACGACGGCAAGGTGGTGCTTGGGGGTCTTACCTGTGATTTCCGGAGCACATGCTGGCATACTCTGCCTTGACCTCCTCTAAGCTGTTTGCATTCCCGTCCTCCAGCTTGAAGGATTCTAAGGGGGAGGTAAAGGCAGGGGTCACAATCTGGCAGGTCTAGCCCCTGTTGCGTCTCTCTTGCCTTTCTGATCCAGGTGGACCACAAGTGGTCCCTGAGCCCGCCCAGATTCGGGTTAGGGAGTCAAGGGTCCAGTTTCACCTTTCCTTCTCGATGTGAGGGGGAAAAGCTTCTCGAGTCAGCCCTTCTCAGCCGAGACACCAAAAGTATCCCTTTGAGAATTCAGTTTCCACCAGCTTATGAAACCCCAGTTCCTAGGCAGCCTCTGTTCCCAAACTGAGTGCCAAGAAAGGGAGCCATGCTCGGATTCTGAGTGTGATAAGTCACGGTCGGCTTCCTCCCCGATCTCTCAAGATGGGATCAGGTACCTGATGACTTCTGTCTGTCCTGCCAGACTGTAAGCTCCCTGAGGGCAGGGGCACGCATCTTCTTGTACCCCCGGCCCGAGCCCAGTGCCGGGCACACGGCCGGCATGCTGTAAATATCTGTTCACTTGGCTTAACCCAATTTCTCTGCTTTCACTGGAAAGAGCAACCCGTCTTTCCCTGGAAAGGAGATGTGGATGGCCGATGGGGACCTATTACCTTTCAGCTTCAGAAGATTGTCCAAGGTTTGCTCCAGCTCCTGAATACGATTCTTTGCCTTATTCAAGACCTGCCACTGGGGACAGAGATAGACGATGCTGAAAAGCCAGCCTTCCACCCCCCACTGCGTCTTTGTGGACACAGGAGTCGGTTCCCCAGGCTGAGGCCATGCTCCCTCAGATGCAATGTCACATTCCTTGGCATTGTCAATAAAGAGGGCAGGAAGTTTGTTCGGAAGCATCTCCAGAATGGAGATGGTTCTCACAGAAATGCTAAAATATTTAGAAACGATGTGTGTTCTGCAAACTTCCAAAGGGCAAACCACTATACATGCTCCTTGAAGGTGGAGGGAACAGTGACCCAACGGCAGCCCCAGGCACTAACTTCTGCTCATTTACCACAACGAGCAACTGGCTGGTTAATATGAAATAAATAGTTCTTACTTGCTAGAGGCATACTGTCTAGCGGATCAAAAAACATATCAAATGCTCGGTCACCTTGAACTCTGAATCTCCTGTTGCTGCAGGACTCCATCACAGGCATTCCCCCCTCCTTCTCCCTTCCTTGTCTCCTGTGTGTAATATTCCTAACGCCAAACGGTAACTGCAAGACGATTCAAACACAAGAAACGCCAAATACTGTTTATCGGCCGAGCACCAATAGCCGTTCAGAGTTCCATGCGTTCACCAGGCACGGGCCACCAGCAGAGCTCTGCCCTTGGCCCCTGGGGACGCAGAATCACTCAGATGGCCCCTGCTTTCTAGCAGGAAGAACAAGGCAAGCGTGGAAACAAGGACTCGTAACACAGGCTGGAATTCGGTAGGCGCTAAAGGGTCTAGAAGCAGAGGGCCTTGGAGACGCGTGGGAGGGGCACCGAAGAGGCGCCCAGACGACTGAGGACGGGGTGGCGGAGCGAGCAGGCCGAGAGTGCACAGCGTCTCAAAGGCTGACCTCAGCACGGGGACAAAGACGAAGCCCAGGCGTGGCCAGGGCTGGGGGGGGGGGGGGGGGGGGGGGGGGAANNNGGGGGGGGGGGGGGGGGGGGCAGTGAGGGAGGAAGCCAAAGCATGCATGCGCACAGAGCCCGGCCAGTCCCGCATCCCGCCGATTCTGCGTGGTGCGCAGGAAGGGGGCGTGAGGGGAGCGACAAGCACGACACTCGGAGGCCCCCAAAACCGCCACATGAGAATGCCGTTGATCGCGAGATCTCGAATACTCCTTTTATTTTATTAAAAAAAAATTTTTTTTTAATGTTTATTCATTTTTTTCAGAGAGAGAGAAAAAGAGAGAGGCAGAGAGTGAGTGGCAGAGGGGCAGAGAGAGGAGAACAGAATCCGAAGCAGGCTCCAGGCTCAAAGCTGTCAGCATGGAGCCTGATGTGGGGTTCCATGCGGGGCTTGAACTCATGAACCTCGAGACCATGACCTGAGTGGGAGTCAGATGCTTAACCAACTGAGCCATCCAGGCGCCCCTCGAATATTCCCTTCAGAGCAGGGCACTGATGTGGACACCTGAGGTCCCAGATGATCTACTGCTTGTGACTGTACCATTGGGCCAGCGAGGACTCCATTCCCTCTTCGGACACCAGAGCCAACAGGTTCCCAGCACCTCAGGCTTGTTCTTAACCAGGATGAGGTGAGGCCTGTCTGGCCCCCTGGCCCGGAGTGAGTCACTTGGCAGTGACACTCCATGCTCACTTGCAGTCTTGGCTAGCACAGAGCCACGGAAGCCAGGTGCAATTCATTGAAATTCTGCTTCTGGAATGTTTTTGGCAGGCTAATTAGGACCTTAGTTCTGGGTTGAATTACATCCCTCTGAAAAAGATATGTTGAAGTTCTAACTCCCAGAACCTGTGAATGTGACCCTGTTTGGAAACAGGTCCTTCATAGACTAAAGTGGGGTCAGTAGCATGGGCCCTAATCCAACATGGCTGGTGTCCTTATTAAATGGGGGAAATTTGGACGCAGAGACAGATGTGCAGAAGAGGGAGGACGAGGTGAAGACACAGCAAGACGATGGCCAGACGACTAGAGTGAGGCATCTCTAAGCCAAGGAAGGCCAAGTAATCGCCAGCAAACACCTGAAGCTGGGAGGCAGGCCGGCTTCTCCCCGAGAGCCTTTAGAGGGAGCACGGCCCCGCGGACACCTTGGTTTTGGACTCTGAGTCTCTAGGACTCCTGGACAATACATTTCTGTTGTTTCCAGTCACGCTGTTCCTGGCATTTGGTCAGGACAGCCCTAGGGAACTGATCTGACCTTGTCACACCATTACTCCTGTAGAACGAACCTTTTCTTCGTGGATGTGACGAAGGCAAAATTCAGGGCTGTCCCTCAAGCGGGATGAGGAAGAGAGAAGAGGAGATCTGAATGGAATTGTGGCGAATAAGCGAGGTAATACACTGGGAAGTGACCAGCACTTAAACCACGATGACAATGCCACATCCTCCTGCGCAGCGATCGGGTTAGATGCCACGACAGGCCTCTGAGGAAGCTGTTACTACTGTCCCTGTTTAAGAGACGTGGTGATGGGAGCCTGGCAAGTAACTTGTCTCACAGGGACCCAGGCCAATCCGCCAGGCTCTCCGCCACCGCATCGTGAGGTACGGACTTTAGGGGGCGCAAGCGAGTTTCCCTCTACATTTTACTTCGGTTCCTTACTTGGGGGCCCTCAACACCTCTTCTCTCTCTGGTCCTGCTGCCTGTCTGTGCACACTTCTTCACTGGCCGGTGACGGGGACTTTGGGCTCTCTGCCCATCCCTGGGGACAGGCAGCAGGGGATTCATCGAGGGGACACGGCGCAGAGCTCTGCCGGCCGGGCGCCTGGCCCTGAGCCCCTGAGTCTGGCTCAGCAGAGAGAGGAACAGCCCCCGCCTCCGACCCCCTCCACACCCTTCTACAAGAGCGGGGGGTGGATGTGGGGGGGTGGGGATCTCTGGATTCTTTCAGCTACAGTCTCTCTCGGCCCTACTCGGTTGCACAAAGGTGCTCGGTGCACCGCTCAACCGGGACACGGTCACAGAGGCCCTGGCCCCGTGCCAGCTGGAAACCAGCACAGGGCAACCGGCTGGTCTCTGGAAAGAGCACCAGGTCGGGAGCCGGGAGCTGAGACCCTCCTCCCGGCCCTGCCTCCAACTAGCTGACAGGTCCCTTCTGACACCCGCGCCTCCTCTGTTCCAAGAGGGCCGGGAATGAGCCGATCTCAGGGCCCTCTCCCCTTCTGGAGACCTCCTATAGTGCTCCGCCAATAATAGGAGCTCCGTCCCTTCTAGCACCATCCCCCCAACCACCCTGGAACCTTCCTCCATGCTCTGCCAGAGGCACTCATAGCCAGTAAAGAAGCCACATAGAGAGAAAGGCAAAATCAAGGGCAGGAACAGAGAAATGCGTACCCAGAGGGCTCTGCTGCCTAGCGGAAAAGATCTGGTTGGTGCATACAACCAAGTCACGCGCACGTGCATGTGTCTGTGTGTGTGCGCACGCACGTGTGCATGCGTGCGTGTCTGTTTGAGGTGGAGATGCAGGGTGCGGGGGTGACCTCTGGCAGCAGAGGGATAGGCATAGGAGGCGCCGGCTCACCGGGCCTCTCGGGGCCACCTCTGATCACTGACCCCTCCCGGGCTGGGGGGCTCCAGACTGGTCCCCACCTCGCCCCACAGTCCCTCTGCACGTGGAGACTTCCTCCCACACCTCCGAGGTCCCTGTACCTTTGAGGCTGTGAGATCGGACTGGGAGTACACCATTTTCCGGAGGTTGCTGAACAGCCCCACCAGGGTGGCTCGGTGGCGGGCCTGGGACAGGCGGCGGCGGGCCGGCCTCNCCGCCACTGGGGTTACTGTCTTCTCCAGAGGTCGCCATGATCAGCCGCTATGCAATAGTATGCCTTTTTTCTGCCCTAAATAAGAAAGGTACAATATTAAAGAACGAGGAAGGCAGACTGTTCCAAACCAACGCATATAATCAATAACCTACACGACAAAGAATAGAGGACACAAAAGTCTGGAATTTAAACCAGACTCCCAAAACCACAAGCTGCTCATATTTGGCTGAAAGTTGAAGGGCACTGCTGCTTTACACCAGGGATTTTCCAGAACATTGCAGGTACTCACCAGACACTTGTCAATTGACTGGCTGTGGCCAAGGAGAGCAAGCCATCCCCCTGAGATCTCATTCCTTACAGTCTGTGAAAAGCTGAACAGGTGTGTGTCCCCACCCTCTGAGGTCTTTCCTACCGTGAGAAGGCACCCCTCTTTGATCTGGGTAGTGTTTACACGGGTGTATGTACAACTTTCTACCTGTGAAAGCAAAGAGTCACATAATGACAAGAGAAGCAGAAGCAGGTCTGCCTTGGCCTGCTTCTCGTGGGTTCTGAGGATGATCATTAGGTTGTCACATCTGAGTTTACAAAGCAGGAGCCCTCCCGTCGGAGAGGCAATTCTGGGATGGATACATAACAGTTTCAGTAAAAGACAGGGACCAAGGTCTCTCACCTGAGCCAGGGATCCCTCCTTTAGGCACCCACCCCACCACCCAGAGCACAGCCAGCAGTTTGAACAGAGGGGCCATATCTTCCTCACCTCTGTACTCCCAGAAGGTGCTCAGTCTGGGGTTTTGAGTGAATTCTAAGGGGAGCTCTCCACTGGGTCCCAGGCTGCCCTGAGCTCAGTCCTGCCGCCCAGGGACATCGCATGACCTCAGCCTGGGGTCTGCCCGTTTTGATGTATGTCAACCACCTGGAGGGACTGTAGAAAATACACATGCCCAGGCCCCACTTTGAAAATACTGAATCTACTGGTCCCAGGCTTCTGGTGGGCGGCCTGCTCCTGGGTGGTGCTGATACCTTCACGGTTTGAGCCATCACTAGGGCACACACAGCAACACCTCTCTGTAAGCACTGCAGCTGGCAGCTGGGAGTGAAGCCTCCTCCATAGAGGGACTATCGGGGAAGGGGGGCTCGAGAAAGCATCCCCACTAAGTTCTACGGGGACAACCAGCCAGAGGCAGTGAACCCAATCGGGCAGCGTGGGATTTTTAAAACGCCATTGAGATCAGAAAGCAAATCTCCTACCAATAATGTAATTTTCACTAGTGGGTCTATTTTCCTTCTCTTTGCTTCTCAGAACAATGGCAGGAAGATGGTAAGTGGGGGCCACTTTGTCCGTGAAGTGAAGCTCCAGTAACATTTATTACCCAGGATGCCACCCTCAGTGTGCAGAGGACAGCCACAGAATCCACACAGGCCCATTCAGCCTGATGGCTGGGTTAAAAACTCTCTATAGCCTCACTTTCCAGACACTGAGAAATCTTTAATAGGGAGCAAAGTGAAACAAGGAACGTTTTGAATTGCCTCGGGGAAAAAATGAGAACCTTTTGAACCTAAGAGCGTAGGTTTTCTTTATTTGCTTAAATTAAGGAGAAATGAATGAATCTGGTAATGAATGAACCAGGTAATTTAGGTCAGTGAACAGAAGTAAACTAAACACTGGCATTTCTCCCAGGATCTAGAATTCTTTACCGGTCTCTGAATACTGATGCCGAAGGCTGCTGGGCTTATGGGAAATCTGGAGCTCTCGAGGGGCCAATGCTGACAATTTCCTCACAGGCTTCTCTCCCCAAACACACTCCACCCAAATACCTGGATGGCTGTGTGGCTTAGTCACAGGATAAGGGTTNGCAGGACCCAGCGATGATGGGAGAGGATCCTTCCCTCAAGCAGCCAAGCAGATAACAAGCTTGAAAAGACCTTGTGCAATTTTAAACGTGCTGCTCCTAAATGCCGTATCCTGCTCTCCACTAGGAATGATCTAGTATGGTCTCCAGAAGGCACGTGTTGCACATTATCCTCATTAACTTGCGCTGTGCACCCAACAGGGGCTGAGGTGGGTTTTGCTCAGATGGAGTTTTTTGTCGCGATGATGCAGGTGGATCTGGCCTGTCTACACCTGTGGCCTGTGTCAAGGGATGGCTCACGGGGTGAGTACCACAGAAGCCACGGTCTCGGTGGGGAGGGGAGGGGAGGGCAAGACCCTCCTTCCGCCGGTTGCCCAGGTTGGCTCTTCTGCTGGGAAAGGGGGCACCAGCTGTAAAAATGGGATTGAGCAGGGATCTTTCATTTACAACAGAACGAAACAAAAACAAACCTTTTCTCCTAAATGGCCTGTGCAGGGGCCACGTGTGTTGAGGAGGCTGCTCCCAGGGGTGTAAGGAATTAGAACAGTGTAGACAGCAGAGTCTGAGACTCTGTCCCCGGGGTCTGGAAATCTACATTTTGATAGCAGACTCTCCCATTTCCCCTGCCCTCGCACCAATAACAGAAACCTTTGCTCTCCTGCCTACCACCCTCTATACTGTGGCCTCTGCCTGTCTGCCCTGGGATGCCCCCCACCCCCCCCNGTTGCCCAGCCCCATCCACACCGGTTTCTAACTTAATCTTGTTTTGCCAACAAATCAGTAAGATCCTTGGTCGGGATTCACGCAGCTGCGTCTAAAGTGTCCTTCGCATGGCAGGTCAGAATGACGGGAGGGGATTATGAAAAGACCTTGGAGGCAGGGAATAGTAGCTAGTCCGACCCAAACCCGAAAGACCTTTCTGGAGCCTAAGCATTACGATCTCTGGAATTCAGTTCTTGGCCTGATTCACAGTGAGAGGCACCCATCTCAGAAGCTTAAAAAAAAAAAAACAAAACCTTCGAAGGGGATGCAGGCTCGTTGCCAGACCAGAGAGGAGGGGAGGGAGAGATTACTCGGGGGCAGGAATCTGGATATTCTTTTCTGACTCAGGAAACTGGCTGTGTTTGGAGGAGGAGTGTAAATGTATGGGCGACCAGAATGTGCGAGGATCTTGGGAATTCAGGGCAGAGCTAGTGGGTGGAAGGAAACTAGTCCTAAGAACCCACCATGGGTGGGATATTGGTGCACCAAGAGACGACGGTACCCAGCCAGGGGGACCAGCTGGTGTTGGGGCAGGTGGGCTGCATTACATACTGGCTCAAGACCCAGGCTGCAACTCCACCTCTGTGTTCATCTCCTATGTGACTTTGTATGAGCCGAGAAGCCTGAGGTCTTAATCTGTCTGTATATCGGAAGGGAGAAAGTCTGTATAAAGTTTGCTGCCTCCATAAGGTCATTGTCACGATTCTGACTGCCCGGAGCAAAGGCAACCAGCACAAGCTACCGGTGTAGGCGGGAGTGGAGTACACAACGGGGTGGGAAGCTGAATCTGGAGGAATTCTGGGCGCCGCAGCCCCGTGGACAAAGGTTTGCGGGACACTTTATCTGTGAAAACTCCATTCGTTCTGCAGGAAACCAGCACCAACGATAATAGGCATCTCAGAACGGCCATTACTCTGACATACATTCCCTTTTAAAAGCTTTTACCTGTGTTCAAACCTGTGCATCAGACCAGCAAGCGCCCCACCCTGCAGTCTAACAAAGTCAGAAGCCAGCCTCCCCAATGCACTCTTCTAGAAAGTCACTCCGACGGTTCATACTGTCATGCATTAGTTTTGCTATTCCTCATCTATAAAGCGAAGCATATTTTCAAGTTACCTTTATGGACTTTCCTATTAAATACTAACACTTTCCTATTAAAACACCACTTAATACACACTTGGAGCTGACATTTTAAAAACTCCCTACACTAATTAAAAAAGAAACAAACACCTCTCCCTCTTCTGAGATTCAGAGAAATTCTCCGCAGTTTTTAACATCACTCCACAAAACGTTAGAGTGCGACTCTCATCAGCAAACCCTAGGCAAAAGTACACCATAGGCGGCTAATGGTCTGCAATTCCCAGCTGGCTGCCTTTGGTTACCTACGCTTATCAGATCATGCAAAAGAAAAATCCAAAATCAGTCTCAGAACTATGTAGTTTGTCGCGATGCCCTAGACAAACGCCCGCTGAAGGTCTGGCCCCAGCCTTCAACGCCCACCTGCCTGGATACACGGACACGAATCAATCGCATGTGCACGAACACCCACACGGCCAAGTGCGCCCTTGTGAAGATGAGCGGGTGCGGTAACAGCAGCCTTCGGTCTATACTCACGCGCTGCGGGAGGTGGGCGCCCGTGCACACGACGTCCCCCCTCCCTGGACATGCGGGAGGTCGCCTGAAGCCCTGACAGCCGGGACAGTTGTCCCCGGCCTCGCGTACCAGCCAGACTGGGGACTCCGGCTCCTGCCTCGCCAGAGACAGACCTAGCGCCTCGAGGCTGGGGACCAATCACCGCGTGTCCTCCGGCGACACAGCCAATGGGGAAACGCGGTGGCGCGCCAATGAGAGTGCGGGCCGTGGAAGAAAGAATGTAACGAATTGTTTCAAGGAGACCCAAAAGGGGAAGGCTGACCTTCTCACCTTGCCAGGTGGCTCCTTTTCAAGTGGAGGTCACGCGGGGACAGGGAGGGGGTGGCCGGGATGCCTGTGCCACCCCAGGTGCCCCACACGGCCCACAGAGGGCTAAAGGGATGCTCTCGAACCGGTTCCACTCACCTGATCCAGAGCAGTTTCCTCATCCCTCAAGAGGGGCCATGACACCTACCTTATAAGTGTCATCTTGAGGCTTACAGAAGACACCTTAAAGGCTCCAGAGAACTAGGGGCTCCTCATCTCAGGGAAAAGATGAAGACATGTAGGCAGGAAGGAAACCGGCATAAAGAGGATGGGGCAGGGAATGATGTTTTAAATACGGGAGGAAGAAATTGGGGACTGGGCATAAGAAGGTTGAGGAAGAGACCTTTGAAAGCTCGGGTTAAAATATCAAGAAAAGAGAAAAACAGGACTCACTCTTTGGGACAAGACGAAGCAGGCATTCTTTCAACTTCGGGGGAAAATCCTTTTCCCCCAATCTAGATATATTCTTGTCTTTTGGGTTCTTTTTGCCTGATCCCCTGCACCCAGAAATATTTCCTGATGGTCATGACCCCACCCATCATCTGGGCGCCAGGCCAGGTGTCCCCTTGCTGCCCTCTGAAGGGGCTGTACTACTTCACCCCGGGGCAAGGTTCACCCAGAGGTCGCACAGCCAGCGTGGGCTTGGTGGTGCCCGGATCCGGATTCCAGTCCAGGAGCACCCTGGCAGTGACTGTGAGGACCATAAGTGAGCCAGCCCTACCTAAACTGGGTAAATAGGGCACCTGGCATTCCGTCCACACTCCTGAAGTTGAACTGCCCTGATTTGGCAGACTCCTCTTTAAAAGGATTTTGCTGGACTATTGAATTGTGTGTTATGTATAAAGAAATTGGCACGTAGAAAGCGCCTGGTAAGAATCAATGATCCTCCTTTTCAGGGTAAATGTAAAATGTCCATTTCATGTCAATTCTGCTTAGGTCCAGGCCTCGTCCCTTCTGACTCTCAGGTGGCCTTTGATGCAGGGTCTCTGAGGGCCTCCGATGAACTCCTGTCTCTCCCACCCCTTCCCCGGTTTCTCTCCCCCCCCACTTCTTGCCTCCCACCAGCAGCTCCCCCCACCCTTCACAGCATTGCATTGCTGGGGCCCCAGGGAGCAGAGGGTGCTGGGGCTCTGCAGCTCCATCCTGGAGAACCTCGCCTGTGCACCGAGAAGACACAGAAGCTCAGAGACCTACCTGCCTCAGGTTTTCAAGTGATCAGCCCCCCACCTCACACCTTAACCCCCACCATACTGCCTCCCTGGAAGTGCCCCCCCTGGGGAACAGACCCGCACCAGGAAGACATGCAGCCCCGGGGCAGGGGGATGTTACTATGAGACCTCCTTGTTACTATGAGACCGGCCCGATTTCTTTATTGGAAATGGAGATCTCTGTCCCCAGCAGTCAACCTTCCCCACAGCAGTGAGGAGGAAGGCTCTTCTCCCGAACCCTGGTGCCTCCTGGTGGCTCCCTTCAGCTTCAGATACAGAGTTCTCCCGGCAGCAGTCACACACACTGTCACCTTTTGACCCAGCAGCAGTCACACACACTGTCCCCTTTTGACCCGGCAGCAGTCACACACACTGTCCCCTTTTGACCCTGACCCCTCCCTCCCTCCCAGTAGCATAAATCCCGCCTTGAAATATCCCCCTTACACAGTAGCATAGATCCTGCCCTGAAAATCTCCCCTCCCCACACCGGTTGGAGGACACTCCTTCCTCCTGGATCCTGCTCACCACCAGGTCCAACAGGAAACCTCTAAGATGCCGGCATCAATGCCAACCCTGTGTGGCCACCCCTGTCTGCACCCCTTGGCCCGGACTTTCTGCTTGGAAGAAAAGCCTTTTGCACTTGTTGCCCATTGTTGGTCTATCGACTTCATGCAGTAAAGGGCGGGGGCCTCAGACTCTACCGTTTTTGCATCCTTCAAATTAAATGAGAGTGACACATTGTGTATTGGGCATCCACTATGTTCCTAGTCCTTAGGGACGAGGCTGTGAAGAGTCTTATCTCCATTTTATAGATGGGGAAGCCAGACTGAGAGAAGGGCAGTGATTTGCCTAGGATCTAAACATCTGAGGTTCTTTTCTCTCCATGCCTTTTGGAATGACATTTAGCGAGATGACTATCAACTACCTTAGGCCAGACAGAAGTTTACATGATATTATAAGCTTCCGAACAAAAGACCCGCAGCTTTGAACTGAGCGCTGTGGACAGTGGTTCTTTGGCAAGAATGTAGAGATACAGGAACGTGTGCACTCTCTGTGGAAATGTAAAACGGTACTACTATGGAGAACAGTGTGGAGGATACGCAAAAAATTAAAAGTAGAACTAACTGCCATGTTATCCAGAAGTTCCACTTCTATGTACTTACCCAAAAGAATTGAAAGCAGGATTTTAAAGAGATCTTGGCCTCCTGTGTTCATTTGCCATCATTCAGAAGAGCCAAGAGGTGGAAGCAACCTAAATGTCCACCAACAGATGAATGGAAAGAAAATGTGGTGTACACACGATGGAATAGTATTCAGTCATTAAAAACATGGATAAATCTGGAGGACATTATGCTAAGTGAAACAAGCCAGTCACACGATGACAGATATTGCACGATTCTACTTATACGGGCCATCTAGAGTAGTCAAACTCATAGAAGCAGATTGCTAAATGGTGGTTGTCAGGAGCCAGGGGCAGTAAAATGGTGGTTGCTGGGCCGGGGCGTGGGGGGAGTCGCCAGGGGGAAATAGAGAGTTGCTGTTCAATGGGTATAGAGTTTCAGTCATGTGAGATGAAAAAGTTCTAGAGATCTTCCGCACGGCATTGGGCACATAGTTAACAATACTGTACTGTACACTTAAAAATTTGTTAAGGGGCGCCTGGGTGGCTCAGTTGGTTAAGTGTCTGACTTCAGCTCAGGTCGTGATCTCACAGTACGTGGGTTTGAGCCCCGCATCGGATTCTGTGCTGACGGTTTGGAGCCTGGAGCCTGCTTCAGATTCTGTGTCTCCCTCTCTCTCTGCCCCTCTTCCACCCCCCTCAAAGATAAATAAACATTAAAAATTTTTTTAATTTGTTAAGGGGTGGTTCTTATCTTATGTGGTTTGTTGTTTTTACTACAATTTTAAAAAGTTGGCATCTAGCTTTAATTAGAATCACACTCAGTTTGGGGCCCCTGGGTGGCTCAGTTAAGCATCAGACTTCCGCTCAGGTCATGATCTCATGGCTCCATGAGTTCGAGCCCCACTTCAGGTGAGCCCCACCTCCCCCCTTCTCTTTCTCTCTCTCCCTCCCTTCCTCCCCCGCACTGCCCCCCTCTGCCCCTTGCTCACTTGTGCCTTCTCACTCTCTCTCTCTCTCTCAAAAAAAAAAAATCACACTCAGGGATACCTGGGTGGCTCAGTCAATTGAGGCTAAGTGATTTATTCAAAATTCAAAAGCCAACCAATGGTGTCTCAATATGGAGTTTTTGCCATTTTTATAGCGTTATTCATGAAACTGTGTAAATTTCTTTACTGTGTAAATATTCTTTACTTAACTGTGTAAATATTCTTTACTTACTCAATAAACATTTATTGGATGTCCATTACGTGCCAAACATTGTTTCAGGTGCTGGAGATAGAATGACAGACAAAACAGACATAAAAGCTGATTCTTGTTGAGTTTTGATTCTAGTGCTTGGGGAGGGAATAAAAAATAAAAGTGTTTCTAGTATATTAGAAAGTGATAAGGAGGGAAATAGAGGGAGTACAGGGGAGAGGGTCTATTTTAAATAGGGTGGCCGGGGAAGATGTCTCAGAAAAGAGGTTTGAGCCAAAGCTTGAAGGAGGCCGAGGAGTAAGCCAAGGGTATATCAGTGGGGAGAGTGTTCTGGGTGGAGGGCATAGTACATGCAAAAGCCCTGGGGCAGAAGTATGCTGAGTGCCAAGCAAGGCATCCCTGTGGCTGGGGCAGAGTGAGGAGTGAGTGAGGGACAAAATAGTGAGACGTGGGATCTGAAGGGCAAAGGAAAGGGGGGCAGGGTTTTCACGCGGCCACTCGGGCTTCTGGGTTGAGAAGAGACAGGGAAGCCGGTGCGGAAATAGGAAGGTCAGGTAAGCCTTTAGAATTATACAGGTGAGAAAGTATGAGAGGTGGTGGTGAGGACAAGAAATCGTTGGATGTTGAAGGGAAAGCTCATGGAATATCCTGATGTTTTGATGGCGGAGGTGCAGGCATGACAGAAAGAGGGGAGTCAAAGGTGACCCCAGATTTTAACCTGGACAATTGGGAGAAGGAAATAGAACAATGGGGAAGACCATGGGTCAGGCGGTGTCAGTCCATGTGAGTCGAATCGTTGGTCAGCCCCTTTATTAATTTTCTGGATAAACTTAATTTTAATTATGCAAACAATACTCATTCCCCTTGTGAAAAATGAAAACATCTTGAGTCCACTCCTAGTCTTCCCTCCATGTTATAGAATTAACTGCTGTCAATGGCTTGATATGAATGCTTCCAGATTCTTTGCTGGATGTTTACACGCCTACGGATATTCCCTTGGAAAACGTAGTATGGTTTTGCAAGTGTTCAGAGGAAAGGAATTTCCATATGTATCACTCCAAAGCTTGCTGTTTGCACTCGACCACGTGAGCTAGTGAGGAATTCCTATTAGTCAGTGGAGATCTACCTCATTCATTTACTGCTGCACAGTATTCCATAGATGCGACCACTAGGGCAGAAAGGTGAATCCATTTGAAAGCGAAGAAGCCTTTTGGAATGTGCATTAGGGTCCTTCGGAGAATTTGTATAGGGACGCACATTCATTTATAACTATGTGTGTACACACATATGTACACGGGGGCGGCAGGGAGGCTGCCCCAGTTTTTGCAGTAGATGAAAGCAGGACTGCAGACCTCAGGGAATTGCTTTTTAGGAAGTGTGGCAATAGAGGTGGGATTCCTCCAGGCAGTCTTCCCTTGTTTGTGAAGACACTATTACTTATTAATCTGGGAGCCTTGGACTAGTCCAGCAGTGAAAGTGAATGATTTTATAGACTCATAAACCAACGGGTTCCTATTGCTGGCAGCCTATGGCTGCCATTACTGGTGGTTTATTGCCCTGTGTAAATGGGACTTTGCTGCCTTCTGGGATGGAAGGCAGAGGTGTCGGAGAGGGGCGGGGTCTCTCTCGGATTTGAGCTACTCCTCAGGGGGTATGGTCACACTGGTCTGAAAAAGGTGGTTCACTTGGAGTCTCGGGGACCCACTAAACAGACAGGTCAAGTTCCCAGCAGGTGCCTCATCCCAGCAGGAGGCCTGTGGGCTAGTAGAGCTGGAACGACCTCAGGGTCCTTCTGATCCGAGATCTTTATGTTGTAGATCAGGAAGGGGAGCCAGAGAAATGTCACAACTTGACCATCAGAGTTCAGGTGTGAGGTCCTATATTTGGTTCCCAAAACTGAGCTGTATAAGCACAGAGTTGGGAATTCCCATTCTGTGGGATAAATATAAGCAGCAGCTTGCATTTAAAAGTTTTGGGGGACAGTTGATAAAGGTTTGTGTGCACCAGCACTGAGATATGGTTATGAAAAAAGGAACGTGCTGTGTTTAAAGATATTCATTGTATTTATAAAAGAAAATAAATATGGGTTTATGGGAAGGAATTGGAAAAATATTAAATGCTATAAAGACAAAGTCAGAAACCACCCATAAAATCCACACTTCTACCATCTAAAGCTAATAACTGTAGATATTTTGTGTATACATATATATCAAAGATACAATGAAAAGCAATTGCATAGTATCTATAGTTCTGAAGCACACTTCTTTATTTTTTATTTTTTTAATGTTTATTTATTTTTGAGAACAAGAGAGACAGACAGAGCGCCAGCAGGGGAGGGGCAGAGAGCGAGAGAGACACAGAATCCGAAGCAGGCTCCAGGCTCTGAGCTGTCAGCACAGAGCCCGACGCGGGGCTCAGGCTCACGAACTGTGAGATCATGACCTGAGCCGAAGTCGGACACTTAACCGACTGAGCCACCCAGGTGCCCCCATAGCATACTTCCTACAATTAAACTTTATATTTTGAAGTAATTGTAAATGCGTATGCAGTTGTAAGAAATAATAGAGAGATCCATGTACCGAGTTTCCCCCGATGGCAACATTTTGCAAAACTATAGTACAGTGTCACAGCCAGGATATTGAAATTTATAATCTACCTATATTATTCAGATATCCCTATCTTACTTGTACGTGTGTATGTGTGTGTGTGTGTACATGTGTCTAGGTACAATTTTATGACGTGTATAGGTTCACGCACCCACAAGCACAGTGAAGATGGAGAACAGTTCCATCACAAGGAGCCCTCACTTTGTCCTTTTACAATCATACTTCCTTCCATGCACATGTGCCAACTCACCCCTGACCCTTGGCAGCCCCTAACCTGGTCTCCAAACTCTCTGAATGTTGTCTTTTCCAAAGTGTTGTGCAAATGGAATCCTATCTTTGGTATGTATGTTACCTTTGGAAATTGGCTTTGTTTCAGCAGCAGAATCTCCTTGAGATCCATCCAGGCTGTGTGTGTCTTACTAATTCACTTCTCTTTCTTGCTGAATAGGATTCCATGGTACGAATGGGCCCCAGTCTGTTTAACCAGAGGAGGTGAGGTGGGACGGCTCTGCTCTGGGTCCCAGCATGGTCTGTCAGCCCTGTTTCTTCTAGCTTCTTTCAAAAAGAGATGAAGGACAATGGAGTGGCTTCAGGTTTTGATGGTTATGAATAAAGCCACTATGAATTTTCATGTACAAATTTTCGTGTGAAGGGCGGTTTTCATTTCTCTGGGATAAAAATGCCAGAGAGTACAATTACCAAGTCCTATAGCAATTGCATGTTTAATTTATAAGAAAGTGCCAGATTTTTTTTTTTTCTGGAGAGTGAATCATTTGTTTTCTAACATGTAGTGTGACTATTTCTCTAAGTAATTAAGGAGTCTGAAAAAATGTGATTTTTTTAAAAAACTTTTTAACATTTAATTATTCTTGGAGAGACAAAGAGGCAGAGTGTGAGTGGGAGAAGGGCAGAGAGAGAGAGAGAGCGAGCGGGAGACACAGATTCCAAACCAGGCTCCAGGCTCTGAGCGGTCAGCACAGAGCCCAACACGGGGCTCAAACTCACGAACCGTGAGATCATGACCTGAGCTGAAATCGGGTGCTTAAACGACTGAGGCACCCGGGCGCCCCGAAAAAAAAGTGATTTTTAACAATGACATAATATTGCATGGGATAGATGTAGCATAACTTAAGTTTTTCCCGAATGGTGAATATTTTGCTTCACGTTTCTTTTTTTCCCTGCAGAAATCATTAATAGACTCCTGCACTTGGAGTTGGTGTGAAAAGCCAGCTGGAACCAGTTCTTGCAAGGGCAGGGGCTGGATGGGGCGGGGGGAGGGTGAGCAGCTTCTGAAAGACGTATTCATGCTGACTCAGCCGCACAGGGGCCTGAGAGACATTGCAGTGCCAGGTCTTTCATGGTTCACTGAGAGGCGCAACTGTCATGCAGGCAAGGATGGTTCACGGTGCACTGACAAGGACATCCCCTTGCACCTACGTTGGAAGGCTGTCATGGTCGGAAATTCCCTTTTAGCTCGCCAGGAGAAAAACACCGGAGTGCCACAGAGCTTCACGTTGTCCAGTGCCCGGAGAATCAGATGGTCCCTTGGTGAACTTGGAACCCGGAAAAGGGAGCTGGGGTGCCTTTAATGGCCCATTTGGGGGTGGTCGACAGCCTCCTCATCTTGAGAAAGAAGGGACAGAGCATAGAACGCCATCTGCTGGCTGAGCCGCGCATGAAGGCTCTGATGGGCTCTGCCGCGGTCACTCTGGATTTCTGTGTGTCTGTGCTTAAAACCTCTTCGAATAAGCCACCAGATTTATTCAAGTCCTGTGAGCCTCATAGCTTTTCTCTCTTTCCATTCTGCATCTTTTCTGAGCTATTTGAGTGGTTTTTGCAGTTTGACACTCAGTGGGAAATGTACTTTCCTCAATCTCAAGTTCTAGGGGGTGTATACCTCACTATAGCCGCCAAGTACTTACAGCTTCCACTAGTATAAACCGCGCTTGTTGTTACAAATAACTCACAGTCTTACAAACGACTCTATTGGACCCCAACCCTTGTCATTTTTTTATTATTTCTTTGAGGGAAATTCTAGAAGTAGAATCATTGAGTTCAAGAGTAAGAACATTCCCGGGAGGCTTGATCATTTTTTAATTCATTCCTGGAAAGGTAGCTCATTCTGAAGCTTTTATGAGAATGTCCTTTTTATTTTAACAATACTGGACAATATTTTTTAATGCAATTTTGATAGGTGAAAAGGGTATTTATTTTAATTTGTATGTCATCTCAGTGAGTTAAACACCAGAGTGTAAACAGGTAAGGTTGAGGGCTATCAACAGGGGCCCTGTGAATTGCTACATGGGTCACGGTGGGCCTCTTCCAGCTTTCAGAAGTGCTCATAGCTTTTATGGCACTGACCCTGGTGCAAAAGATTCCTCTGCCCTCGGCAATGGCAATGGATGCTCTGCGTTGCACATGTTACCTAAAGTTCCCGGCAGTCCAGTCATGTGGACTTCATTTCCTCACTCATTAATTCACCAAACTGCTACTGGGCACCTATTTTTAAATGACTGTGCTAGTCACTGGAGACATTAGGGTCAGCAAGACACCTTCTCTGCTCTCAGGAGTTTACAACCAAGGAGATAAGACAGATGGTTACAAAGCAATGTGATAATGGGAACAGAGAGAAGAGCCAGCGCGACCAGAGAGGGAGTGACTAAGGATGACTAGGCTGAGTCGAAAAGGACACAGTTTAAGCAAACAACTATGGCAGACTCAGGCAAAGGACAGGGTGAAAAGAAATCTCAGAAATTGTGGGGGGACATCAAGGGCATCCCAGAGCGTCAAGATTAGAAGGACAGGAGGTGAAATTCGAAGATAACCCTGGAACCTTGGATAGCTTCTGGTGCTCTTGCTCCTCTGACCTGTTAATCTGTGGCTACGCAGGGGTAAGTTGATCCATGCCCCAGGAAGAATGCTCCAGCTACCAAAGAGACCCTGTGTGCTTAGTCTGAGTTCTAAAACTCTTTAAGAGGAGAGAAAATCCATTGTCTCTCACCCGTCTCACAAGTTGACCAATTCAGTGCTGCTGCTGTAAAAGCTCTCAGCAGAGCACTGATATTTAGTCTTCCTAAACTTCAGTTTTCTATTTCTTTCAAAAAAATTTTTTAAATGTTTATTTATTTTTGAGAGAGAGCGAGACAGAGCGCAAGCAGGGGAGGGGCAGAAAGAGAGGGAGACACAGAATCAGAAGCAGGCTCCAGGCTCTGAGCTGTCAGCACAGAGCCAGACGTGGGGCTCGAACCCACAAACCCTGAGATCATGACCTGAGCCGAAGCTGGACACTTAATCGACTGAGCCACCCAGGCGCCCCCATGTGCTCTTCTGACTGAGCCACCTAGGCCCCTCAGTTTTCTATTTCTAAAATGCGGAAAAGGAAACTTTACAGGGCTGTACACCGAAAAGCATGAAAAATCAAATGGAACAGTGTATGTAAAAGTGTCCTGCAGTTACAAACATGGTTGTTGGTATTACTTTTAAGTTTAAAACAGTCACTTAGGGGGCGCCTGGGTGGCTTAGTCGGTTAAGCGTCCGACTTTCGCTTAGGTCATGATCTCGTGGTTCGTGGGTTCGAGCCCCGCGTCGGGCTCTGTGCTGACTGCCAGCTCAGAGCCTGGAGCCTGTTTCAGTCTGTGACTCCCTCTCTCTCTGACCCTCCCCTGCTCACGCTGTCTCTCTCTCCTAGAAATAAATAAAACATTTTTAAAAATTTAAAAAAAAAGTCACTTAGGCGTGGGAGCTCTGTTGATTGGTAGCTGGTGCCTTCTACCCTCTGTTACCATGAGCGAAGTGGTTCTCACACTTGTGTGTCCCTAAGAACTTGCCCAGAGTTTGCTCCAAATGCAGATTCCCAGGCACCATCCCAGGCAATTCTGAGTAGGTCTGAGTTGGTCCCCGGGCTTTGTCATTTAACAAGCCGCTGACGTAATTCTGATGTGGGTGGTACCAGAACTCCACTTTGGAGAAACGGGGCTGAAATCTACAATCCGACGCGGCAGGCCTCAGGCCTCAGGCCTCATTCACCATTTTCAACTTGAAGCTTCCATAAATGCTTCTGACCCCACTAGTACAGTTACGTGTGAGGGGCCCGTGGGCATCTGGGCAGGAGCTCAGGGGAAAGGGCTGGGCTGGAGGTAAGATTTAGGAACCATCGGTGTACAGGTAGTAGCCGAAGCCCCCAGGGCAGTGAGGTGGGACAGCCGCGCTCCGGATCCTCGTATTATTTACTGTTTCTGCGTCTCTGTTTTAGCTTTCACCGAAAGCAGTGTGTGTGGGAATCCCATGGTCTCCTCTTCCTGAGTTCTCTGTGCCCCCGAATGGCACTACCATCCACCCAGATGCCCAAGCCAGAAGCCTGCCAGTCACCGATCACCCCTGCTCCTCATTGATCTCGGCTAATCAGTCACCAGGTCCAGCTGATTCCACTTCTCAGGAATCCTCAAATCTGCCCCCCGCCCCTCCTCCTTGCTCTTAGCAGTCTAGTCTCATTCCTTGCTCAGAATGTCACAGCCTCCTATCCCGCCTGCATCCTCCTTCCGGCCCTGACCGCATCCAATCCAGCCTCCACTCTGCAGCCAGTGTGGGCTTCAATTGTCTGCATAGCACGCCCCCCGCCACCCTGGGAGCTAGTCCTGAGGGCTGGTCTTTCTCATTATCCTGTTCCTGACACCTCGCACACTGCCTGGCACCTAGTAGGTACTCATTAAATGTTTACTGGTCCCCCTTCCCCCCCCACCACTCCCCCCCACCGTCCTTCCTCTCCTGACTCAAAGGCAAGAGTGATGATTAGATTGAAAGCAAAAATAATTTGTGGTTCACCTTGTGGATGCCTGTGTATTTTTTTTTTTTTTNTGCTGCAGGCCCCCGACCGTGCCTCCTCCTTCTTCTCCTTTTTTCTTTTTTAATTTTTTTAATGTTTAGTTACTTTTGAAAAAGAGAGGGCACAAGCGGGGGAGGGACAGAAAGAGAGAAGGAGACACAGATTCTGAAGCAGGCTCCAGGCTTCGAGCTGTCAGCTCAGAGCCCTATGTGGGGCTGGAACTCACGAAGTGTGAGATCATGACCTGAGCTGGAAGTTGGACACTTAACTGACTGAACCACCCAGGTGCCCGTGACTGCACCTTCTTAAAGGAACCCCAGGCTACCTGCTACTTTCAGAGCAGGCACCAGAGCATAAGCAGTCAAAGATTAATCAGATCACCTAACTGGAGCTGATGAGTAAGCTGGAGAGTCTAGTGCCCTCTCCAGTTACATAAAGCCAACTCAGCTAAACGTCTCTAGAAATCTTTAAAGAGTGAGCAACATACTATGGAGGGAAGATGGAAAGAAGAAATGCTTTGGACAGGGAGACAGTCGGTCAGAAGCCCACAGAGTCTACACACGGGAGGGATCCGAGAGTTTCCATTCGCTGTAGCGGGGCTCTCCTGTTTGAAGGCGCCTGGGCCTTCACTGAAATTGCCCTCATTCATACATTCAACAAATATTTATTCAGCATCTACTATAGGCAGACACTGTTGAAGGTTCTGAGGATATAGTAGCAAACAATTCAGACAAAATCCCTGCTTTCGTGCAGCTTCTATTTTAGTGTACAGGGGGGACAGGCAATAAAAACATCTAGCTTGGCAGACGGTGATAAGTGCTGTGCAGAAAGAAGACAGGGTGAGGGGAATTCTGAGGTGAGAGTGCAGGATGGCTGCAGAGAGCCTTTCTGACATGACATTAGCACAGACACGTGGAGCCCCCTTCACATGTTGCTCGGATGAGCTGTCCATGGGGGCATTTGGGAGAAGACGTGCCTGACAGAGGAAAGTGCTTGTGCTCAGGCCTGGGCAGAGCTGCTTTTCACTGACCAGAAATCCAACCTTAGCTGACTTTACAGGTTCCGGTCTGGGAAGCGCCTGGCAGGTGGAGGTGAGGGACGCGGGAGCTATGCCAGCGTATGTCACGTGCCTTAGGAAAATCGAATTAGGAACATTCTTGGAGGCAAAGGTCTTGGCCATTACTCCTTTTGGGGATTTCCCAAGCGCCCTTTTGATGACTGGAGATCCCAGTCGAAGCAGGATTTTGGTCCGGCCCTCCCAGGAGTCACCGAGGTGACTCTCCTGTCCTGTGGGGCAAGTTGTCTCACACCTGTGAAGACAGTGAAAGCAGGGGGAGGGTGAAACTGGTCTTGCTGTGGCTTGCTCCCTCTTATCTCTTCTGGTCTCTCTAGTATAGATCCGAACCCCTTTGCAGTTAAATTTCCATACAGTTGTGTCGGAGGGTCCGGACAAAGTGGCAGTAGTGATTCTGAGTTCTACTTTGATAACGACAGAAAGCCACACTACTAGAAGAGGGAAGATGGGAACAAATACTGCATTTTAATGACGGGCAATTGCGCTAAGTTTTTTACATACATTATCCTATTAAATTGTCATTACTCTGCAAGGTAGGTATGGTTGTCACTATTTTACAGAGGAGAAATGGAAGGCTCAAAGGTACTGGCTCTTTACCTGCTTACAGAAATATATATACCTTATAAATATTTCAAACAAGAAAAAGTAAAAAATAGGAAGTGAAAGTACCTCATAGTTTCACCTCTTAGAGACAAAAACCCTAAGTGGTGAGTGTATAATCTTCCTTAAGTTTTAAATGTACACACAAACACACACACATCTTTTTTTTTTTTGGTAATGTTTACTTTATTTTTTGAGAGAGGGAGACAGAGACAAGAGTATGAGCAGAGGAGGAGCAGAGAGAAAGGGAGACACAGAATCTGAAGCAGGCTCCAGGCTCCGAGCAGTGAGCATAGCTGATGAGGGGCTCGATCTCAGGAACCATAAGATCATGACCTGATTTTGACCTGAGTGAAAGTCAACTCTTAACTGATTGAGTCACCCAAGCGCCCCATCCCCCCCTTTTTTTTAAAACAAGAAATTGGGACCATAGTATACATACTGTTCTGAAATTTGCTTTCTTTTTTCCTAACAGTGTATCTTGGTTATCTGGCCGTGTAGCTGATTACTCTTATTCATGAAAACAAACCTTTCTCTAGAATTCTCTGATGGCTCAAGCTGGTTGTGTGACTGCACACAAGTCCCTTTACCTCCGGACTCCAGACTCCAGTTTCCCTTATTTGTAAAACGAGGACTCGACACAGAGGATTCCGCGATGGAATGCCAATGAGCAGGGCACCTCACCCTCTGCCCATCTCGTGACTGTCTGGGATGTTCTCCAAGGTCCAACCCTACTTGACTTGGACGGCAGCCGCCACTTTCAATAACTCAGATCACAAAGCCGGCGCCAGCTACGCCAGCAAACCCCGGCGAGCAACGGGTTTTCCAGCAGCTCATCCCCGAGGGGGTGAGGCTGACGGAAGCGGCTGGGCAGGGCTGGGGGCGGGGCTGGGGCGTGGCCACAGGCGCGCGGCGCGCGGTGCGTGCGGACTGATAGGNATAACTCAGATCACAAAGCCGGCGCCAGCTACGCCAGCAAACCCCGGCGAGCAACGGGTTTTCCAGCAGCTCATCCCCGAGGGGGTGAGGCTGACGGAAGCGGCTGGGCAGGGCTGGGGGCGGGGCTGGGGCGTGGCCACAGGCGCGCGGCGCGCGGTGCGTGCNGGCGCAGCGATGGCGGAGGCCGTGGAGCGCACTGACGAGCTCGTGAGGGAGTACCTGCTGTTCCGCGGCTTTACGCACACGCTGCGGCAGCTGGACGCCGAGATCAAGGCGGACAAGGAGAAAGGGTTCCGGGTGAGGGCCCGGAGGGCGCGGCGCGGGCAGAGGCGGCCCCGAGGGCGACCGGAGCGGGCTCCCCCACCTCAGCACTGCCCTCCGGGGCGGGAGTGGCGCTGTCACCGCTCCGGGGGGACCGTTGATCTCAGCGCGTCTGGCCCTCCGCTTGACACACAAGGAACTGAGGTCCTGAGAGGGAACGTGACTTGCCTGAAGTTGCCCAGCGAGTCAGGAGCATCGCTGAGGCTGGAGCCCAGGTGCCCTGCCCTGACTCCTGGTCCAGGTCTGGGTCCTCCGCTCCAGCCTCCCAGCAGGTGCTGGCCAGTTGGCCAGGATGGAGATAAGGGTTTTAGAAGCTAAGAATGGGTAGACAGTTCTGAGTTTGGGCAACAGAAACATTCAAAAGTTGGCTTCCGATGTCATCGGGAGCAAAGGGGTCTGCAGTCCAAAATGTTAGCAGGGTTCAAGCACCTTTTGATGTTCGTTTAAAATGGCTTTGTCGGTGACTTATTGGCAATTTTGCCCCTCCGGTTCAGGAGGACTTTGTTGTACGATTTAAACAATGTATTTCCTCTGCTCAGACGTGGTTTTCTGTTGAGAAGTTCTTGGAATTTGTGTGTGATCTGTGTGTTTGCTGACTCTAATTGGTGTTGGGAGGCGAACTGAGAGGCAGGGAGCTTGTAGCAAGAACACGGAGGAAGTTAGGAGACCTGAGGTCTCGTCTTGCCAAACTAGTGGTACTTAGTGGCAAAAGGAAAGCATTTCGGCTCTCCAAGCCTCAGTGTCCTGCTCCGTAAAATGGGGATGTTCCTGGGATACCTGGGTGGCTCAGTCGGCTTAGCGCCGGACTCTTGATTTCAGCTCAGGTTTTGATCTCAGGGAGGTGGGATTGATCTCAGGGGCTGGGCATCCTCGCTGCCTTGTGTGCTCTCTCTTAAAAAAAAAAAAAAAAAAA
>NW_027531005.1:1507717-1511186 GCF_008692635.1 Crocuta crocuta
GCGCGCCCGCCTGGCCCCGCCCCGCGCACCCAGGCCCCGCCCCCCTCCCTCGCCTGCAGCAGCGGCTCACGGCGCTGGCGCAGCGATGGCGGAGGCCGTGGAGCGCACTGACGAGCTCGTGAGGGAGTACCTGCTGTTCCGCGGCTTTACGCACACGCTGCGGCAGCTGGACGCCGAGATCAAGGCGGACAAGGAGAAAGGGTTCCGGGTGAGGGCCCGGAGGGCGCGGCGCGGGCAGAGGCGGCCCCGAGGGCGACCGGAGCGGGCTCCCCCACCTCAGCACTGCCCTCCGGGGCGGGAGTGGCGCTGTCACCGCTCCGGGGGGACCGTTGATCTCAGCGCGTCTGGCCCTCCGCTTGACACACAAGGAACTGAGGTCCTGAGAGGGAACGTGACTTGCCTGAAGTTGCCCAGCGAGTCAGGAGCATCGCTGAGGCTGGAGCCCAGGTGCCCTGCCCTGACTCCTGGTCCAGGTCTGGGTCCTCCGCTCCAGCCTCCCAGCAGGTGCTGGCCAGTTGGCCAGGATGGAGATAAGGGTTTTAGAAGCTAAGAATGGGTAGACAGTTCTGAGTTTGGGCAACAGAAACATTCAAAAGTTGGCTTCCGATGTCATCGGGAGCAAAGGGGTCTGCAGTCCAAAATGTTAGCAGGGTTCAAGCACCTTTTGATGTTCGTTTAAAATGGCTTTGTCGGTGACTTATTGGCAATTTTGCCCCTCCGGTTCAGGAGGACTTTGTTGTACGATTTAAACAATGTATTTCCTCTGCTCAGACGTGGTTTTCTGTTGAGAAGTTCTTGGAATTTGTGTGTGATCTGTGTGTTTGCTGACTCTAATTGGTGTTGGGAGGCGAACTGAGAGGCAGGGAGCTTGTAGCAAGAACACGGAGGAAGTTAGGAGACCTGAGGTCTCGTCTTGCCAAACTAGTGGTACTTAGTGGCAAAAGGAAAGCATTTCGGCTCTCCAAGCCTCAGTGTCCTGCTCCGTAAAATGGGGATGTTCCTGGGATACCTGGGTGGCTCAGTCGGCTTAGCGCCGGACTCTTGATTTCAGCTCAGGTTTTGATCTCAGGGAGGTGGGATTGATCTCAGGGGCTGGGCATCCTCGCTGCCTTGTGTGCTCTCTCTTAAAAAAAAAAAAAAAAAAAGGGATGTTGAATTTGTACTGGTATCTAAAACCTTTTACAGACTGTGTATGTACTCTGGTGTGATTTCCCAGGAGGAGGTGACTTCTTTGGCTGACACTCTGAGCCGCTGGAGGGGCTGTTAGTAATACTTCCATGACTTGAAGGAGTCTTGGACTTGTGGAATGGTGGAGCTGGGAGGAGGGTTATGGAGGTTGCCTCTCTTTTTTTTCGTTTTTTGAAATCGTAGGCAACCGGGACCACAGAGTCGAAGTGACTTTGTCAAGTTGGTTGAGTAAGCCAGACACAGATCCAAGGCCTAGACCCAGACCTCCTGCTTTCTGGGCCAGAGTGCTTTTACACTTGAACTTTCCATGCTTGCGGGAGGGTCAAACCACCTATCTAACATCAGGAACTAACTCAAAAGCTATTACATTACCATGTTTTGAATGTTTTCTAGATTGCTCACTTAGAAAAAATTCTAATCTTCGAAGCCCAAGGAAGAGGCAAAAGGTGTATTAACTGGGTGAAGTGATGGGAAAATTCCCTCTTGTCCTTCACCGCCACCTGTGTCCCATCATTCTCCACCAGGTGGACAAGATTGTGGACCAGCTGCAACAATTAATGCAGGTGTATGACTTGGCCGCCCTTCGGGATTACTGGAGCTACCTGGAACGTAGGCTCTTCAGCCGCTTGGAGGATATATATAGACCCACCATCAACAAGCTGAAAACCAGCCTGTTCCGCTTTTATCTCGTCTACACGATCCAGGTGCTTGTTAGTTCAGGGAATTCCTTGGAGACAGTTCTTTGATTCTGAAATAGGTTTTCTTTTAACTTCTAGGGAGGGCCGTCTATGTTGCTCTGGGAAAGAGTGGGATAATCACAACGCCAATTATTTTTGACTGTTTTCCTACTTTTTTTTTTTTCCCTTCTCATGTGTAGATCATCTGACTTGTCTTCCTCATTCCTATTTCCTCTCTTGTTTGAAGCACATAAGCCTGGGTGGCGTTTTAAAGGATATAAGTAGGTGGGTGAAAGCTTGAGGAATAAAGCTTATAGCCTCCCTGGGGGAATAAGTCACTTCGATTATTTGAAAATCCACAAGGAATTAATTTGTTAGGATGGCATTTAGATTCAGGACTGCAGTTTGGACCAGCTTCTTTGAACTTACAAGGAACTCTGAGAAAAGAGTGATGTCCTTTATTTTACGGAGTCTGTAGACTCCGTTCGGCCACTTACCTGGCAGGCTGATGTCCAAAGGCTAATGAAGAGTCTTTCTTCCGGACTTCTGTCTCTTCCCCCGTTTTGCTACCTCCTTTTTGTCTTCGCAGACAAACAGAAATGACAAGGCCCAAGAGTTCTTTGCAAAGCAGGCCGCAGAGCTCCAGAACCAGGCCGAGTGGAAGGATTGGTTTGTCCTGCCCTTCCTGCCGTCCCCAGACACCAACCCCGCCTTCGCCACGTACTTCTCTCGACAGTGGGCCGACACCTTCATCGTGTCGCTGCACAACTTCCTGAGCGTGCTGTTTCAGTGCATGCATATCCTTCCAGCCGCCTTGGCGGGGGTTCCAGACAGCGAGCTCAGGGGCCACTGCTCCCCGCGCAGTTGCTGCTTCCACAGAATGCCCGAAGGTGGCTGTCATGTGTTACGTGAGGGGGCTGGACGGGCTGTGGTTATTTTTGTCAGCAGGCCAGGCAGTTGTACATCTTCGTCCTGACGCGGCTGCTAAACAGCTGATGTGCGTGAGCAGGGAGTGAGGTAGCAGTGGGGTACGGACGCCTGGCCCTGTGGGGAGCCCCCAGGGCTTGCTGCTGCTTAGAGGAACCGGCCAGCCGCGAATGCCCTCTCCCTGGAATGCCCTCTCCCTGCGTGCCCTGTGCCCCCGAGGGCGTTACTTGCGTCTGTTGAGATTAGGTTGTAGGTCAGCACTTGGGTTAGAACTTCCTGTGTTTGCGTTTGGGTCACTCTCTGACAGGGACCTCAGAGTCGCTAGAAAACAGAGCAGCTTTAAGAATATATGTGTGAGTATTGAGAGAGAGAGAGAAAGAGAGAGAATATCAATAATTTATAGCCTACCATGGTTACCATTTTGCGCGGAAAGCCTGCCTTCTTGAGGCCCAGGGCATCCCCCACTGCTCATGCTATCTAGGCTGGAATTCTAGAGGGGAAGGGAGTCCGGTTTGAATGGTGAGTCACTGATAAATCGGGCGTTGTAGAGGCCCGCCCACAGGTGGCTACTTTGGCCTCTGGAAGGGGCACCTTTTGGTGGAGGCAGGAAGGGTGCCCTTTCCTTTTGTATTGTGGGTCCGGGGGTCAATTCTACTCTTGCCGGGGACAGCCACCCC
>NW_027531005.1:1511220-1551776 GCF_008692635.1 Crocuta crocuta
CCCCCCCCCCCCCCGCCCCCTTTTTTTTATGCTGAGAACTTTCAGACTAAACTAGGAGGGGGCTCTGCCCAGTAGCATTTTGCATGACCCTGTGGGCCTTCTAGGGCTTTTCAGTGCAGGACAGTGCCCTGCAAATTGGGTCACACACACTCGAGCCACAGCTCACGTCCCCAGTACGGAGGCCCTGCCTGCTTTGTGCTCCCTCTGACGGAAGCAGTTTAGGGTGGTTGGAAAAGACCGACCCCCTGACCTAGAATGTGGCTATTCATACGATGGCATGTTGCTGACCAGTCTGCAGAAAGCTGTCTCCTTCGTCTAAACCTTTGCCAGGGAGAGGTTCGGTCTGGGCAGGGGAAGACCCAATGGCCCAGCCTTCTGCCCAGCTGGGAGACTACCTGGCCGCTGGGGTGGCTTCTGAGTGTACTGACCTTGCCACAGCTTCGACTGGCCATAAATGACGGAATGCCAGTTGTTTGCTGCTGGAATTTGGGATAACACGCTCAGGGTTAGGTTTACGTCTTCTCTTTGGGCTGACCAGCCAGATTGTTATGAGGCTCTGTGAGTCTGTCCGAAGAAAGGCCAGACCCGGTAGCAGGGGAGAGACTTTCCTACAGCCATGGAGGGCCCTCAGGACAACGTCCGTACTCTGTTCCCTGTGACTCATGTTCAAGGGTTTTGCTGCCGTGTCAAGAGTTTGGGAAGGATTTCTAATCCTTTTTCAGGCCAGCTTTTTCTTTAACTTCGTGCACCGGTACCTGTGATTCTGAACTTTGATGCGGAATGCCAGAGGACCAACCAGGTTCAAGAAGAAAATGAGGTTCTTCGCCAGAAGGTCGGTTCTGAAATGCGCTTGCTTCTTGGGAAGAACTTCTGCTTTTCATGTGTGAAATTGGGTAGTGGTGGTGGGGGGCTGATTAAAAATAGGAAACCACTGATCTCAGATGGAAGTGAGCCACCGGAAAGTCAGTATTGGAGATTTGGGGGCTGTAATCGTCTCTGAAAACCAGAGGCCAGGTTCTTATTTTGAGTCCTCTGTATAGCACGAACAGCATAACAATGGTAATGAACTTGGAGAGGAGAAGGACCCACGTGCTTTCATGCCTTACAACTCTCCCGTGTCTCTTTCATACTTCAGTCCTTTTCCACATCCATCCACATCTATGTTGTTCACAGCCCAGATATGATTTAATTGTGCTGCTCAGTTCCATGATCCTATAGGTGAGTAAAACGATAGAGCCAGTGGACCCACAATTGCTTTTGCATTTTGTCTGAGGAGCATTTCTCTGTCCCTGAAGTTAAGGCATCTGTAGGTCATTTTTCAGAAAAAGATTATAAGCTGTTTACATTTTGGGTGCTTGTGCCTATGTAATTTTTTTTCAGGCTTAAGGTCAAAAATGCTGAGCTTGACTGAAAAAAATTTTTCCATGAGAGTTCCAGAGCCTGATTTTGTAGATTCCGAAGAGCAAGGCAGGATTGCATGCAGCTATTTTTCTCAGTGAATTCAGGAAGAAGCAAGTCAAATGATGAAAAGAAAAGGAGTGGGATTTGTGTATCTAACAGTTGTTGGTTTCTCACCTCCCTGTGGTCAAGTAACGGCTGCCTCTTGCCCATTTTCCTGCTCTGCGCTGAGCACAGGGTGAGAGTGGCACCCCGAGGCTGAGGCCCAGTGGCCTCTCGAGCCCGTGCGGTGCAGTGTTGGATGGGATGTGTCTCATGCGCCTCGGTGGAGGGAAGGGGAGGGGAGGTCACCACCTGACTTGCCCCCTCCCTTGGGCAGCTCTTTGCCTTGCAAGCCGAAATCCACCGCCTGAAGAAAGAGGAGCTGCAGCCAGAGGAGGAAGAGGCCTTGGTCCAGCACAAATTGCCCCCTTATGTCTCCAACATGGACCGCCTGGGGGACTCGGAGCTGTGAGTGTGTGCCCCCTTTGGGGTGGGAGGGCCGCCCCTCTCCCCTCTCCCCTCTCCCCTCTGCGCTCTCACCTCGCCCCGGCCCTCACTCCTCCTGTCTGAGCTTTCTGAGTAAGGTCGCCTGGCCTTTCGGGCCCCCTGGCCTCTGAGCGCACCCTGAGGGAGGGGGAGTGCACATCCAGACATGCACAGCCGGGATAACTAGGCCCAGTCGCAGTCGTGAAGCCCTGGGCGGGCTGTGTGTGTTGAAAGGGGTGCCTCATGGATGGAAAGGTTGGCACCCAACAGGCCGGATGCAGCCTGTGGTGGAAGCGTGCTCCCGTCCGAGGGCTTGAAGGGGTAGACAGATGCGGGGAGAGGCATTCAGGCAGCCTTAAAATCTGGTTCCTTTTCTGTTGGCTAAAGCACAAGTCCCAGCTGATGCTAATAGTAGTAGCCGGTGAAGAACCAGAGGCACAGAGCGGCCATGGCCAGTGAGTCAGGAGGCAGACCCGGGCAGGCGGACTCCATGCTGTGCACGTGGCCTCCACGCGTGCACGTGGCCACGGGTCTTCCCAGGAGCAGCCGGTCCGGTTTCTGAGCTAGCAGGGTCCGGCAAGCCCCAAATGTGACTTAAACATTTTTACTTCAAGTAAAAAGAAACAGGTGAAGTTAATTTTGGGATATGTCTTATTTAGCCCAGTATATCCCAAACATTTCAACCTGTGATGAATATAAACAAAGTACCTGCGATGAGCGATTTTACACTTGTTTTCATGCTAAGGCTTGCGATCCGGTGTGTGTTTTATACCACACAGCTCCGAGGTTCACCCCAGCCCTCCACAGAACCGCTGCATGCTTTGCTGTTGTGCCGGATAGGCTGCTGGCTCCCTTGGGTACAAGAAGTAGTACCGAGGGCAGTGCCCCCTTAGAGCGCAGGCATGTGCACCTGGCACCGTCCACAACCCAGGAGGCCTGTGCTTCGGCTGTCCCCAGGTCCCCTCCAGCCCTGTGGCCTTGCGTGTCTGCTTTCCAGGGCCATGGTGTGCAGCCAGAGGAGCACTTCCCTCTCCCAGTCGCCTCGAGTGGGTTTCCTGTCCTCATTGCTGCCTCAGAGTAAGAAGAGCCCCTCGCGGCTGTCGCCTGCCCAGAGTCCCTCGCAGGCCCAGAGCTCGGCCAAGAAAGAGCCCTTCAGCAGTCAGGTGAGCAAGCACACGGGCCTGCCTTTCTAACTCCTCCTTGGAGGCCCCGGCCTCTGACTGTACGTTCAGGACTACGTCAAGTGCAGCCTTGATTGCCCTGCTGTTAGGACGGGTTTCCCTGTGTGCTGATGTCCTAAATTTCCCTGTGTCCTAAATTCACATCCTGTTCCCTTCCTTACTGCCTCTCGCCTCTGCCTCCCACACAAGTGATGGCTCTGCAGGATGAAGGCATAGATGAGATGATAGCGGAGCGACCGAGACCCTAAGGAGGGAATCCACTTCACACATCCTCCGCCTATTGCCCCCTCTTCTGGCCTGAATTGCAGGTGTCGTGGGCAGAACGAGACAGTAGGCAGGTGCGTGCTGCTCACCTAGGGTTGAGCCAGGTCGTAGTTCCACGTCTAACCCAGAGGGACCTTCACCCAGCCGCTGCCACTGTCCAGCGCCTGTAGTGCCTTTCCAGCTGTCGGAGGCCTGTGACACCAGGCAGGGGAGGAGTGCCTGGCGGCGACGAGGAGTGTGCTTTGAATCTCTTCCCTTTTCTCATAAACTCCTCTGAACTCCTGACGGCTTGTGACTGGGATTTGGTGGTACAAGGGTGAATTTGAGCCATTCTGGGATTGAATTTTTGGTGATACAAAGTGGTATGTAGAGAAAGAGTAAATTACTTCTGCATCAGTGTATTTCTTTTACAAGTTGGTATTCACTGATTCAGCAAAGGGCTTTTTGTTATTTTTCACATTTACAGAAGCTTGCAAGAGAATTCCTTTTATGCCAGTTCACGTCCCAAGCAGCCACGGGTCCCACTGGGTGGTTTTCCTCGTGGTGATGGTCAGAGTTCATTGCTTTCCGCAGTGCCTTCCGGAGTGACAGTTTGACAGACCCACGATTACACGCGTTATAGCTCGGCCAGGGACCCTTCCTCTTTCCGTGTATTTTTATTCGTTACAGGTAAAGTCAGCTGTAATACTCTCTGCCTTCCTCCCCACCACCCTTGGCTTGGGAACAGTCGCAGGTGACACAGCAGGCCGGGGCTGCCCCCTGCGGCAGGGAGACGGGGGTCTGTCCAGGCCGCCACTGGGACGGTGGGGCTCTCAGCACAGCGCATGACCTTGGTGTTGTTGCTCAAGTACCGTTGCCGAGCAGCACACTGGAGAGGAAAGCGTGGGCTCGGGCGGCCGGCCGTGTACTTTCAGCCCGGGCTTCTCATGTGTGGCCCTTGCTCAGACTGTCTGAACTCACCCTGAGTTGCTGGGGGTGACACTACCACATGTGTTGCCTCGGGGGGTAGCTCATCAAACGGCTACCAGAGCCCTCAGTGTACGTGCGGCCTGGCAGATGGACACACTCAGTGCCTGTTCGCAGTGCGTGCTGTCATAGTGATGCCGCTGGCCAGCCTGGACCCCCGACCCCGCTCCAAGCCCTGGGGTGCCGGTGACGCCAAGTGCCCGTCACCTGGCATTCCTGCAGCCTCCAGCAGTGGAGCAATCCTGGTGATTCCTATGGCTATTTTTCTGAATTCCAAACCTGAAAATTCAAAATCCAGTTCTGTGGAATGTGGCTAAGTCAGTTTTACTGTTTGCTTTGCGGATCTCTGTCCCGATGCAGCATTTTCTAAGTGTGATAGGCGCTGCATGGGGTGCGAGGGCTCTTGAAAAATGCAGGAAATCCTGAAACTCCATTTCATTAAGTTAAAATGAAAGAAAAACACAACGATGGGTTCTTTGGGGTTAAGCCTGTGGCCTTGTTCTCTGAGTTCAGGAAGTAGGTGTCACATGGTGAGATTGGAACGAGTTTGGAAATTTTTTGTGCAGTTCGTGTTTAAGAGACGAGGGTAAGAATTTGTAACTTGAGGCGGCGCCTGGGTGGCTCAGTCAGTTAAGCATCCAGCTCTTGATTTCGGCTCAGGTCATGATCTCCTGGTTCGTGAGTTCAAGCCCCATGTCGGCCTCTGTGCTGACAGAGTGGAGCCTGCTTGGGATTCTCTTTCTCCTCCTCTCTCTGCCCCTCCCCTGCTCGCCCTCTCTCTTTCTCTCTCTCAAAATAAAAATTAAAAAAAAAAAAAAGAATTTGTAATTTGCAGCAAGCAGTCCTTGCCTCTAAAATATATTCAAATAGAACTTGGGTCACTGTGTGGCATATTAACAGAGCAAAGGTAGCTCTCTTTCCATTTCATGAATGGAGGTGATAGATATCTACCATCTGGAAAATCCAATGGTTGGGTCACTTGTGGCTTTATAAATTTATTAACTAGACTCAGCATTAATGTTTCGATTCAGAAAGTAACTTGAACTTTGAGGTTCAAGAAAATCACAGAATTTTAGAGTTAGAGGAAGCTTAAAGGCCATTTGGCCCCTCTTCCAGTTGTGGAGACTGGCACATCTGATTGATTGCTTCCTGTGATGTGAAGCCCGCTACTTGTCCACGTGGGGATGTTTGCCTGTTAGAAAGCTGTTTGTAGAAACCTCTGTATAATTATTACTTGCCGATCTTAGCTTTGCCCTTCGAGCTAAATAAGAATAAAGATTCTTATTAGGACACTTCCTGTCTTTCCATGCTAAGCACTCACTGTTCGTTCTTCTCTCTCCCTTCCACTCTTCCCACATGGTGTGATTTCTAGACATTCTTGTTTTTCAATTCTTCTGTGACCGTTGATATGCCAGATTTGAGTGTACAATTCAAGATTGCTCTCTTCCCAATAGCAAATGCAGTTAGTTGTGTGATCGCTTCTTGTGATTTTAATGATGCACAGCTTTTAACTTAGTAGAAAACGACATTGGTTTTTTTAATGAGCCACGTTGCTTTGTCAGCACATTTGAAGCACGTAGTCTTTTTCTCACTCTTGCCACACCAGAGCCCTCTTTCTTGTTTACTACTAGCGAATAAGCAAACAAAAGACATTAGCTGTGTTATTAAATTAGCAATAAATAAAATGATCAGGCTTTCCTATTTTAAATATTATTTATCATGTAACATTGTAAGTTTCAGTCCCATCAGCATGTTGCTCACTTGTGGTGGGTCGTTGTAACTGCTGTGGCTGAAACGTTCATGGCATTATAGATGATAAAATACATGGTGATGCACCCCTGTGCTTTTATGAATCTGGAGGCAAAATTTAAGAAACAAGCGGATGTAACTCTGAGACCACAGCTCCTAGCACTTCTGGGGTCTCTGTTACAACAGCGCCTGAGGGCCCCTGCCTGCTGGCTCGAGCAGCCTGTGCTTTGACCCTGTCCTTCCCTCCAGCCATGTAATTTCACTCCTTCCACACCCACTCAGGAAGCCTTGGGACTGCGGTTATTACACAGATAACCTCTCATTGGCTGTAATGTAAAGAAAGCAAACTTCTGTGTTTGTGGCTCTTGTTAGTGTGAAATTACTTCCTAGCTACTGAGCTGTCCGTGACAGCTGTCCGTGGGGCTCTCTCTGCGGATCGTATGGGGATGGAGGAAAAGGGGGCCTCTTTCATGACACTCGTTCTATAATTTTATGTGTTATGAGGGCCTGTCGTCTGGGTGGCTTTATTTTACGTCAAGTGAGACCAGATTACTAGAACTTGTTTCCTGCCCCATGTGGATGACTGCCTGGTAAACACTATTCAGGCCAGTGAAAATTCTGTCTTTCTCCAGAGAGAAATGCAAAGGTGAAATGATAAAACATAGGTTAAAATATTTCTTCTGAACTGCGGGAGACAGGTAGAGGACAGATTTGGGCCATTTGGAAACTTATATGAACCTGGTAGTTGAAACTTTTAGGCGGTCTGCTCTTAAAGCTGTGGATTATCAGTATTCTCACCGTAAACATTTATTCGAATTGTGTACGTGTGTAGCGAGTCACAAGTTTACCTTTACCTACTTTCTAAAGCGCTTTGTGGAGAGCTGCATTCGTCAGCTTTTATAGCCTGTTGTTTTCTGTTGGTGTTGTTCACCCTTCTTTAGTAAACAACTCAGATACAGTTGAAGGGGAAGGTCTCCTGAAGCAGGATCTGATAGGTCACATGTAGGTCCGTAGCTCTCCGGCTGTAAACTACCCATCATGAAAAAGACGCTTCTTGTTAGTTCATTGTAGTGCCTTTTGTTAACACCTGTTTGAACGTTCATTTTGGAGTATGGTCCAGCCCTTACCTAATGATCTGCTGGACCATTTCCTTGCCATCTTGACCTGGCAAGCCCTGCCTTTGCACTTCTTAGTGTTGTATTTCCTGTCCTTGCTGGGGAAGCACTACACGTGGCTCTTGTGTCAGCTGGGGGGATTTGAAGTCCGTCCCAAGCTTCTCTATTCTATCAGTGTGGGCCAACCGAACACTCTTAAGACTTAGCACTGAAAAGGGAAAAGCCGCCATTTCTCCTGTATAGTGGGTGAGTAAGGAAAGAAAAAGAGTGCCGCCGAGTACCTGCCTGCCCTCTGTGGCATTTCCCCCCTTCGTCTCCAGGCTGGGTCCCCTGGGGTCTGTGTACTTCCAGGGCATGAATGCAGTGTTATGTGGATTCTCTTCCCTTTTCTTCTGAAATATCTGGTGTAACGATCTGTTGGTCAGGTTGATAAATCTGTCAAAACTGCATAATTGTTGTTCCAGACTTCCTCACTTGCCTGGATCCCATTATTTTGGAAAATAGCTGCCAACCTGGGAAATCGGTCTTCCTTCTCCTCCCACTGTTTACATAGCTAGCTGTAGGCTTGCCAAAGCCACCTCTTATTCAGAAAACATGGCCTCTACTGCTGATTTTTTAGTCTTTCTATCAAAATGGCAGAACTTTTAGAGATATATTTTGGAGTTCTTTTCTAATTTGAGCCCTCTTTTTCTCTTGATAAATGTCTGTTTTATCTTTTTGAGAACTGGCTACTTATTGATCGTTTATGCTGTCTTTTTAGTCTCTTTGTCATTAATTTTCATTCTGATCTTCATTATTTCCTTTTTCTAAATTTGGGTTTCATTTGTTTTTCTACTTCCTTGAGGAGGCTGTTCATTTGTGAGCTTTCTTTTTTCTTAATGTAGGTATTTATTGCTATGAACTTCCCTCTTAGAACTACTTTGGCTGCATCTCATAAGATTTGATATGTTGTGTTTCCATTTTGATTTGTCTCAAGATATTTTTTTAAATTTCTCTTTTGATTTATTCTTTGATCCATTGATTGTTCAGGAACATGTTTACTCATCACATATTTGTGAATTTTTAAATTTCCCTCTTGTAATTGATTTGTCGTTTGATACTGTTGTGATGCCTGATATGATTTCAATCTTCTTATATTTGTTAAGACTTGTTTTGTGGCCCAACGTATGATCTATTCCTGGAAATGTTCCATGTGTTGAGAATAATGTGTATTCTGCTTCTGTTGGATGGAATGTTCTGTGGAGGTCTTTTAAGTCCATCTGGTCTAATGTATGGTTCAAGTGCAGTGTTTCCTTATTGATTTTCTGTCTGGATGAGATCTCTATTGTGGAAAGGTGAGCATTGAAGTCCCTAACTATTATTGCATTGCTTCCTGTTTCTCCCTGGTTGCTTTATATATTTAGGTGCTCCTCTGCCAATGCATAAATACTTAGAAGTGTCATGTCCTCTTACTGGATGGACCCTTTTATCATTACGTTATGACCTTCTTTGTCTCTTGTTACCGTCGTTTGTTTAAAGTCTGTTTTGTCTGATGCAAGTATAGCCCCGCCTCCGGGATTCTTCAGTCTGATTTGCCCTGTTGATCAGACATATGGGGAGGAATCAATGGCTTTGTGTAATGAGGCCTGGCACCCTTGGGCCACATCCCAGGGAGTGAGTACAGCGCCCCCCCCNCCCCCCCCCCCCCCGGCACCATGTGAGGCATGCTGTGGTTTCAGGACCTCTTTGTTATCAGTTATCTTGACCACCTCTTATTTCTGAGCCGGTAAGAGAAGTCTTCTTCCACTTTCTAAGCTGTAGTACCTCTTCAGTGATCCCTGAACCGTGGGTTACTGCTCAGAAATGGCCAGACGTACTGTGAGAAGGGCCTTGTCTTTGTTATGTTAGCTCTGGAATTACATTTCTTCTTCTCTTTTTTATTTACTGTCACGTTGTGTGTGTGTGTGTGTGTGTGTGTGTGTGTTTTCTCTTCGTGTTATTGCTTCCACTGGGTTTCTCAGAGCATGGGGTTTGCTGTCAGATTTGGGCATGAATTCCACCTCTGTCCAGTTTTCCCTATGTGAGCAGTACGTTGACTTAAGCCTCAGTTCCTTGTGTTAAAATAATGTTGTCATCCCTATTTTAAGGGGACATTTGTAAAGTTCTTAGGTTTTTTTTTTTAATGTCTATGTAATTTTGATAGAGCACGAGGTGAGTCAGGCCTTATGCTGTAAACACCTGCAAGCAACTGTGTATTTGGACAATACAAAGAAAATGTATGCAATATACAACCACCTGTCTGGAGACAAAAATGAACACAATACCCGTGCTTGTTTTGGGCCAATCTAATGACTAAGGCAGCTAATGTTAAATATTGAGGTATTTGGAAATGATTACTAGGCAACCAGAAATTCTTAACAGAAATTGTTGGAAACTCAAGGACCTTTGAGCAAGATAATAAATCAGCAGGAAAGAAGTTGGCATCTTCTGGCCCCTTTTCGTGACAAAAGTGATAAAGTCGACTGAGGTTGTAGCAAATGAATTCAGTAATCCCCACCCTTCCTCCATAGAGAGAAGATTCATAATCTAGAGCCTTTTTATTTTTTATTTGTTTTTAATTTTTCAAACATACTTATTCTTGAGAGAAAGAGAGAGCAAATGTGAGTGGGGGGAAAGGCAGAGAGAGAGGGAGACACAGAATCCGAAGCAGGCTCCAGGCTCTAAGCTGTGGGCATAGAGCCTGACGCGGGGCGTGAACCCACAACTATGAGATCATGACCTGAGCTGAAGTTGGATGCTTGACTGAGCCACCCAGGTGCCCCAGCCTCTTATTTCTTATTAGCATGGTGCCTTGCATGTGGTAAAAACTCAATGAATAACACATATTGGTACTATAATTGTTATCATTGGTTTTTTTCTTAGGTTATTTGTTTTATTTTGACTAAAACCCCTACTTCTCCCAAAATAAGCCAGAATGTGGAGAGTCAAATACTTTTCCCTAGAAAAAAGATCTGTTACAAGCAGAAGTGAATACCCTGGAGATCACCTCAGTCAGAAAAACAGAAATAACAGATACCCTGAAGGTCAGCCTCAATTAGGCTCCACATGAACTAATAGTCCTTTAAAATTTTCTTTTTAACTCTTCTGATGGCTCCAGGGTCCCAAGGAGTCTGTGTTATCATTTAATTAATTTACTATTTTAAGGAAAAATTTAAGTTTATTTATTTTGAGAGAAAAAGAGACGGTGCGAGAGGAAGAGGGGCAGAGAGAAGGGAGATAGAGAATCCCAAGCAGGCTCCATGCTGCAAGTGCAGAGCCTGACGGGGGCTTGAACTCACGGAACCATGAGATCATGACCTGAACCGAAACCAAGAGTCGGACACTTAACTGACTGAGCCACCCAGGCGCCCCTGTGTTAATCATTTTAAGTTGTTTAGTGTTAACATAAAAAATAACAAATGGGGTACCTGGGTGGCTTAGTCGGCTAAGCATCTGATCTCAGCTCAGGTCTTGATCTCATGGTTGTGAGTTTAAGGTCCATGTTGGGCTCCACGTTGGGCATGAAGCCTACTTAAAAAAAAAAAAAGTAAGTAGAAGTAGAAAGCAACAAGTAGACTTTGGTTGAATTTATACTCTTGATTTACGTCTTGTGTGCAAATGACTTGCCCAGGGGTTGGTCTGAAACTTGAGTGGCTGTTTGCATTCATATCCCTTTGATATGAGTGTAAATAAGGCAGAGGGAAGAGCAGTTTTGACCATCACAGTTTGTGGGAATAAGGTTGGGAAAAGCCCAGATAATCTGGAAAGGTGAGGTGGTGACAAAAGCTCCTTCTAAAAAGGCTCTAGAGGGGCGCCTGGGTGGCTCAGTCGGTTAAGCGTTCTGACTTTGGCTCAGGTCATGATCTCGTGGTCTGTGAGTTCAAGCCCGGCGTTGGGCTCTGTTCTGACAGCTCAGGAAGCGCTGGTCTCTTCTCCCTTCACTAAGGTTAATTGTTCTGACTAGAGGAAGGAACTGTGTGTGTCTGTCTCCAGGTGAGGCTGAGGAGTGCTGGTGACTTACCCCCCTATAACAGGGAGAACGGAAAGGAGGGGATCCAGACTGCTCGTGTTCCATTCTTGACTTGGCCCGTAGGCTGACATCGTAGCATTCTGGCCGGGGAGGACCCTTTCCTGGGAGCTGTGGGGCGAAGGAGCCGCTCCCTGGCTTCTGCTCCCCTCCCCCGCCCCTCCAACCCTCACCCCTACCGGCTGAGGTGCCCCGTGGCCTGGGCACACAGGCAGCAAGCGACTTGTTACATCCCGGCCTGTCGCCCTGTAGACGCCGAAGGGAAGGGACCCGGCGTGTGGGCCCAAAGACGGGAAGAGCCTCTTCAGCGGGCTGGCCTCTGGGGAGTCCAGCTGGTCACAGCACCGGCAGCGGCGCCTGCAGGATCACGGCAAAGAAAGGAAGGAGCTTCTGTCTATGACTTTGCAGGTATGGCTTGGTCTTGGCATCACATGAGTGCCTGCAGGGACATCTGCGTGCCTACCGTGGGGGGCCATGGAAGAAGGGGGGTGCACAGCCTGCTTGTATCTCTCTTGATCTCTACCCGATACTTTGAGCGTGTCAGAGGCTCTTGGAGGCTTGGCAGGAGAGACCTGTTTCCCTTGGCTCAAGCCAGAATCACCCAGCCTTGCCCCTCCACAGCTTCCCTTTCTCCCACATCCCTTGTGGGCCCCTGGACACTGCGCTGACACCCGGTGTCGTAGTGCAGCCCCGGCTGCTGCCACACGGGTCCCCGGGACTCCCCTCGCCCCTGGAAATGGGCCGGAGTCTCCTCTTCATGGTAGTAAAGCTGCTTCTCTTTCTGTCCATACTCCAGACTGAAAGGAAGAGTCCAAGGGGTTTACTGGCGAAGTCATCCCGTTGACCATTTATCCCCTGCTTGGGACCACCTTTAAACGTATCGGTGCCGGTTACCAGCCGTGTGCTGGTTCCGGTTTGGTGGCATAGACCCTTGAGGCTCTGATCTCACCCTGTCCTGTTCTGACACTGCAGGATTAAAGACACACCTGAGCTCAGCCACCCCCCGAAGGCCCCTGTCTGAGCTCAGAGCTCTCTCTTCCTCTGTTACTTTTGTGCTGTAGAACTGTGGTTTCTGCGACCCTGAGGAGCACTTAGAGGAGCCTCGGGAGCCATGGGGCTGGGAGATGGCCCTGGCTCATGCCACCTGGCCTGCGTTATGTGTGGGTGAATGGGTAGCAGGCATGGCGGTCAGCATTCAGGGGTCCCGGGGGGCAGAGCCCAGGGCAGCTGCGGGTGTGCCAGGTGGCAGGGTGTGTCAAGACCTTCTGGTGCCCGGCCTCGTTCCGGCCCCTTTGCTGTCCTGGGGTCTCTATCTGATGCCTGGCCAGTCGCCTCAGTCTCTTGGTGCCCCCTTGCCTGCCAGGAGGAGGTGCTGGTGGCTTGGGGGTGGTGTTGGTGAGGGGCTAGGCTTGCCTCTGATCTGGCTTCACATCCCAGTCCTGCCCCTTGCCAGCTCTTGGCCTTGGGCAAGTTGTTTAACTTCTGCTTCCAGTCTTTAGTTTCCACAGTTATTAAATGGGGTCAGTCGTAGGATTTCAGATGGTCTCATGAAGGATTAAATGAGAGTCAAATGTGGCCACACAGTGCCTGGCATTGAGCAGGTGCTCACTAATTTATATGGCAGCCTGTCCTGAGTCCTGTCAGCTGTGACGGGGACAGGGTGCCCCTGGCCCACTACCCCCCCCCAGCAGGGTCTCTAGACAGGAGCCGTCAGCAGAGCAGGAACCTGCCTCTCCTGGGGCAAGTTGGGTGCTGCTCTTGGCATTCAAGGCTCTTTCTCCTAGACCCCGTACCCACTAAGAGGCCCCCAACATGCTGGGCCCAGCATCCTAGATGTCCTGCGGTGTGTCCCCCAGCGTGAACGGCTGGGCCCAGTGCTACCCTTCACAGCTGACTTGTCCCCACTTTGCCTGTCACAGAGTGCAGAGAAGAAGCCTGAAGCTAGTGGCCCGGAGGCCGAGCCCTGCCCAGAGCCCCCTGCGGAGGTGCCGGACACGCGGACGCGGGCTTCCGCCCCAAGTGCCGAGGGGGGAGCGGTCCGTCCCGAGCAGCCGTTCATTGTGCTGGGGCAGGAGGAGTACGGGGAGCACCACTCCTCCATCATGCACTGCAGGTGGCTGTGGGTCTGGGGGCGAGGCCCCGGCGGGAGAGTGCCGGCTGGGGCGGGGGCCCGTCTCCCTGGGAGGCCTGGGTTATGAGGCTGTGTGTGTGGAGCTGTGGCAGACAGCAGGCATGCATGCTGGGATGGTCCCTGAAGGACCGTAGCCGTCCCTCCAGAGGGCCGGACAGCTGCCGTGGGTCTGGGCAGCCTCTCTGTCCTTTCCAGCTGCGGGACTCTGAGTCTCAGGAGCAGGTTACCTTTTATTTGAACTCCCTACGACTTCATTTTATTTGCTTTACGTTGTCACTTTTAGTAGATGTTTACCACGTACAAGTTTTTAGTCCCATGTGGTAAAAGCTTGACCTTTATGAGAAGCCCTCCCAGAGGGTAGTTTTCAGAGAGTGGGTGGCCTCCCTGCCCTGGCGCCGATGGCTCTGGAGGGGCCTGCAGGAGGCACCCCAGTGCCTGGGGACGGGGCTGTGCGTGCTTCCCCGCCATTCTGTCCCCGTCGCGTACCACAGGGCTCAGCACGTGATAGGTCCTTCGTAAGTAGTTCTTGAATACTTCTAGAAGTAGTCCACCCCCATCCTTGGCACGTAGGCAGTTTGAGAAACAGTTGAGAAGTCAGCCAAGCCGTCATCTGGGCGCTCGCGGAGGACGACGGTGGGCTAAGGCAAGGACCGTCACAGCTTCCTTCTCTCTTCCATCCCAGAGTGGACTGCTCGGGGCGGAGGGTCGCCAGCTTAGACGTGGACGGGGTCATCAAAGTGTGGTCCTTCAATCCCATCATGCAGACCAAAGCGTCCTCCATTTCCAAGTCGCCACTGCTCTCTCTGGAGTGGGCCACCAAGCGGGACAGGCTGGTGAGTGGTGAGCAATGCGTGCCTCATCGCGGTCTAAGTGAGGAGTTCCCAAGGCCGCCGCCGCCAGCTTCAGGCACTCCTGGAGCTGAGGCAGCCAGGCCAGACCCCTGCCTTCTCTCTTCCTGGGAGTCGGGGGGCGGGGGACACCTCCGGACTGTCCGAGCAGGGCTCCTGTTTGGCGGTGGTGGGGAGGCTGTCGGATTAGCAAGAAAGGAAATCAGATGGTAGTGGGCCTGCGGGACGCTCCTGTCAGGCGGGGCCTGTGTCTCCCCCGTCAGCTCCTGTCGTCTGTCCCCTCTCTGACAGCCCAGCACAGATGTTCCCAGCTGCCCCTCTTCCTGCCACGACCCCCCCGGGAAGTGGCTTAAGCTGGGGGGGATGGTGTCCTGTTTGGGGTCCCCACATGTCTACTACAGTGCTGTTAGCACAGTGCTCTTTTTCCTTCTGGACTTTAATATTTGACAGAGGATTTGTAGTTGAGGCGGTCAAGTTGATTTAGAGTGTTTTCTTTCCTTGTATTCTGTTTGGAGGTGATGATGGAAGGCAGCCCAAGGGGCAGACCTCATTGGTTTTTTAAATAATTTTTGACAGCCTGCAGGGATTATCCTTATGCTAGTAGGCTCTCGGGGCTTAGCCTGTACAAGTGTTCATCTGCCAGTGTGAATTTGAGATCGGAAAATAGGTAATGTTCTTGGGGGGACACCCTCAGACCTGCTTCTGGTTCTGTCTCCTGGCAGTACTCGTTATTATCTTTGAAGCTTTTTTACAAAAAAATCACCAATGCCTGAAGGCAAGGATAGCCTCTTCTATTTTTTCTAGAGAACTTTAAAGGCCCTGAGCCAGAGCTGTGCCCAGAACAAGCAAACGGGGCCTCACCCAGGCCCGGCAGGCAGCCGGTGGTGGTGGGTAGATGAGCAGAGAAGGAAGGATGAGAGTGGCTGACACTTAACACTGACAAGGAGTGAAGAACAGAGGGTCTCCTTTAATCAGCTGGAATCTTTCCGGGTATATCTGAGGTGACCCCTCTCTCCCAGTTCATGGATGCCTTCTGTAGTTTTCTTTCTGTTCAAGGTCACCTCTAAGGTCTTCAGGTAATTAAAAAAAATTTTTTTAATCATTATTTATTTTTGAGAGAGAGGGAGAGAGAGAGAGCGAGCAAGCAGGGGAGGGGCAAAGAGAGAGGGAGACGCAGAATCCAAAGCAGGCTCCAGGCTCTGAGCTGTCAGCACAGAGCCTGATGCAGGGCTCGAACGCACGGACCACAAAATCATAACCTGAGTCAAAGTCGAACCTAACTGACTGAGCCACCCGAGTGCTCCGGTCTTCATGTAATTTTTAAATGAGGCCCATTTTAGCCAGATAATCACCCGGTGGCATGGAGGTGTGTGGAAGCGGGCCTCACCCCTGCAGCCTGCCCAGACTCACCCCTCACAGGAGTGAGGACCCCACAGTGGTCCTTCCTGACCCCCATGCTATGCTTCGCGCCTCCCGCCCTTTCTCGTTCTAGCTCCTGCTGGGCAGTGGTGTGGGGACAGTGCGTCTTTATGACACAGAAGCCAAGAAGAATCTCTGTGAGATCAACATCAACGACGACATGCCCAGGTGAGCGGGAGGCTGCTGCCCACCCCCGCCAAGCTCTGCAGGGCCTGGTTCTGTGGCGGGCCCAGCCCCTGGGGGTGGCTGGGGTGCTGACCCAGGCCCGCGTGTATTGCAGGATCCTGTCTCTCGCGTGCAGCCCCAACGGGGCCTCTTTTGTCTGTTCGGCCGCGGCTCCAAGCCTCGCTTCCCAGGTGGACTTCTCGGCTCCAGACATCGGCAGCAAGGGCGCTAACCAGGTTCCCGGCAAGCTGCTGCTGTGGGACACGAAAACCATGAAGCAGCAGGTGCAGGCTGTGCCCCTGTGGGCGTCCCTGTGGGTCTGTCTGGGGTCACACTCTGGGGTAGCGCCCCATGGGTCTCCCTGTGGGTCTGTCTGGGGTCATACTCCGGGGTAGCGCTCTGCATTCACTCCCCTGTCTTCCTGATGAGCCACCTCTTCTCTTTGCTCTGTCTCCTCTGATTTTGATTTGTGAGGCAGTTTCAAAGAGCAAGCGTTGAAAAGTAGTAACACTCTGGTTAGGCAGCTTGCTAGCGACTGAAGTCATTCAGAATTGTGCCCCCAACTTGGAGGTCACATGCAGCCTATCAGAGGGCCCTTGTGGTTTATAAAAATTTGTTTAATTTTGTGTATATTGATAGGCTTAAAAAATTTTTCATGCAGTTGTGGTTCATAACAAAATTGGGAGGAAGGTACAGAGATCTCCCATATGCCCCCTGCCCCCACGTTGACACAGGCGCCCCTACTGCGTCCCCACCAGGGCATCTGCAGTGACCGTGGAATCTCCTAAAGTTCATAATTTATCTCTGGGCTCAGTCTTGGGTGTTGTACGTTCTCGAGGTTTGGACAGATGTATAAGGACAGGTACCCCCCACTACAGTGTCACACAGGCTGTTTTCACTGCCTAAAATCCTCTGTGCACCCCCCATTCATCCTCTCACATCCCCCCAAACCCTGACAACCGCGGACCTTTATGCTGTCTCCGTAGCTTTGCGTTTTCTGTGTTACCGTGTGGCTGGGATCTTATGGCATTTTCTCATTGCCTTCTTTCGCTTAGAATTAGGCATTCAAGTGGCTTAGTTTTTAGGAGACAGACGTGGACTCTCTTTCTGACTCCCTGTTAGCTTAGTATTGCATAAAAATGACAGCAGTAGCTGGAAGAGGTGAGGACACATGCATGCTCTTGAGAAGTGACAGCCACATGAAAGCTGGCTATGGGACCACGTGGCCCACCTTCCTCAGGCCCACCTTCCTCAGTTCCCACCTCCAGCGGCTGATTGCTGCAGCCGTGACCCTAAGCTCCTAGAGAGAGAAATGAGGTGTAAACTCACACGTTTAAAAGGCAGCAGTGTTTCTCATTGAAATTAGTTTTGGGATGCAAACGTGGTGTGGCCCTTGCCTTAAATGAATGGTTTCCTGATGTCACTGGACCCTGGGAATGGTCCCTGTTCTATAGACAGGCTGTGTTCCAAGGGTCCAGTTCATACCTCCCGGCATCTGCCTGCAGGAATGGGGTCTGTTCCCATCAGGGAGTCTCCCTGGAGCTCAGGTTTCAGGCCACACCTGAATTCTTGACCGCCATGCGTGCCATGCCTGCTCTCCTGCCCGGTCTTCCTCGTCTCGCCGCTGTGCTCCACTTAGAAACTGGGTGCCTCTCTGGAGCCGTCCTTCTCCCTCACCTCACATAGTCAGCCCATGAGCACACAGTCAGCTCCCCTGCAGAGTGTGTCTGCCCACAGCTCTGCACTTGTGGGCACACAGCCTAGACTCACACCCCTGACCCTCCCACCAGAGAGAGCGAGACCCTGTGGCACAGCACACCGCTCCGCTCTTCCAGATTTCCCACCCACGCTGCCCCAGGGCCCTGCATCGTCTGCCCTCTCCCGCCTCAGGAGTGTCCTGTGGCCGCGGGCCTTCCTCCACGTGCTGTCCCCTCTCTAGAGAGTTCTTTCCCCACTCAGTCTGGCAGACATCTGTCCTCCAGTGCCTCTTAGATGCTTTCCCTTTTACAGCTTAATTAGATTCTTCTTAACCTTGCTCTTTTCCTTAAAGGCTCTTACCGTAATTTTGTTCATTTGTTATCTTCAAAGTTTTAATGAAATAGTACATAGGGAAGAATTGTGCAGTCAAAGGTATGCAGAGTAATGAGGAGGGAAGCTATAGCATGAACACCTCTCTGTTGTCACAGTTGAAGCGGAACCTTCAGCACTTTTTCTGCCCTTGTGCACGCTTTCCAGGCGTGGCCCCCTTCTCCCGCAGACAGAACCCGTCTTGAATTTCGGTTGTTGTTCTTTTACAATTTCAAATTTAGTTAGTAGTTTTTTGTCTTTGTGTTTGTAACTAGCTCCAGTTCTCCCTGGACCCCGAGCCCATTGCCATCAACTGCACAGCCTTCAATCACAACGGGAACCTGCTGGTCACGGGCGCGGCCGATGGCGTCATCCGCCTGTTTGGTAAGCGGGTGCGCTCAGGGCAGCCTGGTCCCCTCCTTCAGTGTCTCAGAAAAGGGAGTTGGATTTTTGGCGGCTGGACCAGAAGCGACTGCAGAAGCCCAATTCAAGGTGCCTGCGGTAGAGCTTACCGTTGGTCCGGGTCTGCTCTTTTCAAAACCTCCGTAACCGGTCACCTTGCACGTGGTCAGCGTCGGTGGGCCCGGGGTGCCGGGGCTCAGCAGTCCTTGAGCCCCGACTGTTTGCTCTGAGCCCTGCAGCCTGAGTGAGCTCCCGGCGGACACGCGAGAGTGAGGCCGTGCTGTCTGCTTGGCGCAGCGAGTGCTCTCGCCTCGTAAAGCTGGTGGAGCGTGTGCGTTGCTGCTTGAAGAGCCCAAGCCTCTGGGTCAGGGAGCCTGGGAGGGGGACTAGGGACTTTGTCTAGCAGACCCCCCAGGTGCCCTGGTGGGAAGTTCCCCAGGAAGCACTGGGAGGCCTCCTGGGAAGGATTTGTGTGTCCCCCTCAGGACGTGTGGGCTCCCCAGAGGAGCTCAGCTTCCGCTCAGGGATTCCTGAACCTCATTTCTGACCCAGGATAAAAAGCTGCTATTTTACATTTGTTAAACAGACGGTTAATGCCCTGGGTTAATGCCCTGGTGGAGAGAGCTAGCAAACTGAAAGACCTCTTTGGCAGGGCTCAGCCCCGAGGCACCCGTAGGTTCCAGGAGGCCCTTGGCCTCCAGAGCAGCCTCTGCCCTTTTGTCACGGGCGGAAGCCTCCCCGGGGCCCGGGCTGGGGTCTTAGCGGCACCTCACTGCCCCAGATATGCAGCAGCACGAGTGCGCCATGAGCTGGAAGGCCCACTGCGGGGAGGTCTACTCCGTGGAGTTCAGTTACGACGAGAACACCGTGTACAGTATTGGCGAGGACGGCAAGGTAGGTAGGCGGGAGCCGGGTCTGGGTCGGGAACTTCCCTCCCCCGCCTTAGGCGTCTGCGGTTGCAGAAAGCGCCCGGGAAGCGCGACAGGCTGAGATGAAGCCTGACCGTGCTCTTTACTGGCACTGTGACCATGGGCCCCTCTCTGCCTCCCCGGGTCCTCTGTGTAATGGGGGCATAGTAGTAACCAGTCTCTTGGAACCATTGTGAGGTTTGAACAAGTTTAGTGGGAGCTGGCGATTATGAAAGGGGAGAACCCAGCCTCCCTCCTTGTAGCAGAAGTGACTCTTCCCACGATAGGTGCATTATCGGGGTCCAGATTAGGGCCCGGGCTGTGCTGCTGTGACCTTGGTGGTCGGGCAGTCCCAGCATCATGAGGCAGTGTGGATAGGCCTGAGTGGAGTCAAGAAATGTAAAATAAGCTGGGGATAAAATTAAAGATAAGTGCCCCTTTGTATATTCTTTCTGGAAGGATCTGTGGAAAGGGAGCTGGGGGTGGGAGGCGGAAGGCAGAGCCGGAGGAAGACTTGGTTTTCTGATGTACCCCCCGTACCTTTGGATTTTATACTATGCACCTGTAGTATTCACTGAAAACTGTAATCACAAAATAAATTCTTCATTTGAAAGCTATGGGAAGGGATTTTTAAATTAAAGCTTGACTTCCTATTTATTGAGTAGGATTCTCCGTTTAAGAGGTGATCAGACGGCCTGTCCGTGGTGTAGGCTACAGGATTATATACACTACAGTGCGTGAAGCTAGTTGATAACAGTACTGCTCATGTTCGGTTGGTTACACTGCTGAGACATTGGGAAGATACTTGGCATCTGTCCTCTCTTTTTTTTCTAAGTCAGAAAAATCTGGTTGGGTTCTAGCCCTAGGAGCCACGGCAGCAGTAATAGTAATGATTGCTCGGAGCATTCCCCTGCCTCAGACACAGGAATCCGGACAAAGGCAGCTGCCTACCCTTTTCCTCTCCTGGAGGCAGGCCACAGGGAGCGCTCAGGCTCTGATGTGAAGTTGCAGACTCTTTCTAGATGTTCCTCTCTGAAAGACTGTTTAAGTGTGTTGGGAAGAGATGGACTGAGGGGTCATCCCACCACCTTTCCTGGTGGGCTGGAGACCCACCCCGCCCCTGCTCTGGGACCCACCCTGCTCCTCCTCCTGGGCCTGGGTGCTGGGGAGCCATGGCGGGCTCCTGCTGGAAGAGCGCTCAGGTCGTGCTTTGTGGTTGCAGTTCATCCAGTGGAACATCCACAAGAGTGGCCTCAAGGTGTCTGAGTACAGCCTCCCCGCCGACGCCACGGGCCCCTTTGTGCTGTCAGGTTACAGCGGCTACAAGCAGGTTCAAGTTCCCCGGGGCCGGCTCTTCGCTTTTGACTCGGAGGGAAATTACATGCTGACGTGTTCGGCCACAGGGGGCGTCATCTACAAGGTACGTAGAGGGGAAGGGGGACTATCATAGGGGCTCTCTGTGGGCAGGGAGGTGCCCCCCTGGGGGTCTGGGCCAGGCTGAACATGGTCCGTCTCCCTGCCCTGGGTGGCGATGGAAAGCTCCTGGGGCCTCTTTGCTGCCAGCCCGGCAGGAGGGCCCATCCTCAGCTCAGGGGTGGGGACAGAGTATGGCACGCCATCTTTTTCTTTGCGTGTCATTTTGCAGATTCTGGCCCCTTTCTGCTTTTGTTCCTTGGGAATAATACCTATTGTAGAAAACATGAAGAAATAGGGAGAAGGGTTGGAAAGAGTGTTGGGTTGGGGGGACACGCCTCATGCAGGCAAGAGCTTCTGTGGTCTGCTTTAGTTCCTCTAGTCTGGTATCAATTTGTTAGTTTACTGGGGGTCCCATGGGTCGTGGACATTACAGTCCCATGGCCTACAGAAGTCCGGGGGTGTGACTTATCACAGCATGTTGGAAGTTGTCCACTTTGGTTTTGTCCCTCAGTTCATACGGTTGTTTTAATTCTCATGTTTGAGCTTCTCTGGTTCATGTACTTTTAAAAATATAATTATATGAAACTCTAACCCCCTTCTATTAATATCAACCAGACTAGCGATGAGGGTTTGAGTTGTAGTCTAAGCATATGGTTTTGGTAACCACACAAACCAATTCTGAGCCTCACTGTTAAGTCTTTGCCTAATGGTGGTATTTAGACTGTAGGGATAGAGTCACAGGTGGAATGTTCTCTGCCTGGGGCTCTCCGTGCCCTCAGTACCATGGCTTATTGGTCAGCGGATGGCACGTGGCGTGGAAGGGAATGGTGTGCAGGTGTTGGTCTGGGCGCCGTGGCGTGCCCTCGGGGGAGGGAGTGGTTCCTGTTCTCCTAGGGCTCCCACTCGAAACACCAACACCAGGGACAGGGCAGTGTCCGGGGTTCTGAGTGGGGGGGCGCTGCATGGGGGCTGAGTCTTCAGGGAAGGCCCCTGGCAGGTTGTGGGGGGCAGTCTGTGGATTTGAGGCCAGAGGAGAAGACAAGGAGGGAGGAAGGCCTTGGGGCCTCACAGAGGTAAAGCCACGTGAGAGCACTCGAATGGGGCGGGGTATAAGGAGGAGTCCCAAGGTGTAGCGTTAGGAACCTTCTAGACTGTTGGCCTGGAGCGGGGCACTGGGAAATCTGGGTTTACCATCAGTGAGGCTCCTCTTTTCCACAGATGATGATGCATCCAGTGGTTCTTGGCCTTCTTAAAATTAGCTCTGTATACAGTTTTTGTAATTGCTATTGGAAGATGCTATAAAAATACACCTTTTTGTTTGCAAGCCTAATTGTATTTTATTATTTAAAAATCGAGTTTCAGTTAGGTTATACTTCGCTCTCTGTGTGATTTTATGTGTGTTGTTTGTGTGTTTATTTTTAATCATGAGCCTTTGTCACTTGTTATTTGTCCTGATCAGCCTTTGTCATTTGTCCCAAATGCCTCCTCCTCTCCTGTCCTCTGCAGCTGGGTGGGGATGAGAAAGTTCTGGATTTCTGCCTGAGCCTGCGTGGCTACCAAGCCTCTGTGGTCACTGTGGACTGTTGATTTGCAGTGAGACTTGCTCTGTAACCAGTTAAAGGGTCTGAAGATCTCCCTCTGTATAATTTTTGAAATGCCAGTTATGGGGGGGGGGTCTAATTACTTAGGGAATATAATGAACTTTGGATCCTATTTTTATGATATTTAAGCAATTTATGATTTTTAAAGATGTATTCTCCACGAAGACCAGAGACTTCTGTCTCCCTCTCATGGGTGTTATCCGTAGCTGGATTGATCATTGTTCGTGTGCTCCTGGCTTCTCCTTCCTTGTAACCTGCTAACTCTTCACAGCTGTGGGCGTGGTGGGTGAGGGGGAGCCCCGCTCGTGTGTCCTCAGGGGACTGCGTGTGCCAGCACCGTGCTGGGTGCTGCGGCTCGCGTTCCTGCGGGAAGCAAATGGGAAGCAAAGCAGCAGACCCATGATCGAACGCTGGGGAGAGGAAACCGCGTAGGAAGAGAGTTGGGGTGGGTGCCAGTTAAAGGGGGCAGAGAAGATGCTCTGGTCTTGGAGAGCACGTGACCTTGTTTTCCATCTAAGACAAAGGAGTAACTATAGCTGAGATAGGGAAGGGGGTTCCTGGCCCAAGAAATTAAACAGGATCTTCTGGAAAGGTGGGCATGTGTGCCCGGGCACGTCTTCAGATTGGGGTGGCAGCCGCCAGGCTCGAGGCAGTTTGGTCGATAAAGTGGATGTGCTTGAGAACAGTGCCTGTTGATGCCTCTTCTCTCCTGTCTTACAGCTGGGTGGGGAAGAGAAGGTTCTGGAGAGCTGCTTGAGCCTGGGCGGCCACCGAGCCCCTGTGGTCACCGTGGACTGGAGCACCGCCATGGACTGCGGGACGTGCCTCACCGCCTCCATGGATGGCAAGATCAAGCTGACCACCCTCCTGGCGCATAAACTCTGATGGGGCTGATCATGAGGCCACCCATGGAAGCAGTATTATTCTGGGGGGTGCAGGGAGATGGGACAGGAAGCTCGGGGCACTGTCCAGCTGCAGTGACTGGACGGGAGCCGCACGGAGCCCTGGCACGAGTGCCCCGGAGCCCCACAGGCTGGGCCGGGCCACAGGCACGCCCAGGGGCAGGGAGAGCTCGGGAAGCAGGCGGTGCATCGTGATGGCTGCTCGCCCTTGGCCCAAGAGAGATTGACAGTATTTTGTATATATTTGCTCATTTTTCATCGTTTTTTTTAAAAAAAGAATGCCCTCATAGTCACCTGGTATCTTTCTGGAACATGTGTGTGCAGCAGAGTGTCTCTCTTCACCCCTTGCCCTTGAAGAAGCAGATGTTCTGGCAGGAAGCCGGTCAGCCGCAAGCGTCACCTGCGCGCCCGCTGTCGCCAGCCGCAGGGCTGGGCTTGGGGGAGGTTTGCTTTGCCTTTGAGGGAGGACGTCCCCTGTCTCGCACTGCACTGGCCAGCTGGGGCTGGTGCCGGTCCTGTTTCTTTGGCCCCAGGTCATGGAGGTCACAGCGTTCCTTGGAGCGGCTCGGGATGTCAGGGTCCCGGGCTTCTGCTCCCGGGCTGCCCTCTGTACTTGGTTTCCCTGTCCCTCTGCCACTGGGGCCCCTGTCCTTCTGTCAACTCCACCTTGTTGAGGTTGACCAGAGCCAGGCGCCAGCGCCCTCTGCTGGTGGATGGCGAGAGCACCAGAGCGAGTCTCCGTCGCTTCTTTTCCAGCCGAGGGGGCCGGCCAGGTACCTACTGAGGAAAATCATGAAGTTGGTGCGAGCGCTTGGGCACCGTTCTGCTGGGAGTTGGAGGAAGAGTAGGTATTTATGTAGCCCCATTCCATTAGTCTGAGAGACTAAGAAGTAGTGACTTACACACGTTTACCTATTTCTACCTTGGTAACCCTCGATTCAAATGAAGAAAACCGAGACTCTCCATTTACAGCTTCCCCATCTTCCGCCCTGAAACAGCAAACTGTGCACGTCCCCCAGCGATTCTGTAGGACATTTAAGAAGCCGTCGTGTGTTTCGTTTGAGAGAGAATGGACTGTTTAACTTCAGAGTTCTGTCTCACTTTCTTCCTTACACGCATTCTCTCTTCGGGGTCCTGTCTCCATTGCTGCCGGAATGTCTTCAAGGATTGCAAAGAAACAACACTCGGAAAGCTGTGTCTTCTCTCTTTTCCTTTATGTTCCGGGCAGGACACCCACCTTCCTTGTGTTTTCAGTTGGGTTTAGGATTGTGTGGGGCTCCACAGCACCGCCTAAAAACACAATGCCACAACACTATCTACAAACAAGAAACCCAAACCTATTAACCCTTTGAAATGAGCAGATAGAAATGTACCCCCCCNATATCAGCCTGCGTTCCTCCTGCCATTCCTCCCTGTCGCACCCATACCCTCTCCCGGATGGGCTCTCATCCTCCAGTACAACATGTCAAAACTTGAAATTTCCCTTCTTCACAAGAGCGCCTCGGCACCTACCCAGGACCCCGGCAAGACTCTGTCCCTGGTTTTGGGCCAGGGCAGCATAGCGGAGAAGCCATCAAGCCAGCAGCCGCAGGTCCCGGAGCCTGAGTACCTGGTGCGGGTGTGGACCCCGGCTCTGGCCCCGGGCCGCACCCCCCTCGCCGTCCTGGGGACCTGTCTGCCGGCCGCCTCCGCTCGGCCCCAGGAGCCCGGCTTTCAGAGCGCCTCAGCGGGTCACTCCGGCCCGTCCCCATCCCACCGCCCGGGTTTTCTCTGCCTGCTGGGGCCTCACTCCCTTCAGCTTCCTAGGCAGACACAGGTTTTCCGCTCCTCAGGCCTCGGGTTTCAGCTGGCTGGGAGGAGGTGGGCCCATCTGGAGGGAGTGGTTCCACTGATCAGTGTGTTCTGTTCTTTCATTCATGAAACAAAATGACGTCTCCCCAATTAGGCTTGCGTTTGTTCTGGCTCACGACTTGGGAGCAGAGGCCACTGGAGGTCAGCGGTTCCAGTACTTCCGAGGAAGCAGAGGCAGGTCCTGGCCCTGAGTGTGCCCCCCCCCAAAAAAAAAAAACAGGCAGAACTCGGTGCAGCCCGCAGCCAGGTGACCTCAGTGCAGGACCGGTTGGTTTTGTGACTTGAAACCATTGGTTTATTTCCTTAAGCCTTGATTGAGTTCAACTCTCCCAGCCCAGCAGGTGCAAGTGCTTTAGAGAAGCCAAAAGCGCATCCATACCAGTTAGTAGAGATCTTCAGGGTAGGAGGGGGTTCCCAAGCTCCGGATCCAGCTCCCCAGTTATGCACCTCTAGCCCGCGGACAGTAATTCTTCCATTAGCTGATCACATTAGCAAATCACATTTCAAACGGTGTCTTGATAATTTCACATTTTGGGGCCAGTCAGTTCTAATCCTCCTTTTACCTCCAAATGCGGTAGGAGAATGTCCCTCTGGTAGGAGAAGTTTTCTCTGTGTTTTTTGTCACATCTGTCACATCTGCAAGCTGGGGGTTTCTTTGCTGGCCTCTTTTAGGCTGCTGTAAGCTGAGTGTGATTTTATTTCTTAGGTTTATTTGAGAGAGACAGAGACTGCACGAGTGGGGGAGGGGGACAACAAGAGGGAGAGAGAGGATCCCAAGCATGTGCGGAACCCTACTTGGGGCTCGACCACACAAAACCGTGAGATCATGAACTGAGCGGAAACCAACTGACTGAGCCACCCAGGTCTCCCCTCCTGTGATTTTTTTTTTTTTTTTTTGAGAGAGAGAGAAGGCACAAGTGAGCAAGGGGCAGAGGGGGGCAGTGCGGGAGAGGGAGGGAGGGAGAGAGAGAGAGAGAAGGGGGGAGGTGGGGCTCACCTGAAGTGGGGCTTGAACTCATGGAGCCATGAGATCATGACCTGAGCGGAAGTCTGATGCTTAACTGAGCCACCCAGGGGCCCCAAACTGAGTGTGATTTTAATTAAAGCTAGATGCCAATTCCACGGTTCACTGCAGTGCCCAGCATCAGGCTGGACGCGAGCACGGAGGACTCCTGGGAAGCTTCATGGAGGCCCTGTTGGGAAAGGGAACGCCTGGCCACCAACCTGAATGTTAAGTATTAGTGACACCTACTTAGAGATGACAAATATAAACAGAGGCTTTAACTTCTTTTCCTGCACCCGAAGGTCTCACCTTGTACCCCTCCTTCTGGGATGCCTACACCCCAGTAGTGAGAGTTGAACTTGGTCCCAGTGGGAATCCTGAGCTTTAAAAAAAATGCAGGCCTTCCTCCCTCACCCTAATTTCTGATTTGGGGGCCCAGGAATTGACACTCTAATATTAAAATCCAACTAGCAGATCTCAATTGGAGCCATGTTTGGGGACTGTTATAAAAAATATTCTGTTAAATAGAAAATTACTCATGACACTTGTTAAAAACTTCAAGGCAGCCTCATTCAAGGGTGGGAATGACAGTGGGGTTTTGAAGTAGGGGACAGCCATCAGGCTAAACTCCGAATACAAGGGAAAGGGACTTTATAGCCAAGGAGCAGGGTGTCACTGGATGTAAAGTTGGCAAGAGGAAACACCAGGGGTAGAGGGGGCGAGGGGCTTAGGGGGAGGGAGGTTGGACCTTAGGCTAAACTCAGCAACCGGGATTCTTGCTGAAGGCGATGTAGGTGATCAGACATTACCTGGGAATAGTGAAAAATGAGGAGCCCGCCCAAATTTGAGGGCGATGGGGATTGGAGGATGGGGGTCCTGGCTAAAATGACTTGGCAGGATGCTTGCTAAAACCGGACAGTCCAGAGAGGCGCAGGGCAGCTCCAAACGCAGGCCTAGATGAGAGTTCAGAGGAGGCCGATGAGAGCTGGGTCGAGGAGAGAGCGAGACAGCTGGCTGGTCGCGCTCGGGGCGGGGACNGTCAGTTCCTCGTTTGTAAAAATCGGCTTCATAATACCTGCCTGGGGGTGGAATGAACGTCGGTGTGCCCGCGGGTCGCAGTGCTCCGCAGTCGTGGCAACCGGCGACTGTCGGCACTGCCCGAATTTTGACAGCCAGGTACACTGGCCAAGGTCTGCCCTCTGGCCGGACAGGTTAGGATGACGTCCTGCTCACTTTTTTCCCCTTAAGTTGTAAACAGCCTTCTAGATGAGCCATAAGTGATTATGATTCAGAGAGGGATCTCTTATTCATGGTTGACCCTTTTCTAGGCAAACCTCTGCTCCAGTAAGAGCCTCCCTAGGCGGAGCCCTGAGCTGCTTTCAGAATCGACCGCCAAGTTGGAAGGGTGAGACTTGTACCCTGAGTCCCTGGGTGGGGACTGAGCTTTAGGGGGAAGGGCAGTGGCCGTGTTAAGTGGGGGGTGGGGAGAAGAGAGACCAGGTTAGATGAGAGAGGCTGACCGGGGCCTTCCGGCTGCCTCCATCCCGGAGCCGGGTCCACTTGTGGTGGCTGATCCCTGGTGCTGCTAAAATCTGCCCACTCATAAGTATCTTTGGATTAAGGGAGGAAGGGTTGGCCACTTAAACCCTAAGGGGAACCAAAATGGTCTTGGAGTTCTCTGTAACCACACCAAGGCAGAGGAAATGAGAAGGCTGGAGTTGGAGAGGTGAGGGAGAGATCCTGAGAGATATTTTAAGGGTAGGATGGGCTGGGCACCCTGGGGACAGTGAGCACCTTGGAAGGCAGGGACAAGGGTCATGGGCCGTCTTAGACTCCTGGGGCCTGCCCTTCTCCGGCCTGTGCTGCGCAGTCACTTCAGCTGGTGACTGGAATATTCTAACTTACTAGAGTTCACTGGACTTTGTTCTTTGTAGGAATTAAAGCGTGACTCCCATTCAGGACAGATGGACCTAAAGTTCTCAGTCGGATGAGAGAGGAGTTTCCCTGTCCTGAATTAGAAAAGCAAGTCATTAAGCCTGGGCCCTGACTGGTCTTCATGGGAGAAAAGAGAGATGGAAACCTTCAAATCTGGGAATAAAAAGAGGGTCCTTCCCACATGGATGACAGCCCAGGTGGCTGAGAAGAAAAAGGTGTCCGTGAAGACCCGGAAAGGGAGGAAACCGGCAGCAATGCCAGTGGCTGCTGCGGGAAGGTGGGGCAGCTTCCGGCCGGGGTCCTGGGGAATCAGGAGGAGGGAGAGTTTGGAGGAATCACAGTTTCTGGGGCNAGGCTGTTTCAGTCCCCTGCTCTTAGGTGCACAAGTCGCAGAGGTGAAGGGGGCCCTCCCCTCAGAGGGGCGCCGCCTCCGCCGGTGCATCCGCCCTCCCAGGTAGTGCTCCCCCTCGGGGTTACACACCTTAGCCAAACTCCTAGATGCCGGATGTCCAAAGTGCCAATGTCTTTATTCGCAACAAAAATTGTGACCATCAAGTGGTCAAGGTACGTGGACCAGGTCCCGGCCTCCCTGCGGGCAGATCTTCAGGGACTGACGGACGAGCAGTGGTCATCATGAAATGAGCTGAGGGGCCAGTTAGCTGAATGGTGGTAGTTGGGGGAGTCTTCAGGCCGCCAGGGAGGGGACGTGTCTGCGTTCTCCTACACCAGGCACCCAGGCCTCCCCGCCCTGCCTCTCCCTTCTCTTACTTGTCCAAACTGGCCCTCCGCCCTTCTGATGGTCGCGGTCCTGCATGCGGGTGGGTTTCCACACGTGTTGGCCTGGTCTGCTCGTGTCCGTTGTGTGTGGGGCGGTGACTCTCAGGGGCTGGCCATCGTTCCCTGCTTCCGTCCCTACTGCCAGATGGGAAAGTGGCTGCGGGTGGGGAGCCCCGGGGTGTGAGACCTGAGTGTCTGTCCCCATCTGTGGCATCATGCCTTCCTTTCAGGCCTCCTGCCCTGAGGACTGTGTACTGCATGAGCGAGGCCGAATTGGTAGATGTGGCTCTGGGGACCCTGGTTGAGGTAAAGTCCACGGTGCCTCTTGCTCTGATGACCGGAAACGGGACGGGGCCCTGGTTAATGGCAATGAAAGAGACGCCCTGCATTCTCAGTCGGCCTTGGGGAGCCCTGTCATCTGTCATCCCACTTTGTCCAGCTGTCCTTTGCTTAGCGCTTCTCACGCTCCCCTTGGCCTCTCCCCATGTGCGGTGTCATGGAATGTTTGGGGCTGGACACCTGGGGAGGGAGTGGTCGTGGGCGAGAGAGCAGCTCACTCTGGGGGACTCTGTGCTGGTGTGGGGAGGGGACAGGAAGTCTTTCACTCCTTATGTTTTCTGAAGGGTCTCAGGTGGGTGAGGTGACTTCTCCTCAGCCAAATGCCACCCAGTCTCCTAGCTTCTGAAGCGAATCGTTACTGTACCACCTTAGTGTCGTGTAGTACTTTCTAGTTGACCAGGTGCTTTCCTATGTTATTACCTCATTTAATCCTTGAGATAACCTGGTGATAGTGATTTTGGATATTACTGTCCCCATTTTACAGATGAAGATATTAACGCCCAGGGACTTTCCCTCAGTTACGCAACCGATAAGTGACAGAACTCAGCCCCACACTCCAGTTTTGTATCCGTGGTCCTTCCATTCTGTCACCCCCCACCCTTCCAGATAGGCTTTTCCTATTTTTCTTTTCGTCTTTGACATTCCTCAGGCCCCTGCCTGTCTCTCTCCTGACTGGGTCTTGACTTAGTGGGGAGCTGTGAGGGGAGAGGCTTTGATTTGGGGGTGGTGCTCGAGCCGGTCACGCGCTGGCTTCACGGTGGCTTCCGCGTGCGCTCTGCATCGCAGCGGGACAGACCAGCATGTTCACTGGGAAATAACATAATGTCTGCTCTGCCTGTCACCTCCCCTGTCCGTCAGGCCCGGAAACAGGAACAGCCCTCGGAGCCACCGACTCTGGCTGGCGCTGATAAACCGGAGCTGTCCCCGACCCACTCAGCGTCGTCACCGTCACCGAGCTCTCCTGGGAGTAGTAGCCCCGAGGACGGGGACAATGGGGAAGACGCCCTTCCTCCAGGCCTCTGCCCTTCTCAGGGGCCCGCGGGGTCGGACTCTGCTAGTAGCAGAAGCCCTGAGGACGATGAGGACTCGCTCAAGTACGTCAGGGAAATATTTTTCAGCTGAAGGGACAGGCTTCTCAGGACTTTCTACTCGGAGCGGAGCGCTGAAGGAAGCGGCTTCCCCTCCTCCTCCTCACTGGGGCCTGCAGCCTCTCCCACTCCTCCCGCTCCTCCCTGGGCACTCCTCCCTGGGCACTCCTCCCACTCCTCCCTGGGCGCTCCTCCCACTCCTCCCCAGGCGCTCCTCCCTAGCAGGCAGAGTCCCCTCCGAGGGGAGCTCCTGTGCTGAGTGTGTGGAAGTGAGGAATCCAAGTGAGCTTCGGTCAGAATCTCTGCGCTGCGCCTTCTCCGCTCCGAGGCTCTGGTTTTATTGCCCTTCCGGGTCCAGGGAAAATGTGGACATGGTGGCCCAACTGATTGGAACCGAAGAGCCAACTTAGTAATTTTCAAAGAAAAAGAGGCACAGCCGCTAAGGGCCCTGGAGTTCCCACGGTCTGGTCCGCGTGGTCTCTCCCTAAGGGGGACGCCTGTTGTGAACCCAGTCCCCGTGCCTCCCGCAGCCCCGGGGCAGGTGCCCTGCGCACAGTGCTCTGCCCTGTGTGGGATCTGGAGGCTCAGCGTGCAGATCGGAAGCCCTCCTCCCCCAGGCGGCCGCCTTGCCTCAATCCCTCCCAGAGACCCTAAAGACGAGATCACACCGGGGTCCATGTTTCTGACTCTATTCAGCGTGGGTTTGGACAGGCGTAGACTGAGGCAGTCATTTGCTGTATAGGGTTTCCAATACACAGGTGCTGAAAAATACAAACAGCCTCCCGGCGTGTGAGTTGGATTTATGTCCTTTTCGATTCTGGGCTGAGAAGTGAAGACCCCAGCATCTGTATGTACACGGACCCGTTCGGCTGTTTTCACCTTCCCCTCCCGCCGGGGGATTTGGCACATCGTGTTCCCGACTCCCAGGTCACGTGCTAGGAACCATTTGCCCACCGGCCCCCCTGCTCTGTCTGGCTTCAGGTCAGGGAGACTTTTCGGGAGAACCTTCAAAACCACCGAGGCTTGTCTGTGTGCCCGTGTGTTCTGTCCAGTGAGTCCCTCAGGGATGATTCGTGGGCCTTCGGGAGAGGGGCTCGTCACCTCATACACCCATCAGTCTCACACCCACCGTGGAGACGGGGAGCTTGCTAACCAGGGCCCCGAGGGACACTGAGGTGCGCGCTCCCTCTCTCTCCCTCCGTTCCTCCCTCTCTCTCTCTCATGTTCTCCCTTTGTTGCCATGAACCTTCATTCCAGTGTGACATTTGGCTAATTATGCTAGAACCCAGGCCCAGTGATGGGAATCCTTATCGCCCCCTGGTTCGGAGGACAAGTGGGAACGGCTTGCTCAGATCAGTCAGTTAAAGCAGGAGTTCTCTCCCCCGTGAGCTGTGTGCTTTTCGTGGTGTGTCCTTGGGGGCCGTGGAAGGCCCGCAGGACGGACAGCCCACACTAAGAAGCCGCAGGTCCCGTGGCTGCCACCCCCTGACCTTCTCGGCACTGGGGACCCCCTCCTCCTGCGCGGTGGGTCCCATCTGCCAGGGCTTGAGGCCGGCATTCGCTATGAAACAGGCTGAGAAGACATGCCAGCCCAGGAATTTGCTGGCACCTTCTCTGCGCGGAGTTCAGACTGAACTCTTGCAACTGTGTGAGCCTCCCGACAGACCTAGTAGCTGTCGAGCTTGATCTCGTCCTCTGGCCTCCGAGGGAACACAAACGTGGCCATGAGCAGGAGGGGGAGTAAGGCCTGGGCGGTGCCCAGAGCCAGAAAGCCAGGCGTCAGGACGGACAGCCTGATCCACTTCCACGTGTAGGTGAGGAAGAGGCCCAGGCCGCTGGCCAGCAGCGTGGACGACATCGCCAGGAAGCCCACCGCCAGCTGCCACTCGGCCTCGTTACTGTTGCACCAGGCCAGGAAGAGGGGCAGGGGGACAAAGAGAGCGAAGACCAGGGCCCCGTACACACCAAGCCTGGCCAGCGCCAGGCCGACCCGCGGCACCCCCAGGGCCTCCAGCTCCGGGAACTGGTGGCACTGGAGGGAGCCGGTGCCCTCGTTCCACAGGCAGAAGTTGTAGAAGCCGATCCTCAGGTCGGGCGAGTCCGTGAGGTTGCCGGCCTTCCAGAGGAGCGCGTAGAACAGCAGGGAGATGACCAGCACCGTGGCTAGCATGATGCCCAGGAACAGCAGCTGCTTGCCCCACCTTGGCCTTGGGACGGTCATCGTCTCCTGCCCTTTGCGGGGCCGCCTTCCCGGGCACCTGAGGGAAGTCACACCAGTCAATGTCCAGCCCCCCTCCCGGTTTCCTCACAAGCTCCTGTCCTCCCGGGGGGAATTCCACAGACACCCGTGGCAACCAGTGGAACGAGAGAAGTCTGAGGGAGCCCACGGGCCAGACGCACTTGGAAAGTCATTGCCAGCCGCCTCTGTCAGTCAGCAGCACGCCCCGGGGGCGGGGTGGGGGTGGGGGGTGGCTGTAAGAACTGTCAGAAGGCCAGGCACGTCAGAACTTCTAGGTTGGGGCAGGGCACTGGAGTGTTCTAGAAGCCCTGCAGCCTGATCTAGCACAAGCTGGGGGTGAGGTCTGCTAGACTTCTCCGTGAGCTTACCTGCCCTGCTCCGGGAATCACTACTTGGTAAAGACCGAGGCCACTACTCACGAAGTCACACAGGAGCACTCACCACTTTTTAAGTGTCTTATGTTTTTTTTCCCCCTGAGAACAGGAATCATAGATATCTTGGAAAATAATATTTAAAAGAAAAAACTATAAAAAATAACCTCCCACTGCGCATGTTACTGTTAATCTCCTACCAGCATTTCTTTCCTACATGGTGATGTGTTTTTAAAAAAATCACACTATTGACCACAATGATTTTCTCATGGGATATTCTGAACGTTTTTCAAGCTGTTAAATAGTCTTCAAAAACATGCTTAATGGCCGTGTAATAGTTCGTGCCATAGATTTATCCATCGCACCACTGGACAGATTGTTTCCATTTTTACTATTGTGACAGTTAAAGAAGATGCTTGTATGATTCTCGTTTGGAATCTGATTTTTCCTCCGGCTAGATATCTAACGTGCGATCATGGAGCCGAAGGTAGAAATACTTTTTAGTGATCTCCTTGCGTATTGCCAAATTGACCTGCAGAAAACTGAGTTGTAGTCCCCGTAATACAGCATGCATCGTCCTCGTCACATTTGAACAGTCTTTCCCATTTTTAATCCGAAGGACTTTTCCAGACTGGTCTCTACCACAGTAGTCTGCATATGGTACCTTTATATTAGTAAGTTTTCCACGACGGAATAAAATAGCCATTTACATCCCAAAGTGGTTAGGAGCTCAGTGCCACCAGCCTTCCGAGACACATACAGAGTGGCTGGGGGACACATACAGAGTGTGTATGTGTCTGGCTGTTGGTGCACCCAGCCTGGGCTGCCAGGTGGTGTCCTAAGGTGAAGTGAGCGGTGGCCCCGGGAGAGAGGCTCGGTGGTCCGACCACATCCCATCCCTGTTCTGCAAGAACAGAAAGTGCCCAGAGGGAGAACACGCAGGAGGGAACAGGAGATGGGACCGGCTGAGGGAGAGGGCGCTGCACCAAATACCACAGACTGGGCGGCTTATAAATGACAGACATTTATTTCCCACAGCTCTGGGGGCTGAGAAGTCCAAGACCGAGGGACTGGCTGATTTGGTGTCTGGTGCACCCACTTCCTGGTTCATAGAGGGACACCCTTCCCCCGTGTCCTCACATGGTGGATGGGACAAGGTGGGGGGCCGTCTCTGGGGCATTGTTATTTTTTTCTGGGAACTCTTTAACAAGGGCGCTGATTCATTCATGAGGGCTCTGCTCTCAACCCCATCACCTCCCAAAGGCCTCACCTCCTAATATCACTTTGGAGGTCAGGTTTCAACATACGAATTGTGAAGGACACAGTCATTCACTCTAGAGCAGGGGACTCCCCTCAGAGGACCTGAGTGAGTGCAAACAAGGAGAATAAAGATTTATCAGCAACTCCTTTGATCGAGAGCTGGGACACCGCCTAGGGGTGAGGCCGGTGTCTGTCAGAAGAGAAACACACCTGTACCGCCAACGAGGTTTTGAACTCACATTGCCACCACCCACCATGGGCTTCCGCCACTGGCTTCTCCTACAGGGGACCTCGGCAGTGAGGCGCTGAGGTGACAGAAGGGCCTCAAGGAGGCCTCAGGCCCTGCCCCTACCCCCTTTGCGACAGCAAGGTTTATCAGGTATGGAAAGGTGTCTTTAGTCCATGTGTTGTGAGCTGAGCAGAGCGGGAAGCCTTAGCCCGTCCAGCCCCGCGGTGCGGATCCCCAGCAGGAAGGTGTTCCGTACGGTTTTCCTATCTCACAACTGCTTGTAAAAACCTGGGTCTACGTTTTTAATGGGTTGAGGTATTTCAGGGTGTAGGATGGATTTCCAGGGCTTGAATTCTGATTTGTGCGCATGCGCTGTAGCAAAGGAGCTTTGGCTTGCCTCCTTGGTTGGGAGTGGGGGTGGCTTTACATGGCTGCTCCCTCTGCTTGATTTCAAAAAAAAAAAATCACTATTTTTAAGCATTTTTCACTTGAAGACAGGGCCGGGTTGGTTCAAAAGGNGTGAATCAAAATAAAACCGGGCCTGGGAAGCCCAGGAGCACAAGTGTGGAGAAGGTGGTCGCCCCTGGCTCATCTTCTTCTCCCTCCTCTTTATAGGCATAGAGTTCAGCTCCTCCGCCTGGAGCACGGAGCTCAGGGCAACTTTGAACTTGTTGAACTTGTACTTGCAGTTAATTCTCCGGGGGGTCGGGGTGGGGGGGGGCTTCTGTTCCCCAGTGCTCTCCACTCTGGCAGTGCTCAGGCCACCCCCAATCCCATCTGCCCTCTCTCAGCCTCCCCCCAACTCCTGAGACCCTGCCCGGCTCTCTGCCTCTAAATCTTATGCCGCCTGCCCCCTTTATCCACTTTGCCCTCCATTTTATCCCCTGAATGTGCCTGATAGGCAGAAGGAAATTTTTTTTTTAGAAAGAAGAAAGGAAGGAAGGAAGGAAAAGAAGGAAGAGAGGGGGATAGAGAGAGAGAAAGAATGAAAGACAGACAGACGGAAGGAAAGAAAGAAAAAAAATTTTAAAAAGCCAGGCCACGCCCTGGGGTACCCCTCCGTTATTGCCCGGGTCCCTCTTCTGTACACATCCTAACAAGCCAGCAGTGCGTCCTGAGGCCAGGGGCCATGTTTTGTGTGTCAGACACACTCAGCACGGCTCTGGGCTGGCTGCTGCCTGTGTCGGGTCAGACATCTGGACAGACTTCGGGACCTCAAGGACTGAGAGTCTGGAGGCTGGTTGCAGCTCCTTTGTCTAAACATTTCGTAGGGAAAGCCTCCAGGTGTTGGGTTCGAAACCCCTGCGGCTCTCTTCTCTGCTGTCCTAACAGCCCACCCTGGCTTTTTTGGCTTTTAACAATCCTCATAATCACATTTTAATTCTCTCTCATGAGGGGCAGTTGGGTGGCTCATTCGGTTGAGCGGCCCACTTTGGCTCAGGTCATGATCTCAGGGTTTGTGGGTTCAAGCCCCGGGTCGGGCTCTGTACTGACAGCTCAGAGCCTGGAGCCTGTCTTCGGATTCTGGAGCCTGTCTTTGGATTCTGTGTCTCCATCTCTCTCTGCCCCTCCCCTGCTCACGCTGTTTCTCTCATTCAGAAACAAGTAAAACATTAAAAAAAATTCTTTCATGACCAGCGTTGCCCCTTCGGGGGGTAAATCAGGAGACTGCTATGTCACTGCTGCCATTTTTAGCTGAGCTTTTTCCTGTTTATAAGAAAGCCATACATGATGATTGTAGAAAACTAGAAAAATATGTGAATGACTAAGAATCATCTATACCTTCGGGCTGTAGAAACAACCACTCTTAACAATGCATTTCCTTCGTAATGTTGTTTTACACAGTCGGGCTCCCGCGAACACGTGTGTTTGCATTGCTTTGTCACCATCGTTATGGCGTGAGCATTTCCCTGTGTCACGAGAAGTGATTCCTGAAGTGTTTTCACGCTTTACGACGTTACTTAGACTAGAAACGACGCTGTGGCGACGTTCGTGAATCGCCGTCCCTTGCCCATGGCACTTGTTTCTCAAGACGCCTGAAGTGCCACTTGCTCTCCTGAGTCACAGACTCAAAAGGACGTCCACGAACTGTCCTAGTACCTTCATTCCCTCTCCCACAGGGAGATCGTGGCTCTGGTCTCCGTCTCCTGACTAAACTTGGCACCTTTCTGTGACCTGCTAGAATGTCCATCCGCGTGATCGTCCTGTCGCTCCCTTGTGTACAGATACGGACCGTGTGCTTATTTATAACTTCTGTTTGTCACTGCTCTACTCATGGCTTTGCATTTTACACTGTCATCTTATCCCAGTGATTGAGATCCCCACAAAACTTCCTTCTCTGCTTTGTCTTCTGGAAAAACAACCCCCCAAACCCCCACCCTCGTTCTGGTTTTTTTCTTTTTTTTTCCCCCAATCTGTTCTTCCTGCCTCCATGTCTCATGATATCCAGTAACCAGACTTTCTCCATAGCCGGGGCTCAGTCTCTCACCATTCACGTGACTCCCCCCTGTACGCTTGTCACGATGCCCCGGGGTGGCCTCGTAGGGCACACCATCTTGTGCCAGGTGACCGCTCCTCCGCCCACCCCCCCCATAGAAATTCTACCTCGCTCATTGAGTGTTCAGCAAACTCTTAGAGCGAGCCCTGCGGAGGGGACCGGAGTGCCCACGAAGAGCGTCCCCTTCAGGGTCCCCCTCCAGGAGCCAGACCGGAACCTCTGCGTTGTTCCAGTGCTGATGGAGCGGAGAGCCCGGAGTAGAGAGTCGTCAGCCCTGCCTGGAACCCCTCGGCTGACCACACGCACGGCCAGCACACTCGCGGTGTGGGTGCGCCTCCGACCGACACAAAAAGGGAAGAAGAAAGGGAAATTTGTCATGTTTCCTTTGGCAGGTCCTCACTTTTCAAAACTGGGCCACGGTGGTACTTCCCGAAGGTGCCGAGGCGGAGGCAGCCCCCCCTCCCGGGGTCACGTCGCGCTCTGTGGCCGGCCAGGCCCGACGTCGGCCTTTTAGGCAATGTGTGACATTTTGAGTTGCTTAATTCTGCCCTGGAAATGGAAAGCAGCTTCACCAGCAAAAACATGACCGCACACAGGACCACCACCCAGGGTCACAATCGTCCATCTCAAGACCTCCTTGAGCGCTGAGCGGCTGACGTGGGCTGATTCAGCGGCTCCGTGGACGGTAGCTAACTCTTTGTTTATTTGTGTTGTTGCCTGTTAGCCTTTGCGAGCGGATGATGCAGCTGGGGACAGGGTCAAAAAATAAAAATCTCTAGAGGGAGAAAAAAATCCTTCACCACAAGAACATGCCTGCACCTTGGACCCATCCTCACTTTTTTTTAATGTTAAAAAAGTTTTTTTTTAATTTTATTTCTGAGAGAGAGTAGGGGAGACAGAGAGGGAGAAAGAGAAAGAAAGAGCAAGCAGGGGAGGGGCAGAGAGAGAGACACACACACAATCGGAAGCAGGCTCCAGGCTCTGAGCTGTCAACACAGAGCCCCAGGTGAGGCTCAAACTCATGAGTCGTGAGATCATGACCTGAGCTGAAATCGGACGCTTAACCGAGCAAGCCACCCAAGGCGCCCCTTCCCACCTGGTTTTTGGTGGCGGGACTCCACAGCGAGTTTATGGGAAGCTAAGATTAAGGCTCACAGGACCCAAGGCAGAGTTTGAAGGTAAGTAGTACTAGAATGTAGGCCAGCCTTCGGCTGTCGCTCTCGGTTCTCCTGTCCCGTCCTCTCCTGCTATCTGGATAGACATTCACAGCCCCGCCTACTGAGGAGGCCAGGGTGTCGTCTTGTGACTCCATGAATGGCACATTTTGGATGGTTCCCTGAGACGTAGGCCCTGTGGGATCAGTAGCTCTCAGGGCAAACCACGGACCCGGCTTCATTGAGCTTGCCTTCTAGTTGAGGAGACCGACACCAGTGGTATACTTTTCATAAGACAAGTCTAAGTTTTGAAAAGATTTGAGAAGGAAATCAACAGGATGAAATAAAGGAGAGAAGGTGGTGGGAGGAAGCCAGGAGTCTGGATTAGTGGGCCCGGGAAGGTCCGTGTGCGGAGGAGACATTTGATTTGAGGCCCGAGGGATGGGAAAGGGCCACCCTGAGTGGGGACGGGAGAAGAGCCTTCCAGGAGGACAGTGTGGTTGTTATGAACACTGGGTTGGGAGAGGAACAGATTTCCGGGGTCAGGGTGGCTCCAGCCCCATGACTGAGGAGAGGGGCCGGGATGAGGCCGGACAGGAGAGTGGACCCAGTCCCTGAGGGCCTGTAGGCCAGGGTGAGAGGTGTGGATTTTATCACTCTACTCGAGTGTTCCATTAACTCTGTCCCTCTTCCCCCAGACACATGGAGCTAGGTGCCCAGACGGCAGGCTGAACGCACAGGCAGACCTGGGAGCTGGGACAGATGAGCAAAGGCCAGGGGTCACCTCACACCCGGTCCGCCGGCTGGGCCCGCGGGAAGCGCGGAGTCCTACTTGACTGTAGTTTGCAGCCAACAGTTGAGAGAGGAGGAGAATAACAGTCACGAAGACTTGGACCTTAGGTTTTGCAAGAGGTCTTTTGAGAAATCGGGTTCTTCCCTGATTAGTATGTAATACTTACAAAAGGCCTTCAAAACACCTGCAAACTCAAAGGAAGCAGATCACCGCCAAACTGAGTGCCAGATGCTAGGGCCCTCCCCCTCCCGCTTTCAAGGCCGGTATTTGGGAACCTCAGAAAGCCAGTCTTTGCCTCGTCACCCTGCTGGCGTTAGCTGTGGCCTCTGCCTGCCGGTTGGCTGCCTGAGGAGGGAGCAGAGGCCCCCCCGTTCCCACTGCCGTCTGCTCTGCCCGGGGACCTCTCTGTCGGCACCCCACTGCCCTCCTGCTGCCCAGCCCAGCTGACAGAAGGCGCCTCTCCTCCCAAAGTCTGCTGAAGTCCAGGTTTGGGCTGACAAAGTGAATTCATATACAGGGCCACAAAATGGTGGTGGCCCTGGTGGCCGAGCCCATGCCACGGTTCTAAGCCCAAGTCACGTGAAACACCTGTCAGGGAAACCCAACACACCCTGAAAACCCTAGAAAATAGGACCTGCCCGCCTTCTAAGGAGACCCCGGCCTCCTAGCCAGCCGTGCCCATTTGTTCGCACACTGTTGCTTCTCTACCCAACTCGCTCTTGCCCCAAATCCTGCCAGAGCGCTCCCCCAATCCACGGCTTGTTTTCCCTCAAATAAGGGTAAACTCGTCACTAAATTGTTTCTGTTTGGTCATTTGACAGGGCTGAGAACACTGAGGTGGTGTGAGCCCGGGGTTCCCTCTGAAGAGCTCAGTTGCTAAGGAGACATTTGGTCCACGTGGGGAAGATGACCTTTGCAGATGCCTGTTACACGAGTTAAATCGCTTTCAGGTGGACTGCTTTGCGGCCTCTGGCAGGCTAGGCTCACTGAAGTAGTCTCAGTAGCCAGCTCCCAGGTAGATTTCTAGAAATAGCTGGGGTGAAATTGGCCCTCCCCCAAGAATGGGACCCCCCCCCCGCCCCAGGTCTCCCGGGATGGGCACCTCAAGAGTGGAGTATCTCAGAAAAGCCACACAGATAGAGTTAATACGTGAAAAAAGTGTTACAGTTCATGGGAAGGTTTCTCACGAACGGGTGCAGAAGCAGTCGATAGCTCCCCGAAAACAAAACTAGCGTAAGCCCTCAGGTCACCCCATGTTCCAAAATAAACCTCATCTGGATCCGAGAGTGAAATGCCATGAACAGAAAAAAAAAGATCGAAACACAAGTAAAGATTTGATTACGAATGAGAAGGAACACTTTGAGCTTAAAAGCAAATTGAAATTACAAAAAGAAATTGTACAGATATAATGATTTAGAAAGACACATGTCTATATAGCAAAAAGAAAATAATAAAATCAAAAGCCAACGAGTGTGGAAAGTATCTGCAGCGAATATGAAATGATTAATGTTGCCAATATACCAACTACTCACACAGACGAGTAAGAAAAACATGAACCCTCCATCAAAATGGACCAAGAACATCAAGAGATTTCAGGAAAGCAGGTCTGCCGGGAAGGTGAGTGCAGCTATTCTGCTTTCTCCCAAGTGGGTGGGAGTTTTCCTCCACCAAGCAGTTCTCCGTGACCCCAGCTGGTGTCCTAGTATTTAATTCAATTCTAACATTATCTACATGAAGAGAGTGTCAGATCCCGGGGCTAAGGGTTCAGTCTCCCCTTCCCCCTTCCGCCCTTCTGACCGAGGCTTAGTCACCTGGGCCCGACTGATGAAATGAATCACTGGGTGTTGGTGATTCAGTCTCCGGCCAATCTCGCCTCCCTGCAGATTGGGGGGTTGGGGGGGATGGGGTGATGGGG
>NW_027531005.1:1551855-1577177 GCF_008692635.1 Crocuta crocuta
TGAATTCTGACCCTTGAATCACAAGGCTGTTTCTCCAACAACCAAACCCCATCTACAGGGACTTTCCAAAAAGTCAGCTCATTAGCATAAACCCAGACGTGGCTGAAAGGAGCTTGTCATGAATAAAGAAGACACCTTTATCTCTGTTCTCACTTAGGAAATTCGTTTTAAGAGCTCTGTGCCAGGAAGGACAACAGAGTACAAATATATATATTCTTATTATATAAACCACTGTATCTCATTGACTAACATGGAGGAAAAGGTCTATGCCTTTGTAGCGCAAACAAAGATAAACCGAGTCAAATAACCTGTGAGTTTCCGTCCGTATCAAAGCTGCAGATAAGAACGCTGGATGGCACCAAGCTCACGGCAAGGCTGGCCTTCTCACACGGGGATGGGGACGGTGGCCTGCGTGACAGGTAAACATCGGCGCACACTTTCTGGAAGGTGATTTGGCAATATGCATGCAAAGCCCCTAAAACTCGTCCTCTTTTTTGGCCGGGCAATTCCACTTAGGAGTTTATATGAAAGCAGCAATGAGAGCTGCAGTCAGTAGTTTATATACAGGAATGTTCACCACAGCATTTGGCAAAGAATGGGAGCAACCTGAATGCCCACCATTGGGATTCAACTGTGACGGGTCAAGGCGGTGAGACTCCGCAGGCGTTAGAGAAGCCAGGCTAAAATCATACCACTAGAGTATGACTGCACGAAAGAGACTTAGGGAACATTCTAAAATGTTGCTGCGTCTGTCTCCGGGTGGTGGCATTGTGCATGATCGTTCTCCTTTCGCATGAAAGATACTTCCAGAATTATGTGTTGCATTTGTGTAAACGTGAAGTGCAGAAGGCAAACACACATGAGCTCCATGATTAGGTAAGATGAGGCAGGCGTCCTCTGTCATGAACACCGAGAAGGGGGATTATGGGCAGAATCCAAAGAGATGGTCTTATGAGCGGATTCTCAGGTCTTGGGGCTTGGAGAGAGACAGAGTGTGGGAAGAAGATACTGAAAAATGCGCCTCAGTTGTCACGAGTTTAGAAGGAAAGAAGGAATCACATGATGTATGTTTTCCTTCCCAAAGGAGCCTTTGACTTTGCAAAGGTATAAGGAAGAGGTATAATGAAAGTTATTAGGGAAACAGTCTCTATTAAAGAGACATTTTTTTTAATGTTTTATTTCTGAGAGAGAGAAAAAGCATGAGTAGGGGAGGGTCAGAGAGAGAGGGAAACACAGAATCTGAAACAGGCTCCAGGCTCTGAGCTGTCAGCACAGCCCGACACAGGGCTCGAACCCACGAACCGTGAGATCATGACCTGAGCCGAAGTCGGTCGCTTAACCGACTGAGCCGCCCAAGTGCCCCTTAAAGAAACTATTTTAAGAGCAGCACTTGCGGGTGAGAGAAGCACTGTAGTCTAAGAACAGAGGCTGTGAATGTCTTCGACCCTGTTAAATGCTGAGTCAAGAACACAGGTCTCTCTGCTAATCTCCCCTCGCGGTGTGTACTTGAAGGCTTCAGAGGGTTTCTGTCACTTTGAGTAATAGTTTAGCCACCTCGAGTCCGCAATCTGCTCTTTTCTGGCTGCGATATTCGGATGGGCCACCTCTCGGGCCATAAACACCTATTTGCACGGACTGCGTGCAACACCCTGCCGCCAGGTTACCCCTGGGGGCTTCTAACAGGGCACACTGGCATTGCCCCCGCCACTTAGGGGACCGGAGCCCCCCAGGATGATGCTGGCGGGAGGCGAGGGAAGGAGGGCAGAGCGGCCGGGCTAGGCCACTGCCGTGGGGGCGCGGGGGGGGGAGGGTGCAGACACTGACGGGCGGTCACGGCCCCGCTAGTGTGAGCGGCCCGAGCACAGCTGCACCCGGAGAGAGGCCAGCCCAGCCCCGTGCAGGGCAGGTACTTACGAGCAGGACTCGCAGACACACTCGTGAAAAGGCCGGGCCGGGAGTCAGGTGTGGCCGATTCTCCTTTCTCGCCGGCTTCCTGCCGTCAGGCCCCGAGGAGGCCGTGGAGCCGGCCTTCCCCCCCTGCCCGAGTAAACAGCTCGCCGAGCGCCGGGACACTGCTGCGGACTGCTGTCACATCAGCTGATTTCACTTTCATTTCCTCACTTGCCGGTGGCTCGTGACTTTTCAGAAAAAAGGAACGTAAACAACGCTGTTGTTCATCAGGTTCACCAGGTCGCAGACTTTACCCACGCCTGGGCCGCCCGGCCGCTTGAGAGAGAGCCAGGTAAGGGTCCCGACGGTGCCACACGACACGTCCACGAAGGCAACGGCCCGGGACGCTCTCAGAGCTCCCAGGGATTGAGACTCCCAGTAAACACCACCTAGAATTTTATTCAGAAGGGACCATTAAGATCATCTGGTCCAAGATCCCGGACCCGGGTCACCCCCTGGGGAAGCACGTATGCCCCGTGTCCCCTCCTTTTCAGGAATTTTCAGGCTTTGTGGGATGACTGGGCTTTTCTGGACACGAAACCTCACCAGGGATGTTTGGGCCGGTGCTGGAGCAGCGGGGACCTCTCTTCCTTCAAAATAAGAGCGGAACAAGCTTTTATTTTGTAATCACAGGGGCTCCAGGCCAGAGTTTAAAAATTGCTTCTTTTGCCCACATGACCAGCTGGGAATTCCAGTGTGGAGTCAGGCTGGTGAAGTCCGTAGAAGCTGCCCTAGCAACGNCAAACCCTAGAAAGACGAGGTGTGATGGAAAGGAAGAAGAGAGACTTTGGGGTCAAGGCTCCCAACTACAGATGAGCAAACTATTTAGCCAAGCTGAGCAGGAGATTCTCACCTGTGAAATGGAAGCGGCCCGACTTTGCATGGCTGTTGTGGGAACGGGAGAGACAGTGTGTAAGTGAGCACATAATGAGGGCAGCTGTTACTAATTTTTTTTTTTTTTTGCAAATGTTTATTTGAGAGAGAGACTGCAAGAGTGCGAGCAGGGGAGGGGCCGAGAGAGAACCCCAAGCCGGCTGACAGCCCCAACACGGGGCTTGATCTCACAAAGTGTGAGATGACGTGAACTGAAATCAGAGTCAGCTGTGGAACCGATCCCCCCNAAACATTAAAAAAAATTTAAAAACAGGATTGCTAAATATGGAGTATAACCTTCTAGGTAATGCCTGCAAGGCAGAGAAAAAAAATGAACCTTTTGGTACTGAATACAAAATAGTTACTCTGAAAATTAAACACCGGTGAGTAAAGTGATGTACTAGAACAGGGAGAAACCTACATTTATACACTTAGAAGTTACAATGCACATAGTTTTAAGAGGGCCGAACAGTTCTTCAAAGTTTGTTGTGAAAAGCAGCAACCACATTCTCCCCTCTCCAGAGCCAAGCGCTTTCACCTGGGTAAGCAGATTCTTCAGGTATTTACCCAGCTCTCAAAATAACCTGCTTGTCTCTGTACTTTCTAGTTTTTCAGTTTCAGGCGTCACCTGCTGACACTCAGCTGAGAAAGATGAAGGTTTAGCTTTCTTCTCCTTGGTTCTGTGTGCACAAGCAGGAGTCTTCTCTTCCTCCTCCTTCCAAGCTGGTTATATTCAGAGTTTGCTTAAATCCATATCCAGCATCTGCAATATCGTAACTATGTAAATGTCACACACAGTAGTGGAGTCGTGTGGAAAACTGATTTTTCCCCCCTTCCCTGCCTAGTTGTTAGTCTTCCCTGGAGATAATAATTGCCTTAATTCTGTCTGCTTGGATTTCTATGTACTTAACACCAGTGCAACCCTCAAAACTTCAGTCTTTTTTCAAGAAATGTGTATGAGTGGTGCTTGACCTCTTCCCGAGAAAGGCTCCCCCAGTACCCTTGAACCTGACGCCCAGCTGTCCCCCTGGAAGGGCCCTCCCCACCATCTCAGGATCCCCTCTGCCTCTGTCCTGTGCTCCTGTTGCCGGTATCAAAGGCTTTTATCGATTTAGTCTTTATCCTACCCTTACACTTGATCAATCAAAGGTCGATGGAGTACAGAGTTTTAGGTGAAAATTATTTGCCTTTATAATCTTGAAAGCTTTCTTCCATCCCGTCTGGCCTTCCTGTTATTTTTGAGAGTGTAAAGCTGTTCTGTTTTACAGCTTCCCACATCATCTCCTTTCCTCTTCGCAATCTTGCAGCCTTGTCTTAAACAAAAATGATGATGGGGCACCTGGGTGGCTCAGTCAGTTAAGTGTCCGACTTCGGCTCAGGTCATGATCTCACGATTCGTGGGTTTGAGCCCCGCGTCGGGCTCTGTGCTGACAGCTGAGAGCCTGGAGCCTGCTTCGGACTCTGTATCTCCCTCTCTCTCTGACCCTCCCCTGTTCATGCTCTCTCTCTGTCTCATTAAAAACATTAAAGTAAAAAAACAAAACAAAACAAAAATGATGGGGAAAAGACACAAATGATTTTTGTGGGATTTTGAGAAGGAACAAAATTAAATGTGCCCAAGGGCGCCTGGGTGGCTCACTCGGTTAAGGTTAAGCGTCTGACTTCAGCCTCAGGTCATGATCTCACTGTTCATGGGTTCGAGGCTGCCCTTGCGCTCCCTGCTGTCAGTGCCAAGCTTGCCCGGAATCCTCTCTCCCCCTCTCTCTCTGCCCGTCTCCCTCTCTTGGTCTCTCCCTCTTTGTCTCCCAAAAATAAATAATAAAAAAAATTAAATGTGCCCAGCTTGCCATTTTTAACTGGAAGTGTAATTTTTTTACGCCTCGAGGCTTCCCAGCGGCTGTCTCGAGGGCTCCCCCTGGCGGCACAGCGGCCTCTGGGCCGGCTTGCCGCTCGCATCAAGCTCTGAGCCTCCCCATCGCTTCGCACCCGAATCTCCGGGTTTTGACGGCACCCTCGGCCCGGGTGCGAACTCTGGCCACACACTGTTCACACCCATCAGCTGACTTGGGTGGCGGTGTGGGGCGGGGGGAACTCAGAGCTCCCCGTTCTCAGGGCGTCTCCTCCTAGGGCGAAATACTGGAGGCGGCGGCGGCCTCTCCTAGCGACACCTCTGCTGGCGGAGCGCGCTGCGCGGGGCAGGCCCTCGGGTTTTCAGCTCGCTTCTCTCCGCCCTGCGCGGGCAAAGGTGAGCAGGGCGCTAGCTTTCTTGGCCCCCTCGCTGGGCGGAGGGCGGGCGGAGTCTGCAACACGGAGGGCGGGACGTGCCCCTCCCGGGGACCCGCCGCAGCCCTGGACTGGGAGCTGGGGGCGCGAGACCCCCGTGGCCTTGGCCACCTGCTCTGGGAGAGGGGAGCTTCCCCCCTGCTGTACTGCTGGGGAGGGAGCGGGAGGCATGGCTCAGGCCTGAGACTTTAATACATGTTCTGGAATGAATGTTTCCCCATCTGTTTGTTGTGTGTCCTCAGGATGATTTCCTGAGACTTCAGAGGAGGGTTTTTGTTGTTGTTTTGAAGTTTTACTAGATGTGTGTTCTCACGGGGGGGGGGCGGCGTAGATGGAGAAGGTTCACGGGCTGCTGTTCTAGAACTATCTCTCTGCCCCTTAATTGTTTTCTAAAGGGAAAAGTTTTGGCTGAGTAAAATCTAAGGACATTTAAGCATTGAAGAATACATGAACAAATCTGAAATGACAAATTTCAGAAAATTACAAAATAAGAAACGGCTGTAACACGCAAATCCCTGAATCTATCTTTAGAACTTAACTGATAAAAATACCCATAGATTTGACTCTGGTGCCTGTTGTTTAGGTTTTTTTTCATTTTGTTAAAACTAATAATATCAATAAAAGCTTATTGAGGTAAATATTAAACTTTTACAAGTTTCTAATAGTATATTGAAAGAGTCTGTGTTTCCCTCCAAATATCTTGCCTGGTTTTGTAAAAATGTCAGTGATGGTTTAAATAATAGTAAAAATGGAATATTTATGTCTTTTCATCGCAGGGGACACAATGAAATGGAAATAATGTGTCATAACGAACCTAAACAGGTCTATGTTTATTTACTTAATTCTTTGTAAACATTATTTATTTTGAGAGAGACAGACTACGCTGGGGAGGGGCAGAGAGAGAGAGGGAGCCTCTGAAGCAGGCTCTACTGTCAGCGCAGAGCCCCATGTGGGACTTGAACTCATGACCTGAGCTGAAATCAAGAATTGGATGCTTAAACAACTGAGCTATGTAGGTGCCCCCAAACCCATCTATATTTAAAAAAGCTTTGAGTTATAATTCTATCAAACATCAATAAGAGCAAACAAGAATCAAATAGCAACAATGAAAGTGTTCAATAGAGGTCAATCTAAATTGCTTTTTGTATGACTTGTTTTTTCCAGTTTTACTACAGTTGACAAATAAAAATTGCAGATAGAGTGTACATGATAATTAAATATACATACACACTGTACAGTGATTACCACAATCAGGTTAATTAATATAGCCATCACTTCACTTCCTTTTTTTTGGTGGTGATAACACTTGAGATCTACTCTCTTAAGCAAACTGACAGATGAATGAAGAAAATGCGATTATACATTATGTAATCCACATCCTTACATATAGTGGGATATCGCACAGCCAGGAGAAAGAAATCCTGCTATTGGCAACAACATGGGTGAAACTGGAGCGCATTATACTAAGTGAAATAAACCTGACACAGCCAAGTACTGCATGATCTCACTCACATATGGACTCTTAAAGAAAAAAAATCGAATCTACAGTAATGTAGAATATAGTTGAGTTTATCAGAGGCTGGGTTGATGGGTAAGAGGGGAGATCTTTGATCCAAAAGTACAGCCTTTCAGTTTAGAAGATGAATCTGGAACTCTGCTGTACAGCATGAAGAGAGTTAATAACTGTGTATCGTGGGCTTGAATCTAAATTACCTTTGAGGAGACAAAACCCCCCGAGGCCCTGCGGTGGGTGGATGCGGATGTTCAGGGTCGGCTGCACTGACCTTTGAATTGCACCTGCATGTGAGCCTGGGTCCCTGTGACGTAACTGTCCTCTTTTCCCTAAAAGGGGGACTGCTGTCATCCGGGTGCTGGTCTCTGAAGAGAGCAGGTGAACCTCGCTCTCAGCGCGGTTTCAGTCAGAGACTTTATGGGCTCCTTTCTCATTTACAGCCTGTGTCGTGCATGGGTGATACTTTCAAGGTGTTTGTTCGGGCTTTCAGTCCCCACACTTTTCATTCCTCATCTTGGAAAGCAGGCTTAGGCTTTGCTATTGATGACTGTTTTCATCCAAGCCATCCATTATTTCCCTCTGAAGTTGTCCTACATCTTTTCCTGAGATGTTTTTAGCACTCGTTAGCTGGGACTGGATGGGTTTCAGTCCCTCTTGGACTGATCATGTCTGTTGCTAAATTGTGATGAGCCATTATCGCACAATAACATGATGGGGAGGTTTCTTTTTGATTGTTTTTTCAGAGGTCTACTGTGTCCTCAAGTGGTGAGGTCAAGCCGGCCACACTTCTCTCCTGTGCTGCCAAACAGAGTTTGTACCTTCAGAGGACTGGCCTCCACAAGAGGTGGCCTGAGAGATCCATACGCTTGTATAAACTCATTTTAATCTTTTCACTGATGTAACAACCTTCTTAAACCAGGACAGAAGAGCGTTTGGCTCTCTCTGTATTCCTCCTTAAAGTATGTTGGCTTCTTATTAAAAAGTGAGAAATCATAGCAGCATATACTGAAGGGAACCCCAAAGAGCTTTGCCCCAGCAGTCAGATACTTCCACCAGAGCACTGCTCTAGGACCCAAATGGGAAGATATTTTCGTGGCAGTCCCAAGGCCCTGAAGCTTGGTTGCTGGCTGCTGGTGTCTGGGGGACCACAGCTGTCTGTGGACTGTTCTCTTGTTCTTTTCTTCTTTTTTGGAGAGTGTGAGTGGGGGAGAGGGGCAGAGGAGGGGAGAATCTTAAGCAGGCTCCATGCCCAGTGCGGAGCTCGATGCGGGGCTTGATCCCACGACCCTGGGGTCATGACCTGAGGCGAAAATCAAGAATTGGACGCTCTCCTGACTGAGTCTCCCAGGGGCCCCTGGAGTGTTCTATTTCTAAAACCAACTGATGCCTGGCCACCCAGGCCAGACTACCAGTAGGGAGGGCAAGGGAGACCTGGTTGAATAAAACATTATGCCCTCGTAAAACAAAGTACACCCTAACTTCGTTCACGGCCGCACGCGCAGAAAGCGTGTTTCTCTTGTGCTGATTGCAGGCAGAGCAGACTAGCCCATGAACTTTGGCCCCTCCTGACACTACGCAAAACCTAGAGGGTTAATGCAGTGTCACGCCATGCCCTACGTTCTCTGCGCGCCAGCGCTGTCAGGGCACAAAGGGGAGGCGCGCCCACGTTCTGGGGTGAGCCTCCAGGGTTCGTTTCCTTCCGCAGCCCTGAAGGCAGACCCTACTTATCGAGGTGACAGGCATCTCCCTTCCCTGTAGGCTTGCTTGAGCCTGTGTCTGGTCAGTGCAGACAAGCCGGGTCAGAGAAACGAGGGGCCTCGCCAGAGGCGTTGCGTCGCCGGTAAGAACTCAGGAGACATGAAGGAGAACTGTTGATGTCTTAACGTGTCATGTGTTTTCAGTGGAACCTTGCTGTTGTTCAAGTGCCCTTAGCGAGGTGACTCATCGACCCAGGCCCCTTCCATCATGTGGCCCTGCCACCATCAGCACAGTCATCTTCAGAACTGTGGTTACCCCTGTGGAGGCAGTACGTCTTCCTATCAGCTGAATTTGCTCTCTTTTGTGCCTTTAGACAAAATCTCACTGTCCCAGTAACTGTCTAGCAGATTCAGGCCCAGAGCCTCTTTTGTCCATACCCAGGACTCTGCTGCGAGCAGTTCTCGCCACACAGCCTTTATTCATAGGAAAGGGAACAATCAGCAGAGGCTGATCTAGAAATCCTGCAGGGTTGGCTCACCTACGAGTGAAGAATCCCCACCTATGAGTGGAGAATAGAGGCTCTTACAGGGCTGGGNGGAGGTTGAAGATGGCCCATGTTTGGTAGAGTGATAACTGTTAACGAGAAATCACAAATTAAGAGTTTAGAACATGTTTCTGAAAGTAAAGAATTCAGCCACAGTACAGAAGATACTGGTTATGGAAAAAATTACTTAAGCCAACCCCTTTTATATGCAGAAATGGTGTTCAGCCATCTGGGATAAAAATGAAATATAACTTTTATTTGGTGGAGGTGGCAGAGCACTCTTATTTTTTTTTAAATGTTGAGAAAGAGAGCGTGAGCGCATGCATGTACTAGTGGGGAGGGGCAGAGAGAGGAGGAGAGACAGAATCCCAACGTGGGGCTTGATCTCACAAACCATGAGATCATAACCTGAGCCAAACGTTTAACTGACTGAGCCACCCAGGCGCGCTCTGATCATTCTTCTCTTAAAGCCTCATTTTAACAGAACAATTTAATGGTGTCAGGATGAAGCCCCAGACTTAGTGTGTCTTTTGTTTCATCCGATAAAGCTTCTGCCTGAGTCAGTGGCGTCAGCAGCATCCCGAGAACCCTGGCTCCCCAGGCCGCGCCTGGGGAGCCAAACACAATACAGGACCTGGGGCACGTTTATCATGGAGGATGGGGTCACAGTAGAGACACTCAGACACATTCAGCCCTCTTTTCATAGTAGCCTCAATTTTTAAGGGTTTTTTTTTTTTCCTTTTTTTGATGGGCCAAGAATTCCAGGTTGTCTATTTTCTTTCATTTCCTTAAAAGTGCAATTCCATTTTCTTCTGGCTTCAATAGTTTCCGTAAAGAAACCAAATATAATTCTCCTAGTTTTTCACTTGAAGGGAACATGGCTTTCCTCCACCCTCTGGATACCATCACAATGTTTCCTTTATCTTTGGTTTTTACCAGTTTGCCTATGATGCGTGTAAGTATGGTTTTCCTCATATTTCTCCATAATTTCCCATATTATCCTCTTTAGCCTCAGCTCTGCTGAGCTTCCCTTTGGCAGATTTCTTCAAATATTGCTTTTCTAATTCTCTTCTCTTTCTGGAACTCAGTTACACATGTTAAAACTTAGAGACTGTATACACCAAATCTCTCTTACCCTCTCTCTTCTGGTGTTTTCTTTAATTAAAAATTTTTTAATTTATTTGTATAAGATGCATTCTGAATAGGTCTTGTTGATGAGTCCTAAAACTGATTTGATCTTCTGCTGTTAAACCAACGTAATGAGTTATTAATTTCATATATTTTGAGGTTCTAGAATGTCAATTTCTTTCTTAAGGCCTAATTCTGAGCTGAAATGCTCCATATTTTCACTGATTTTGTTCACCTTTTCCTGTATGATTTTTAAAGGATCATTTTGAAGTCTTTTCTGTTAACTCCATTTACTGGATTATCTCTGCTTCTGTTGTCTACTTTCCTGACTATTGGTCACTTTTTCTTTCTTAATGTCTCCTAGTTTTTAATTACATGTTAGACATGGTGTTGACACATTATAGAAGGGCTGGATTGTGTTACCTTCTTCTAAAGAATAGTTTTGTTGTGGAAGAATTTATATTACTAGTAGATTATCTCTATCTTGTTGGGGTTTTATTTGAATGTTAGAATGTTCTATTCCAGTTTTGTCTTTAGTCCTAGGATGTAGCCCTTGTTCCTATGCATGGCCTTTATTCGCAGGGCATGATTTTTCTGGTGTTTCAATTCAATTTTTTAAATGTTTTATTTGAGAGAGAGACAGAGACAGAGACAGACAGACAGACAGCATGAGCAGGGGAGGGTCAGAGAGAGAGGGAGATACAGAATCTGAAACAGGCCCCAGGCTTTGAGCTAGCTGTCAGCACAGAGCCCGACGTGGGGCTCGAACTCACAAACTGTGAAATCATGACCTGAGCTGAAGTCGGACGCTTAACCGACTGAGCCACCCAGGAGCCCCTGGGGTTTCAATTCAATGTTGGGGATTTTCACCAAGGTTTCTATACTCTGGTTGAGTTGGAACTCTAGTGTCTTCTCAGGACTCTTTTCTACTTTGCTTACCATACTCTTGCTTTTACGTAGTCGTTTTAGGATATGGTCAAAGACCTGGGGAGACCTTCTACATCGATTTTGGGGCCTATTTTTCTGTGGTTTTTTCTTCTTCTTCAGCACCCTGCCTCCAAATGTCAGCTATTGCACCGGATTCAAACTCTGATCTCTACTTCTTCTGGCCAGTAAGACTGTTGGGTTCTACTTGTCTGAACCACGGTTTAGAAAATGCCTCTGAGGGAGAAAGTAGGAGTGAATGTGGGGTTTATCCCATATACTCCTTCTCACAAGCATTGTAATCCTGTGCGATTCACCACATATTGTCTGAAATCAATTATTTCATATAGATGGTCTGGTTTTAGTTTATAGAGGGTGGGTTAATGCATTACCAGCTATTCTGTAATGGATGGAACTGGACACCTTCATTCATTTTTATAAATAAAAAGCAATATAAGTATTTAAGGTTCTTCCATGTCTTTTCATGGCTTGATAGCTCATTTCTTCTTAGTGCTAACTAATTCATTGGCTGGGTGTACCATAGTTTATTTACTATCCAATTACTAAAGGACATCTTGGTTTCTTTCAAGTTTTGGCACTTATGAATGAAACTGCTATTAATATCTGTGTGAAGGTTTTTGTGTGGAGTTTCAACTCCTTTAGGTGAATACCAGGGAGTATGATTATATAAATATGTTTAGTTGTGTAAGAAACTGCCAAACTGTCTTTCAAAGTGGCTGTACTATTTTTCATTCCACACACTGTTAGGAAGTATTCTCTCTGCTTCTGTCTTTTGTTAGAGATTGTAGAGATTTGGTGTAATTTCTTAACATTTTTGTAGAATTCATCAATCAACCCAAACTGGTCCTGGTGATTTCTATTTTGGCAACTTATTTATTAATTCCTTTTCTTTAATTGATACAGGCCTTTTCAGCTAGTCTATTTCTTCTTGTGCATTCTGGCAGACTGTGTCTTTCAGAGAATTGGTCTATTTCTATAGGTTATCCAATTTGTGGGCAGAGAATTGTTCATAATATTCTTGTATTAACCTTTTAATGTCTATGGGATCAGTACTGGTGGTCCCTCTTTCATTTCTGATATTAGTAATTTGTGTCTTTTTTCCTAATTATTGTTGCTAGTGGTTTATAAATTTCATTGACAACGGAATATTATTTAGCATTCTAACAAACTGGCTGTTAAATCATGAAAAGACATGATAGAATTTATATGCATATTCCTAAGTGAAAGAAGCCAATCTAAAAAGGCCACATACTATATAATTCCAACTATGTGATATTCTGGAAAAGGTTAAATTATAGTGACTGTAAAAAGATGAGTTGTTGCCAGGGGTTAGTGGGGAGAGAAGGATGAATAAGCAGAGAGAATATTTGGGGGCAGTGAAACTACTCTGTATGATACAGTAATTATGGATATACTTTATTAGACACTTGTTAAAACCCATAGAATATACAACACCCAGAGTAAAACCCTAAGGTAAACTATGAACTTTGGATGGTAATGATGTGTCAGTGTAGGTTCATCAGTTGTAACAAATGGTGGACAATGGGGATGATGGGGGGAGGGGCGCTATAGATGTGTGGGTGTCAAGAAGTTCATGGGAAATCTCTGTACTTCCTGCTCAGTATTGCTGTGAATGAACCATCTCTAAAAAATCAAAACAAAACTATTAAAACAAAAATAAAAACATAGTAGTTACGCTTTTAATATCCCAATGAGCTCTCCTTGAACCTTTGGCTATTGGAATTATTGTTGAGAGTAGACTACCCAACCTTAGATTTTCCGAGTTCGATCTTGCTACCATGAGCTAGGTTTGTAGCTTGTAATGTTTATGTACTTCACCTACCAGATCCTTATTCTGCTTGGCCTTCTCCTGTAATGGACACCATTGGTGACCTGTGACTCTTGTTTTCTCACTTATCACTTCCATCTTGACTTCTGTGCTGACATACCTGCTTCTCTGTAGTGTCCTCAAGGAATCCCACTGGTGTTCACTGTCTTGTGAGCGATAAACTGTGAGATGCTCCACTTTCCCATGAATGAATGAATGGCTGCTGAGGTACATGTGTCCCCTCTAAAGGAAACTGCACATCTGATCTTTTACATTTTTGCTACACTTTGAGAAGTAAAAGGACTATTGTGAACCATAATCAATGCATTTCACTGTCATTCTGTGACACACTGTTGCTCTGTGCACTTAACATCCTTTAATATATAGTATTTTAATTGTTGGAGGTGTACAACTTAGCACTTTACAATGCACTATCTTATTCTGTAGTTATTTTAGTCATGTATGTTTTATATGTAAATTATACAATAATCTTCTAGTGGGGAGAAATGTCTTTTCTATCATCGATGGTTTCTAGCACACTGAAGATATAACAGAAACCCAAGAAATGATATTTGCGGACTAATGCATGAAGGTGCCCTGTAAGGATGTTAAAGTCATAGCGTATGTCATTCCTTCCTTGAGTTTTAAGCGTAAGTTGTTTTGGGAGAATTCAAAAGTTCATAGATTTTTTTTCCACCTTGACAAGAATTAAATATAAGTAATTTTAAATTTTCTGTATTTTCTCTGCATTTCTTTTTAAATCTCGGAAAGATGTTCCCACTAAAGAAGAGAAGTTATGTAGACTTTGCAGTTTAGTCTATGCGTACGTGTATGGAAGGGGAGGGATAGAGATAGAGGGATGGGGAGGGCTTTCTCATTTTTCTTTTCCTTTTACTGTGTACGCGTATGTTATTTTTCATCCACAGTTTTCAGAGTAGCATTAAAGCTAAATTATTTGTCCCTGTGGAAATTCAGATGGAAAGTAGGTTGTCCATAATTCCTATTTGGTTGTTCATCCCTATTTTTAGTTAGATGTGGAGCTATTTGCTTAGAGTTTCACTCACTGGGTTCTTCAGTTTGAAGACTCTCTTTGTTGATACCTGCATCCTTCTCAAAACTTGAGAGAGCAGTCTCCCATTTGCTGCCGAGAAGTTTCAGGTCTTGAGTCTTTGTGGCCTTGACTCGAGAGTGTTTTTTCTTCTTCTTGGGCACTTTGAGAGGTGACAAACTCTGGGACACAGACTGGAGCCACTCTGAAGAGTTTACCACAAGCTTCCTTTGGCTTATAAACGAGGGATTTCGGGGTTGTGTCCAGGATGTGCTGTATCTCTTTATATTTTTGTAAGTAGCTGGCTTTAATCTAGGAAAGAAAGAAAGAATGTGAGTTTTTGTCCACACGTACGTACCCTCGATATTTGTAGTCCTTAGGTATTTGTGATAGTTTAAGTCATGTTTTTAAATCCTTTGGTGAATTTATCTTCTCTTAAAACTTTCACCATTGTTTCTATGATCTAGGTCTTCATTTCTGGTCATGAGTTTTCAGAAGTCCTCCATTCCCGTGCTTCTGAATGCCTGGAGGATGTATTTACTGAGATGCCTGCCCTGACCCAGGCTTCCTGATATAATGGCCCCTCTGGGCCTCAGTGCCTTAACTATACATCTAGTTAAAATACATGTTCTCTAAAACTCCACTTTTCTCTAAAAATTGACTTGTTTATTCTATTAGAATGTACTCAGTATACAGCTATAGGTTTGGGTTCTTTTTTCCTGTAGTCAGGAAAAAGATCAATGTGAGTCCCAAATAGGGACGCTGCATCTATTTCATCTTCCCAGAAGTGAAAAACCTCTCTAATCACGTTTTGATCTATATAATCTTTCTCAAGAATTTTTATCTTTACTAGATCGAATGTCAAACATGAGGTTTATTCTTCAATATCTGACTTCTGACCAATGTTTGACCAGATATAAAGTGAGAGATGTAAATCATCTTGCTAATATAATAGACTCCATTCATTTTGGATAAGAACCGAGCAGACAACTCAAGTTCGAGCCCTACATTTAGATGTTACATTCTTTAGTATGATAATTCTGCCATAAAATACATTAAGTAGTCTCTCTCTAGTCCAGACTTGGATAGATGTCTAAAATGGTTCAACAGAGGTGTGATTTTCTCATTTTTGGTTTAGTACCACTTATTCTGGGTGATGGTATGTGTGCTGAGCTGTATATAAGAAACAGAAAGGCAGCCATAAAGAAATCAGTTAAAAGAACAAAAAATACTTTGTATTTAATTATTATAAAAATAATTTAAATATACAGTGAATTCATCTGTTAAGAATGAATTGCTTGCTACTTTCCTACTTTTTCTTATATCCATGTATACCTACACTAGATACTTTGGGAAGTGTCCACCCCAGGCACAATTTGCCCTTTTCTGGGGATTGCCTCTTGGTCCCCAAGGGTAGGCCTTCCATCAGCCATATTTGTAACTGTCTGATCTGTCACCCACTGGTATGGTTGCCAATCAGATTCTCTTCCTCTATACTTTAGAACTGGCAATGAGAGACAGTGCATCTTGTAAGTTAAAGTGCTCTAGGATGCAAATTTGGGAGGGTAAGAGGTATGAAAACATTTTTGTAGAGCAAGAAAAGTGGAGACTGAAGACAGATAAAGAGCCCCGGTAGCTTTCCATTCCCTAGTGTCAGTCCTTGTCTGAGACCTGGCTGAATTCTCTCTTCCCTTTATTTCCATAAATAGTCTCGGATTTTCTCAGAGTTCTTCCCTCCTACCCTACCTTATGCTTTTTGATTATGCTAGCTTAAATTGGTTTCTGTTATTTGCAACCAAAAAGTTCTTAATTAATACAACCTACTATATATCTACTCTTCTAGACTCAGGGCTAATCTATACTAAGTACATTTCTAGGTTCAAAGGATGTAAGAACTCTCTCATGAAAATAATGATTGAAAATCAAGCTATGTCTTAGTTGTCATCTTTGTCCAGGTCTGTTGTATTTTGTTATTAGTTTCCTGATTTTTTAGTTGCTGATATTATCATATGTGATTGATCCCTTGTATGCTGTTTCGTGCATATTAACTGATCTCTTAGATAGAATTTCTGTTAGGCACTGCCTTCCCCAACATGACTGCTATCCCATCTGACTAGAAACTGTCACCAACTGCCAATTTTTTGGCAATTTTTTTGGACTTTGTTGATTATATAATAAACAAATAGGCATTAATCAAAATTTAGGAAAAGAAAGCATAAAGAGTACTATCATTCTCTGCCAATATTTTAACTATCCAGAGATAATCATTGTTGGGACTATGTGCTCCCAGAGATTTTTCTGGGTATCCATGTGTTTCAGTGTGTGTAATATGCACACATTAAATATATTTGCATAGTGCACAAATGCAGCTATACCAAAGCTGTCCGGTAGCTCTTATTCATGTATGCATTGTGAACATTATCCCATGTTAATTAATATGTTTATTTTATGGATATAATTTAAGCAATCTTCTATTGTTGAACATTCAGAAACCTCTTACCTACGTTTTTCCCCCCCCTTTTTCCCTAGTTTAATTTCTAAACGTGTAATTTTTTTAGTCAAAATGTAGGACATTGAGGATTTTTCATTTATATTGTTGGACTGCTTTCCTGAGCCTCTGTATCAGTTCATATTCCCATCACCAGTGAGTGAATTCTTCCACTGGGAGGCAAAGATGAACAGTATTTCATGATTGTTTTAATTTGCATTCCCTCAGTTTAAGTGAAATTAAACATTGTAAATATTCATTGGCCATTTTTTCCTTTTGTGAATTTCTGGTTCATAGGCTTTGCTCATTTTCCTATTGAAATATTCACAATTTTGTCACTGTGTAGGCGATCTGTGAATGTTAAGTATATTGATCTTCTGTTTTTCATTTATATTTTAAAAACTTTTTAAAATGTTTTTATTTTTGACATAGTCAGAGCATGAGTGGGGGAGGGGCAGAGAAAGGGAGACACAATCTGAAGCAGGCTCCAGGCTCTGAGCTGTCAGCACAGAGCCTGACGTAGGGCTCAAAGTCACGAGTCGTGAGATCATTACCTGAGCAGAAGCCAGACTCCCAACCGACTGAGCCACCCAGCAGCCCCATCATTTATATTTTAAAGAGAAATATCAATGTATAGTGATTACAGACTCTGAAAGCAGAATGTCTAAATGGGATAGCATTTCTGCTACTTGCTGGCTATGTGACCTTGGACAAATTACTTAACCTCTTTGTAGCTCAATTTCCTTATGTGTAGAATGTAAATATATGCATGCTTGTGGGTAAACATAGAATCGTATCTAGCACATAAAAGCACTTCACCCAGGCACCCCAATCTGGTCTCACCCTTTATGCTTTCCTCTGAATATCTATAAACTGAAGTAACTCAAGTTAATTTTTTCTAATTCTGGTTGCTTCCTAGATTATAGGACTTAACCACATTAGGGAAATCTGAAGTCAGGCTGTGATCACACTTTATTCATGGATACTTCACTCATAGATTCAAATTAATGAGTGATTTCATGCAAATAAGACAATCCAATAAGGCCTGATAAGCTACTCCCTTCCCAGTTCCAGTGTTTTCTGATGGCTTTGGGCTTTTGCTCCTTTGTCAAATGTGGTATAGCTGCTACCATTTTTAAGAGGGTAGGTTTGTTTCTTAGGGTAATGAGTTAATAAGCATTCCTTCCTTGCCAAAAATGTATTAAATAGCTGAGAATGACAAAATTGTATTAACTTACTGATATTGAATTTGGAAGTTGGTTCTTGGATTGAGTATCTGTTTTATCTGGGGGTTTTGCATATTTTTAGTGCTTTCCATGATAGGGAGCAAATACTGCAATAATTCTTGAGTTTGAGCTATTCTTTTATCCCTGTAGAGTCTTTTCTCATCATCTGTCCAATTTATGGCAGTCTTCTTGCTTTGGAAAGAAGTACATTCTTTCATTTTTCTTTTAAAGTTGTGACACAGATCTGTGGAGCAACCACAAAAATATGTATAAATGCACGAACTGAACTGACTCAACAATTATTTATTGAACATTATGTGTCAAGGATCTTCCTAAAGATTTATCCATTTGGAGCTTTACTTTACAGGGTCAGCAATGAGCAACTAAAAAGTAAAATATATGTCAGATGATAAAATTTATAGGTAAAATAAAGCTGGGGAGGGGAATAAAGAATTCTTAGGGAAGGGGCTTTTATTTTATTTTTTTTAAGGCATTCAGGGAAGGCCTCCCTGTGAAGCTGACATGGCAAAGGAGTTAGGGAGTGAGTCAAGCAGTGACCAGAGGGAAGAGCATTCGAGGCAAGAGATATAGTAAGTGCAAAGGCCCTGAGCTAGGTGCATGGCTGTGTGTTGAAGGATCACCAAGATGGCGTAAGTGGCTGAAGTAGATTGAACTAAGAGGGAAGAGATAAGACAGCAGCTCAGACAGGTAATTTGGACTCTGTTCACATGAGACCTCACAGGCCATTGTAAAGAGTTTGGTTTTACTAAGTATGAAATGGGGAGGCATTTTGAGGAGTGTCACAACCCAAGATTTGTTTTAACAAGATCCTGCTGTTTTATAATTCTATAAAGTAAGACCTTGGGTTGCGAGTAATTTGTTCTGCGAGTGTTCTGCAAGGTGGGCAAACATTTCTAGTAAATCTTAACTTGATAAACAAGCGATATCTTGCAATATGGATGGTAGGTGATGCCAAATGTCACATGATCACAACTGAGCCAATGGTTCTTGAAATTTGCTTTGACAAACGAGTGCCTTGGATTACAATCATGTTTCCAAAACAAATTATGCTCGCATACCAAGGTTTTACTGTATTTTGAGATTTTTCTAATGAATTCATGTGGGATGAGAGAGGAAAGGAATCAGTGGTGACTGCAAAGCTTCTCATCTTGGGAAAAGAAGGATGGAGATATGGGAAGAGCACATTAGAATCCCTTCTTTATTACATGATATGAAGGAATTATCATTTATTTTGTTCATTGTGACGATCAGTATAATTTTTTTAAAAAGTGCTCATCTCCCCTGTCCATTACTAAGGCTACTATTAAAGTAAACCCAGAAAATAAGTGTTGGTAAGGATGTGAAGAAATTAGAACCCTGGAGCACTATTGGTGGGACTGTAAAATGGTGAAGTCACTATGCAAAACAGAACGGTGGTTCCTCAAAAAATTGAAAATACAATTATTATATGATCCAGCAATTCTACATCTCGGTATATGCCCCAAAGAGTTGAAAGCAGGTTTCAAAGAGTTATTTGTATACCCAAGTTCATAGAAGCAGCATTATTCACAGTAGCCAAAAAGGTGGAAACAATCCATGTGTCCACTGATGGATGAATGGATAAAATGGTTTATTCCTATATTGTAATATCATTCAGCCTTAACAAGGAAGGGAACTTTGACACTTGCCACAACATAGATGAAACTTGAGGACATTACACTAAGTGAAATAAATGCTAAGTATTTGTCTTCCGAACACTTGATTACACTTACATTAAGGTGCCTAGAGCAGTCAAAGTCAGAAAGATTCAAAGTAGATACTTGCCAGGAGCTGAGAGGAGGGATGAACGGGGAGGTGCTTAACGGGTAGAGAGTTTCAGTTTTGCAAGATGAAAAGAATTTTGAGACTGTGTGCACAACCATGTGAATGAATTGAATTTTACACTTAAAAATGATTAAGATGGTAAATTTTATTTCATGTACATTTTAACAGAATTCTTAAAAAGTCACTATACTCAGGAAGAGAGATAAGGGATAGAAGGAAACCCTGAATAAAGCCTGAAGGACGACTAGTAGACATTTTAAAGGATGTGGCAGGATTACTTATAATGCTGAAGGTGGTATGTAGATAACAGAAGAAAAAGTAGAATACACTTAGACTAAAAGCAAGAAATAGGTTATGCTTTGTAAAAAAAAAAAAAAAGTTCAGTTAGAGATACACATTGAACTATATGGGCAAAATGATATGATTTGCTGAACTTGCTCTAAATGCTTCAGATACTCTAAATGCTCTAAATAGCACCAAAAAAAAAAAAAATAGATGAAAGACTAGCAGGATGCCCATAACTACTAAGGGCAGGTCATGAGCACTGGTGGATTCATTATTATATTCTCTCTACTTTTGTTTATGTTTGAATTTTTCACAGTTTGGCTTTTTACTTTTTTTAATGTTTTTTATTTTTTTTTAAATTTATTTCTGAGAGAGAGAGAGAGAAACAGTGTGAGCAGGGGAAGGTCAGAGAGAGAGGGAAATAAAGAATCTGAAATAGGGTCCAGGCTCTGAGCTGTCAGCACAGAGCCCAACACGGGGCTCGAACCCATGAACCGTGAGATCATGACCTGAGCTGAAGTCAGATGCTTAACCGACTGAGCCACCCAGGTGCCCCCACAGTTCGGCTTTTTAAAAACAGAATTGTCCATTATTAAAAATGAATGTTGCAGGGCACCTGGGTGGTGCAGTTGGTTAACTTCAGCTCAGGTCATGATCTCACCGTTCAGGGCAGAACAGAACCCGCTCAGATCCTGTTTCCCTCTCTCTCTGTCCCTCCCCTGCTTGTGCTCTCTCAAAAATAAACATTAAAAAAATTTAAAAGTGAATATTGCTATATTTTGAGAAAGTGAGAAAGAGGGTAGTAATTAGAATTATATCACCGAGGAAATTGAAGGGTATGAGTTCTAGGGCACCACTGATACCTGGGGGAGAAACATTTGGACTTCATTTTTTAAAATTTCAATATCCCCCCAAAGAGAGAGAATAGTATAAGAAACCCTCTTAAATCCATCACTCAGCTTCAAAAACTGGATTTTTTTTTTTTTTTTTTTTTTTTTTTTNACCAAGATTTAGAGTCCATCAGTGGCACCAGATGAAGTGTTTACAGGTAGGTAATAAATGCCTGCACTGGGAAATCATGTTCTGAGGAAACAGTAATGATGCCTGGAATGCCGTGACTTACTTCCGGCCACTGGGGGCCCAGCTAAAGAGAAGGCTGGATACTGCAAGAGAAGTGCGTGCGTTTGTGTTTACCAAATACAAAGAAATGACTTTGATATAAGAAACCTGTCTGCTAGGACTTAGGAATTTGCTCCTCCCCTACTCTCCTCAGTCAGCTGAATCTCTGTATTTGTACCACAGCTCATCAGTAAATCTGACCTCTTCCAGAACTGAAGCAGTCTGACTGGATCTCTCACTATTCTCTGACAGAATCCATCTCATTTCCCACTTGGTAAGTTCAGTAATTGGAAAGGACAGAATTCCTTCTGTAATAAATGGATAATGAAGCTAGGAATTAAGAAGAAAATGCATATATTGAAAAGAAAGGGGCAACAGAAAAGAATAAAAGATAAGTCCCGCTGAAATCAGTAAAAAAAAAAATTGTAGAGTTTTTATTAGTATGTCATGAAGATTCATGGGGACATATGCCTGTAAGATAATGTAATCAATAAGTGATGAGAATCTCAGCTCAGGAAAGGTTGAATGAGACTGAGAAACATAATTTTTAGTAGCTGTGGGGGAGGGACACTGAAAAAAACCCTCCCCTTTTTAACAAAATTCCATGAAAACTACCTGTCTCCTATCTCCCTTCTATTTTAAAATATACTTTAGATTTGTACCTCTGTCATTCTATTGAGATTTCTCTGATCAAGATCCTGAATAATCCCTCCATGTTGTAAAGCCCAACAGTAAATCCACCTCGCTTAGCAGAAGCATCAGACTTTGTTGATTTTTGCCTCCTCTTTGATACACTTGCTCACTTAGTGTCCAGGACACACATCTCTAGGTTCCCTCCCGGCCCACAGGGTGCTCAGTCTGCTGCTTTTGTTGGTGGTTTTCTTTTCCTGATCCATCAGAACTGGAATTCCTAAGGATTAGCTCCTTACCCCTCTTCTATTTCTGTCCTCACTTAGAAGTCTCATCCGGGTTCACACTCTCAAGTACTACCTTTATCTGAAAATTCCCCAGCGTACATCCCGCCCAGACCTCTTCCCTGAACTCCAGCCTCCCAGCCAACTGCTTATTCAGTGCCTGTTGTACTTCAGCGTCTGAAACGATTTCAAAACCAAGTCTAAACTGAATTGCTGCTCTGCCCTCAGTCTCTGCCATCTCAGCAGAGGACAAGTCCGCCCAGCTAGTTGCCCTGGAAACCCAAACCCTGGCAGTTCAACAGTTGTAAACAGCTGTGAAACCCGTCCCCACAATCAGGATCTAGAAAACGTCATCCCTAAAAGATTCCTTGTGCTCCTTTCCAGTCCATTCTTGCCTTCGTCTCCTTCTCTATCCTTTCCTCCTCCAGGAAACCCTCGTCTGCTTTTTTGCCTCTATAAGTTAGCCTGCATTTCATCCACATGAGATGTCATACAGCATTTACTTTTCTGTATCTATTTTCTTGTGCTCAGCAGATTTTGATTTTCAGATTTTGAGATTCATCCACGTGTGTATCAGTTCATTACTTTTTTATGCTATGGTATGGAAAAGGCACCAATAACAAGGAGGTACTGGGAATAAGGCAGTTAAGATTTTTCTCAAAGCTATATTAAACTGAAATAATGTTTTTCTATAATAGACTCATACAGAAATTACATAAGTATTTTTCAGAATCAGTAATAAAATGGCTATTAATCCTCTCTGTTTATAAAAGTTCTCATAATCCAAATTTCATAGGATTTATTCATGATAGAGTATAAACAACCTTTGTATTTATTAAAATCTGAAACAATTAAAAAATAACAACAACCACAACCCAAAACACCTCCAGTTGGCATCCTGGTCTTCTCAGTCCAGTTGGGAATTTGTGTGCTCACAGGACACTTGAAGGATGTCACTCTGAAACAGTTTCCATACACATCAGTGCTCTTGGGCTGAATTACTTCCTGGACTGACTTCTCACCAGTTTCTAACAATTGTCTTTGTTGGTCTTTGCTGTGCCTCTGAATCCTATTTTGGGAGCTGAAAGAAATTGGGTACTCGGATTTCAATGGCAACCATGAACTGTCTAATTAGAGTAACGTACTGCCGTGTTATATTTGTATATTACACCTCAGAGTATGGAAAGGATTCTTACAGCTATGGGCTCACTTGCGGATCTTACCAGTCCTATGATAGAGGCAGGGTGGCCGATGTTATCCCCATCTTACATCAGAAAGGGAATGTTAGGGGACCAGAATGGTTAAACTCTTAAGATCATGCAGCTAATAAGAGGGAAGGGCAGGTCTAGAATTTACATTTTGTAACTTAAATACTTTTTTTTTTTTTACTTTCTCCTATTTTGATATATCATTTGATTTCTTTCCATAGATATATTTTAAAAAATTGTTTTAGTTTGATCTAGATCCAAGTACAGGTATGCCTAAAGATGGTTTCTTACCTAGTTTTGTAGGTTTTGGGGGGAGGAGAGTCTACATATTTCTACAGAACCCATTATACTGAGTAGAAACCAAGTTCCTAGAAGAGCCAAGGAAGGAAGAAAGTGCAGACGGTGTCTCCTCTGTTGGACAAATTCAGTCCATCCTCAGATACTTACTATTCCACTGCTCAGGTTCTGGTTCGTGTCATTATTCCTAACTTGCCAAGGGCACTAGTGACATAATAATTCCTGGTTTAGACAAAATACAAAGTTTATCTGTGTTACCCCTGAATTCACTTTCTATTCTTTTTCCAGTTTTTAGACACTAGTATTAGATACCAGTATCATATATGGGGCCAGGGTTCCAATTGCTATTACAGATAGTAACACATTGTAAACTGCTGCATAATTATCTTATACCAGAAATACTTCTTTTCAGAAAGAGAAACTGAGATAATGCAATGAAAAATGCAGAAAATAAATGTCTAATTGTAGATTTTAAGGCATCCATTGGGGACAGTTTGGGAATACTGAAATCTCACGACCCTTCAAAATGCATCACGTAAGCGCTGCTATGGGCAACACTGGTCTAGTCATAGACACTATGGAGAATATAAGGGCACATCCATTAGGAATTGTTATAAAAAAGTTACTTTTACCTATTGCTTTAATTCAAAATCAAAATCATAGAAGCCAAGGAAGAGGAGTAAGGTAGTCAGAAGAAATCAAGTATAGTTCTCTTACCTCAAATATCTTTTTAGAAGCCAAGGAGCTCGTGTAGGCATATTCACTAAAAAAGAGAATAGACCATAAAATTAATTTATAAATGGAGATTCTTTAAAGATTAACAAAACTTGTTTTTACTTCTTGGCAATTACCTCATTCATACATTTAATGGCTAGCTTAACTGAGCTTATTTTCAATTAATCTGCCATTGTTTCATTCAGATATGAGGTATACCTGTACACATTTCCCCTAGAAGCCTTTAAATTGAACTCCTTCAAGACAACAGTAAACAGCAGAAATACCTATCCAATAATTGTCAAAGAGTTCAGAATTGAATATATATATTCAACATATATATGTACATATATACACGTTAAGATCTATGAAGGATGTCTGTCTACATGTACAGTAAAGTGACTAATTGTTTAGACAGCCAACTAGGACACAGCCATTCCAGATAAAATAAAAATAGTGTAATATGTAATAGGTAGCTATACATCACATGTATTAGGATTTTAACAAAATATAAAATAGGTACGTACAATTAATATTCTATATTTCCTTTTCTGTTACATAAACACTATTAAGCAAAAACAATAGGAGCAGTTAACAGTGGCAATGAGCAGTCATTTATAGAACTAAACAGTATGTGTGAGAATAATATAACAATATCTTTGTTTCTTTCTCTGATACAGATTTTAACTCCTTATTGTATATTTAAATTTTATAAGCCATATTATTATGTATTTTTTAAATAGTTGTCAAGTTGGTTACCATATAACACCCAGTGCTCATCCTCACAAGTGCCCTCCTCCATGTCCATCACCCCCCTTCCCCTCTCCCCCACCTCCATCAGCCCTCAGTTTGTTCTCAGCATTCAAGAGTCTCTCATGGTTTGCTTCCCTCCCTCTCCCCCCCATTTCCCGCCGCCTTCTCCCCCACGGTCCTCCATTAAGTTCCTCTTAATCCTCCTATACGTGCAAACATGGTATTTGTCCTTCTCTGCCTGACTTATTTCGCTCAGCATAACACCCTCAAGGTCCATCCATGTGGCTACACATGGCCNGGCTAATGGGATGGTGATGCCTCCTGTTTTGCTTTTCTTCTTCAATATTACTAGACTATTCGGGGTCTTTTGTGGTTCCACACAAATTTTAATAGTTCTAGTTTTGAGAAGTATGCTGATGCAATTTTGATTGGGATTGCATTGAAGGTGTAGATTGCTTTGGGTAGTAATGACATTTNTTTTTTTTTTTTTGCTGGGTCTCTGGCTTGGGAGTCAAAGTGATGCTGGCTTTAGAAAAAGAGTCCAGAAGTTTTCCTTCGATTTCCACTTTTTGGAATAGTTTGAGAAGAATCGGTATTAATTCTGTTTTAAATGTCTGGTAGAATTCCCCAGGGAAGCCATCAGGTCCAGGGCTCTTATTTGTTGGGAGATTTTTGATAACTGAT
>NW_027531005.1:1577389-1645813 GCF_008692635.1 Crocuta crocuta
GTTTTCCAGACTTCTTCCTGTGATTGATTTCGAGTTTCATAGCATTGTGATCTGAAAGTGTGTATGGTATGATCTCAATTCTTTTATATTGATTGAGGGCTGCTTTATGTACCAGTATGTGACCTGTCTTGGAGAATGTGCCATGCACGCTTGAGAAGAATGTGAATACCATAGCCTCAGGATGTAGAGTTCTAAATATATCTGTCANTGCCCTTCTTCATCCCTTATTACTGTCTTTCCTTTAAGTCCAGTTTGTCTGATTTAAGTATAGCTACTCCAGCTTTTTTTTGACTTCGTGTAGCTTGATAGATATTTCTCCATCCCCTTACTTTCAATCTGAGGGTGTCCTCCAGTCTAAAATGAGTTTCTTGTAGACAGCAAATAGATGGATTTTTTTTTTTTTTATCCATTCTGGTACCCTATGTCTTTTGATTGGGGCATTCAGCCCATTTACATTCAGTGTTATTGAAAAATATGGGTTTAGAATCATGTCCTTTGTGGGATTTATGCTTGTGGTGGTGTCTCTGGTATCTTGTGTTCCTTGCAACATTTCCCTCAGAGAGTCCCCCTCAGGATTTCTTGTAGAGCTGGTTTAGTGGTGACAAATTCTTTCAATTTTTGTTTATTGGAAAGACTTTTATCTCTCCTTCTATTCTGAATGACAGGCTTGCCAGATAGAGGATTCTTGGCTGCATATTTTTTCCGTTCATCACATTGAATATCTCCTGCCATTCCTCTGGCCTGCCACGTTTCAGCAGATGAGTCTGTCACCACTCTGATAGGTTTCCCTTTGTATGTTAGGGCCTTTTTATCCCTTGCTGCTTTCAGAATTCTCTCTTTGTCCTTATATTTTGTCAGTTTCACTATGACGTGTCATGCAGAAGATCGATTCAAGTTACAACTGAGGGGAGTTGTCTGGGCCTGTTGGATTTCAACGTCTGTTTCCTTCCCCAGATTGGGGAAGTTCTCTGCTATAATTTGTTCAAGGACTCCTTCAGCACCTTTCCCTCTCTCTTCCTCTTATGGAATTCCTATGATACAGATATTGTTCCGTTTGATTGTATCGCTGAGCTCTCTAACTATTCTTTCATGTTCCTGTATCAGTTTATCTTTTTCTCAGATTCCTCTTTTTCTAGAATTGTCTTCTAAATCACTTATTCTCCTTTCTGCCTCTTCAGTCCGTGCATTGGACGTCTCCATTTTATTATGCATCTTATTTATAGCATTTTAAAATTCATCACAACTATTTTTAAGCTCCATAGTCTTTGTAGCAATAGTTTCTCTGATGTCTTCCATGCCTTTTTCAAGCCCAGCGATTAATTTTATGACTATTGTTCTAAATTCTTGTTCAGTTATTTTGCTTATATCTGTTTTGAGCAATTCTTTAGTTTCAGTTCTTCCTGGAATTTCTTTGGAGGAGAGCTCTTTTGTTTTGTCATTTTGGTTAGCTTTCTATCTCTTGTTAGTTTTAAAAGCTTGTTATGCACTCTGCACCTCTGAGTGCTGCTGTACCTAAGAAGGCTCCTTGACTTTCCAGGGCCTGTCCATTCAGAAAGTGTTCTTGAATGGTGTCTTGGTCTCTCTTGTTGAGACCTTGGTTATTTTATTTTCCTACTTGTAGTGGTATTTGGGACTCTCCACCATGTGTACTTTGGCTTGTTTCTTGAGGTAGTCCTGGAAAGAAAACAGAGAGACAAACGCACAGGGAACAAAGGCACACAAACGCACAGACAAATACAACAAACACACAAACCAGAAGGGAAAACGAAAAAGAAAAAAGAGGAAGGAGGGAAGACGATAATAAATAAATAAAAATACATAAAAAAGAAAAAAAGAAGAAGAGGAGAAAAGAAGAAACCCAATAGACAAAGAACAGTCTAAAGCATGTAGCCAGATTTCCCAGCTACAAAAAATAGCTGGGTGGATGCAGTGCTGGTGGAAGAGCACAGAGAAAGAGAAAAATGACAGGGTGGGAATGAAGCGAAATTGGAAATGAAATGAGCAGGCAGAAGGGATAAGAGGCTTTTTTTCAAAGAGTGAAAGAGTGGAATATGGTTGGAGAAGAGGCAAAAGAAATGATGATGATGCTATCCAGAGAAACTATATAGTCTGACTACTCCAGAGAGAAAGAGATGAAAACGTAATGGTGGAGATGTAGAATTTATATCTAGAGAATGGACTAAATGTGACTGTTTAAGGAAGCTAGTGACCAGAATTAATCAGGGCAGTGCATCCATGTTGGTCTTGCCCCGGGTCCAGTATTAAAAAAAAAAAAAAAAAGGGCAGCTCTCTAGCAGGGATGGGCGTGGTTTGGTCCAATGCGTTCTGCGGGGGTCCTGCCTTGGCGGTTGTGAGGAGAAAAGTGGCGGTGCCCCAGTCCCTTCTTGAACCAAGCGTTACAACTCACTCTTCTGGGTGTGTAATCTCCCTGTGCCAGGGGCGTAGCCAAGGTGGGCCGTGCTCTGTATCCCAAGCCAGGCCTCGTTTCCAGATCTCAGTCCGTGCGCCCCACTGAAAATGCCCGAAATATAAACTCGCAGGTGAGCCCCTCAGAGCAGTTTCAAGCCTCTCGCCTTCCCCCTGGGGATCAAGCCAGAAGCTGTTGCTCCCATTTCCTCCAGGTCGGGCTGGCGAGCTAGGAGCCGTTTCACCCGGGGTCGCCTGGGACCAGTGCGTCCCGCCTAGGGTCAGCTGGACAGCAGGAAACTGGGTCCCTCTGTGTCCCGGGTGATTTTTCTCTTCTCCAGTGACAGGGACAGTGTCTTGAGCAGTTTTGGCCACTCTTTTTTCCCCCCCCTAGACTCACTGTGGCTCCCCGCATAGGGGGACCCACCCCTCCGTGTCTCTGATCCCGGCCCGATTTTATCTTCCCCAGTTCGCACTCATGCTAGAAGCTTTGCTCAGTGGACTCTGTCTCCTTCTCCTCCCAAACTCCTGGATTCTGTAGGGGTTCCTATGGCTTCAGGCCTTCTCCGTGTGAGAGATGGGGGTGAGTGAGATGTACGGAGCTCCCCACTTCTCCGCCATCTTGCCTCCCCCTATTATTATGTATTCATAAGACACATAAATATTGACTTTTAGAAGTTGAATGTCAATATAATGAGGCTAATAGATATTTCCTATATTTAATAAAAATTAATGCTATGGTTATGTCCCATGATAGAATATTTTTGCCTTTTCTGATAATATGTATTTCCTTTTCTGACAATACTCTCTAACTGCCGGCAGCCTTCAGAATGTTCCTCTTTTCTTCTGTGTAGTGCTAACACTGAATGCATTCAAAGTCAGGTTCTCTCTGACTTGCAGGTCTCCTCTTACTAAGCCCACTTAACACTAGTCCCTGGTGGCAATCCAGTGCAATGACATCAAATTAGATAGCCCCGTCAACAGTGGAGTTTGAGCATGCAACATGATTTTACTTCCTAGCAACAGCAGGTTTTTCAACTTGTAAGGAATTACTTTCCAGCTCTACAAAAATCCACTTATTATCTGAAATGTCCATTGTTTTTAGACACAAAAGCGCAGCAGATGTCACCATAAATTAAACTTGGGGAAAATGTGTAGTATTTTTAAAAATTTTATTGTTTAAACATTTTTAAAATATTTAAATCCAAGTTAGTTAACATATAGTGTAATAATGATTTCAGGAGTGAATTTAGTGATTCATCACTTACACAGAACACTCAAGTGCTCATCCCAACAAGTGCCCTCTTTAATGCCCATCACCCATTTAGTCCACCCCTCCCATAACCCTTAGTTTATTCTCTGTATTTAAGAATCTCTTATGGTTTGCCTCCCTCTCTGTTTTTATCTTATTTTTCCTTCTCTTTCCCTATGTTCATCTGTTTTGTTTCTTAAATTCCACATATGAGTATGAAATCATATGGCAATTTTCTTTCTCTGACTTACTTTGCTTAGCATAATACCCTTATTGGATATAATACCCTCTAGTTCCATCCATGTTGCAAATGGCAAGATTTCATCCTTTTTGATTGCTGAGTAATAGTCCATTGTATATATAAACCACATCTTTATCCATTCATCATTTGATGGACATTTGGACTCTTTCCATAATTTGGCTATTGTTGATAGCGCTGCTACAAACATTGGGGATGCATGCTACAAACATTGGGGGTGCTTCGAATCAGAGTTTTTTGTATCTTTGTATACCTAATAGTGCAATTGCTGGGTCTTAGGGTAGTTCCATTTTTAATTTTTTGAAGAAGCTCCATACTGTTTTCCAGAGTGGCTGTACCAGTTTGCATTCCCACTAGCAGTGCAAAAGTGTTCCTCTTTCTCTGCATTCTTGCTAGCATCTGTTGTTTCCTGAGTTATTAATTTTAGCCATCCTGACAGGTATGAGGTGGTATCTCATTGTGGTTTTGATTTGTACTTCCCTGATGATGAGTGGTGTTGAGCATCTTTTCATGTGTCTGTTAGCCATCTGGATGTCTTCTTTGAAAAATTGTTCATGTCTTTTGCCCATTTCTTCACTGGATTATTTGTTTTTTGGGTGTGGATTTTGATATTTATTTTGAGAGAGAGAGAGAGAGAAACTGGGGGAGGGGCAGAGAGAGAATCCCAAGCAGGCTCCGTGCTATCAGCACAGAGCCTGACATGGGGCTTGATCCCATGAACCATGAGATCATGACCAAAATCAAGTGTTGGATGCCTAACTGAGTGAGCTACCCAGGCACCTGAAGGGAAAATGTTTGTTAAAGCACAGAGGTAATCTGAACTTAAGGTGGATTTCAAATAAATTAGTTTTCATGGCTGTTTAATTTGGCTGCCCCTTCCTGGTGACACCTTTGATTTATTGGCAGACCAACATTGTCAGACAACAATGATAGACATCTTGCAGGCACAGGAGGCTATCTTCCTTGCATTCTCTAAAGTAAAAAGATCTCATTAAGTGTTTCTGCAAGTTTCGAGGAAGCTAAAAAGTGACCAAAACCTTTTGTTATGAAAGCCTCAATATCATAGGATAGAAAAATCACATTATTGTTTAGTATAAGGTGTGCAAGACATTTTAGAAGGTAAGATCTTTTCATTTTCTTTGGTAAGAAGTTTATACATGGAAGGAAATTTGCCAGATTTTACCTTTTCACTGCCAAGCATGCAGATACATGAGCAAAGTATAGTTTATATTTGGACAACACACTAACAATACAAATATTTCTGTTTTCTGTGCTCCTGTTCTGTTTCCTCGCTTCCTGGTATTCCAATTATGTGTATTACACAGGTTTTAAAATTGTCCCACTGACCTTTAATATTCTCTTTGTTTTTCCCCTCCATGTTCCTCTTTGCATTTCAGTTTGGGAGCTGGTCTTCTCTAACTGGTCTTCTCCTCAAGCTCACTGATTCTTGACTGTGTCCAGTCTCCTACTGATGAGGACATCAAAGGCATTTTTCATTTTTGTTAGTGTTTTTTGTTTTTAGCATTTCATTTAGATTCTTTCTCAAATGCTTCCAGATCTTTGCTTATATTGCCCATCTGTTCTTACATGTTGGTTACTTTTGCCATTAGAGCTCTTAACATTAATCACAGTTTTCTTTTTTTTAAAAAAAATTGTATTTAAGTCCAGTATACTTAACATACAGAATTACATTAGTTTCAGGTGTATAATAGTAATCCAACAATTCTATACATTAGTAAGTGCTCCTCATAAGTGTAATCTTAATCCCTTTCACCTATATCGCCCGTCCCCCATCCCTCCCTTCTAGAACCATCAGTTCTTCATATTTAAGAATCTGTTTTTTAAAAAATCTTTTCTTCGTCTATTTCTTAGGTTGAACATGTTAGTGAAATCATATAGTATTTGTCTTTCTCTGACTTATTTCATTTAGCATTATACTCTCCATCTCCATCCATGTTGTTGCAAATGACAAGATTTCGTTCTTGTTGATGGCTAATATATAATACACATATACACACAACACACACATACACCGTATCTTCTTTATCCATTCATCTGTTGATGGATGTTTGGGTTGCTTCCATATATTGCCAATTGTAAATAATGCTGCAATAAACGGGTGCACATATCTTTTCGAATTAGTGTTTTCATATTCTTTGGGTAAATACCCCATAGTGGGATTACTGGAGGGTATGGTTAATTCTCTTTTTCATTTTTGAATCTCCACACTGTTTTCCACAGTGGCTGCAGCGGGTTGGATTCCCACCAACAGTGCATGAGGGTTTCCCTTTTCTCCACATCCTTGTCAATACCTGTTTTTTTCTCATATTGTTGATTTTAGCCATTCTGACATAAGAGGGGATGGCTCACTGTGGTTTTGACTTGCATTTCCCTGATGAGTGATGTTGAGCATCTTTTCATGTGTCTGTTGGCCATCTATATGTCTTTGTTGGAGAAATGTCTGTTCATGTCTTCTGCCCAGTTTTTAATTGGATATTCGTTTTGTGGGTGTTGAGTTGTATCAGTTCTTTATACTTTATATATTTTGGATACTAACCTCTTATGGGATATGCCACTTGCAAATACTTTCTCCCATTCAGAAGATTATCTTTTAGTTTTGTGGACTCTTTCCTTTGCTGTGCAAAAGCTTTTATTTTGATGTAGTCTTAATAGTTTATTTTTGATTTTGCTTCCCTTGCCTTGGGAGACATATCTAGAAAACTGTTGCCATGGCCAGTGTCTTTCTTAGTGTAGACTTTCGTAATGTAGACTTTTAGTGGTTTCAGTTTTCCCATGCTTTTTTAGTGTAGACTTTTTATGCTTTCTTAGTTTGGACTTTCTATGGTTTCAGTTTTCACATTTAAGTCCTTAATCCATCTAGAGTGTATTTTTCTGTGTGGTATACGAAAGTGGCACAGTTTCATTCTTTTGCAGGCAGCTATCCAGTTTTCCCAGAACCATTTGTTGAAGAGACTGCCTTTTTCTCATTGCATATTCTTACCCCCATTGTTGAAGTTTAATTGACCAAATATTCGAGGGTTTATTTCAGGGTTCTCTATTATGCTCTATTGATTTATGTCTCTATTCTTGGCCATACTGTTTACTATAGCTTTGTAGTATATCTTGATATCTGGAATTGTGATATCTTCACTTTTATTCTTTTTCAGGATTGCTTTGGCTATTCAGGGTCTTTTGGGGTTTCACACAAATTTTAGTGTTACTTGTTCTGGTTCTATAAAAAATGCTGTTAGTATTTTGATAGGGATTGTATTAAATCTGTGGATTGGTTTGGGTAATGTAGGCATTTTAACCATATTTGTTATCCCAACCCATGATCATGGAATATCTTTCCATTTGTGTCATCTTCAATTTCTTTCATCAGTGTTTTATGGTTTTCAGAGTACAGGTCTTTCACTTCGATTACATTTATTCCCAGATATTTTATTATTTTTGGTGAAATTGTATATGGGATTGTTTCAATTTCTGTTGGTTCATTATTAGTGAGTAGAAATACAACCAATTTCTGTATATTGATTTTGTATCCTGTGGCCTTACTGAATTCGTTAATCAGTTTTAGTAGATTTTTTTGTGGAGTCTTTAGCGTTTTGTTTGTATAGTATCATGTCATCTGCACATAGTGAAAGCTTTACTTCTTCTTTATAAATTTGGATGCTTTTATTTCTTTTTGTTGTGGCTAGGACTTCAGTACTATGTTGAATAAAAGTGGTGAAGTGGGAGTCCTTGTCTTGTGCCTGACCTTCGGGGAAAAGCTCTCAGTTTTTAAACACTGAGTAAGTATATGACCTTTATTATGTTGAGTTACGTTCCCTCTAAACCTACTTTATTGAGGGTCTTTATCATGAATGGCTGTTATGCTTTGTCAAATGATTTTTCTGCATCTATTGAAGTTATATAGTTTTTATCCTTTCTCTTATTTGTGTATCACATTGATTAATCTGTGAAGACTGAACCACCCTTGCATTCCACAAATAAATCCCACTTGATTGTGGTGAATGTTTTTTTAAATGTGTTGTTGGATTTGGTTTCCCAATATGTTACTGAGGACTTCTGCATCTGTGTTTACTAGACATATTGGCCTGTAATTCTCTTTTTTTGTAGTGTCTTTATTTGGTTTTGGTATCAGTTTAATGCTGACTGCATAGAACGAATCTGGAAGCTTTCCTTCCTATTTTTTTGGAATAGTTTGAGATGAGTCAGTACTAACTCTTCCTTAAATGTTTGGTAGAATTTACCTGTGAAACCATCTGCTCCTGGACTTTTGTTAGGAGTCTTTTGATTACTGATTCAATTTCACTGCTTGCAATCAATCTGTTCAAATTATCTGTTTCTTCCTGATTCAGTTTTGGGAAGTTATAGGTTTCTAGGAATTAATGTATCTCTTCTAGGTTGTCCCAATTTGTGGGCATATAATTTTTCATTATATTGTCTTCTAGTGATTTGTATTTCTAAGGCATTTCTGATTTTGTTTGAGTCCTCTCTATATCTTTTGATGAGAATACTGGCTAAAGTATTCTCAATTTTGTTGATCTCAAAGAACCAGCTTCTGGTTACACTGATGTGTTATTTTAGTTTCTATTTCATTCATGCTCTAATGTTTACTATTAATCCTTCCTTCTACAGGTTTTGGGTTTGGTTTTGTTATTCTTTCCAGCTCCTTTAGGTATAAGTTTAGATTATTTATTTGAGATTTTTCTTCTTGAAGTAGGCCTATATTGCTATAAACTTCCCTCTTAGAACAGCTTTTGCTGAATCCCAAAGATTTTGGAAAATTGTGTTTTCATATTCATATGTCTCCATATAATTAGAAAGTGAGCAGGCTGAGGAGAGGGGCAGAGGGAGAGAGAATCCCACGCAGGCTTCCTGCCTAGCATGAAGTCTGATGCAGGGCTCAATCCCACAACCTGAGCCAAAATCAAGAGTTGGACGTTCAACCAACCAAGCCATCTAGATGCCCCTGTTCCCATATATATATATATATATTTTTTTAATTTCCTCTTTGATTGCTTGGCTGACCCATTAATTGTTTAGTAGCATGTTATTTAAGTTCCATGTATTTGTGTTCTTTCCAGATTTTTTCCTTGAGGTTGCTTTTTAGTTTCATTGCGTTGTGGTTGGAAAAAATGCATGGTATGACTTCAATCTTTTTTAATTTGTTGAGATTTGTTTTGTGGCCTGATATGTGATCTGTTCTGGAGACTGTCCCATGTATACTCAAAAGAATGTATATTCTGTTGTTTTAGAATGGAATGTTCTGAATATATGTTAGATCCATCTGGGCCAACGTGTAATCCAAAGCCACTGTGTTTTTGCTGATTTTCTGTTGAATGATCTATCCACTGATGTAAGTTGGGTGTTCAAGTCCTCTACTGTTACTGTATTAATATTGATTACTTTGTTACCCACAGCTTTATATATTTGGGTGCTTCCATGTTGGGTGCATAAATATTTATAGTTGTTAAATCTTGCTGGATTTTCCCCTTGATGATTACACAGTGTCCTTCTTTGACTCTTCTTACAGTCTTCGTTTTAAAGTCTATTTTCTTCTGATATATGTATTACTATCCCAGCTTTCTTCACTTACATGATAAATGTTTTTTCATTTCTTCACTTTCAGTGTGCATGTGTCTTTAGGTCTGAAACTGTCTCTTGTAGGCAGCATACGGATGAGTCTTGCTTTTTCATCCATTCTGTCACCCTTTGTCTTCTGATTGGAGCATTTACATTCAAAATAATTATTGATAGGTATATACTTATTGCCATTTTGCTACTTGACTTATGGTTGATTCTGTAGTTCTTATTTGTTCCTTTCTTCTCTTGCTCTCTTCCCTGATGGTTTGCTGGCTTTCTTTAGTAATATACCTGGATTCTGTTTTATTTTTTGCATATCACAGATTTTTTATTTGTGGTTACCAATAGTTGTGTATATAAAATCTTATATATATAGCAGCCTATATGAAACTGATGGCTGCCTAATTTTGAACCCATTCTTTACTCCTTTCCCCCCATTTTTGGCATATGGTATATTTTACATTCTTTTATTTAGTGAAATCTTTGATTTAAAAAATATTTTTAAATGTTTATTTAGTTTTGAGGGAGAGAGAGACACAGTGTGAGTGGGGGAGGGACAGAGAGAGAGGGAGACACAGAATCTGAAGCGGGCTCCTGGCTCTGAGCTGTCAGCACAGAGCCCGAAGCGGAGCTTGAACCCATGAACTGTGAGATCATGACCTGAGCTGAAGTCGGCCACTTAACCAACTGAGCCACCCAGGAGCCCCTGAAATCTTTGATTTTTATACTTATACTTAATTTTATTTTGTACTTCCTATTTTTCTCACTCTTGCTTATAGTCTTTCCTTCCCTTCAAAGACTCCCTTTTAGTATTTCTTAAAGGCTGGTTAACTATTCTTTGGGAAACTATCTTTCCCTCTATTCTGAATGATAGCCTTGCTGGGTAAAATATAACTGGCTGCTAGAATATTATTTTTGTCTTTCAGCATTTTGAATATATTTTCCCTCTCCCTTCTGGCCTGCAAAGTGTCTGCTGAAAAATCAGTTGATAGCCTTATGGGGCTTCCTTTGTATGTAACTGTTTTCTTTTGTTCCTTTTAATTTATTTATTTAAAAGAATTTTTGATGTCTATTCATTTTTGCGAGACAGAACAGAGTGTGAGCAGGTGAGGGGCAGAGAGAGAGGGAGACAGAATCCAAAGCAGGCTCTGGGCTCTGAGCTGTCAGCACAGAACCCAAGATGGGGCTTAAACTCAGAAACCATGAGATCATGACCTGAACTGAAGTCAGACACTCAACAGACTGAGCCACCCAGGTATCCCTCTTGTCGCTTTTAAAATTCTCTTGTTTTCACTACTTTGTGCCATTTTAATTACTATGTCTTGGGGTGGACCTCCTTGGGTTGATTTTGTTGGGGTCTTTCTGTGCCTCCTGTACCTAGATTTCTGTTCACTTCCCCAGATTCAGGAAGTTTTCAGCTATTTCTTCAAATACATTTTCTACTCCCATTCCTCTCTCTTCTCCTGTCAGGATCCCTATAATGCAAATGTTATCATTTTGCATTGATGGTGTCATTGAGTTTAGTCTAATTTCAATTTTTATTATGTTTCTCTCTTCTATTCAGCTTGATTGCTTTCCATTACTCTGTTCTCCAGGTCTCTGATCCATTCTTCTGCTTCCTCTAGTCTATTTATTCCACCTAGTGTATTTTTAACTTCAGTTGAGTTCCTCATCTCTGGTTGGTTTTCCATCTCTTCGTTGAGGGCATCACTGAGGTCCCTCCACTTTTTTTTCACAAGTCCAGTGAGTATCTTTGTAACCATTACTTTAAGTTCTCTATCAGGCATTTATCTATCTCCATTTTGTTTAGCTCTCTTGCTGTGACTTTGTCCTATGCTTTCATTTGGAACATATTTCTCTGTGTCTATTTCTCTGTGTTAGGAAAGTCAGCTACATCTCCTGGTCTTGAAAGTAGTGTCCTATTAAGAAGAGGCAGTGCAGTGTTCCCTGTTCACCAGAACCTGGTGCTTGAGGGGTAGATATTTGTGTTTTGTTCACCCTACTGTTGTGGTTGAGCCACTTTTGCCTCTTGTCATCTGCTTTGCCTTCTTTGCCTATTGTGGGTAGAGTTTTGTTCCATTGTTGTTACCATGTTGTTAGTGTGTCAGTCTGAGGTGCGCTGGGCTTGAGTTGGAGTCAGATAAGGCAATTGCCAGAGATACTGTAGCACCAAACTGCTGGGCACTTTCCCTGTGTTGTCCTCTAAGAAGCTTTGACTGGTGGGTGGGCCCTTGTTGTAAGACTACATGTCTGCCCCCCGCCCACTGCTAGAACGGCAGTTGGACTGGCGTGTGTGCTTATTTGCCAATCTCCCCTGGGTAGGGGTCACTTCGGAGCAGTGCTGGTCTCTGCCATGACTGCACACACCCTTTCAGGCTGGTAGCACTGCGTTAGGTGGGTTCCTGTCACTAGTGTATTGGAGGAGAATGCAGGGGCAGCTCATGTGGTGTCAGCAAGGTTTATGCAGGTCTGCTGTGGGAGACAACCTAGAGCTGACGTCTGGTTGGAGGGCTGTGTTTGGAGGAGAATGTGGGGGTGGGGCACACTGTCAGCAAGTTATGTGGTGACTGCTGGCACTATATTCTTTCCCACGGGTGTCCATGTGTCTAGGCTGGGAGGTTGGGGGAAGGAAATGGCACCCACCAGCTCTTTTATTCCTGGAGAAGTCTCGCAAAGATCCTTGTCCCGCCAGCACATGCTCTGGGATGAGTAAACAGATTTCCTTCCCATATACGCCATGCATTTTTCAAACTGCTACTTTTATGCTGTATCTCGGTAAGGCTCTTGTGCTGTCTCTTAAGGGTTGGGACCGAGTTCCTTTGCCCTCCTGGCTCTGCTAGAGTTGAGTCCACTGATTTTTAAAGTTCCAGGTATTAAGCTCCACTGATTATAAGAACTTGCAAAATTAAGGCCCTCTTGGGTTTTTTTGTAGCTTCTCAAGGCCTGGGGTGCCTCTCTCCTTTCTACATTTGTGGCATTCCACCCTACAGCGATTAGTCCCACCAGTCCATTTAGCTCCTGACCTTGTCTCTGCCTTTCCTTCCCTCTTCGATATGTCCTCTTCTCTACACTTAGCTATGAAGCATCTGTTGTGAGAGTCTTTGGGTTCTTTTCTGGGTTATTTATGCTGATGTGAGTGTTACCTAGTTATATCCATGAGATGCGGTGATCATAGGTCCACCTACTCCCGTCTTCCCGAGAAATTTACATTCTTTAATTTTCGTATGTTAAATCAGTCTTGCATTTCTTGGATAAATTCTATTTGGTCATTGTGCATAATCCTTTTAATATGTTGTAGGATTCAATTTGCTAATATTTTATCTTTTTTGTCTTAATCCTTAATAGATTCAGATCTTGGTAAAGAAAAATGATATTTATTTGGCCCCTGGAATCCTAACAATTACTTTCTTGAGAAACTTTCTCTCATACGGTCCTGTCCCCAAACAGCTCCTATGTAATCCTATAACTAAGCAAGTAGCATTTATCCTATTATATTTCTTTTGTCTCTTTATCTATTTGTCACTTTCTGCTTCTTGAGAACAGACTATATTTCCCGCTGTATCATAGTATCTAGTACAATCTTTGACTAGTATAATAAACTTCTGGGAAGCAGATAATCATCAGGTTTTTTAAAAAACGTGAACAAAGATGGAAAGGAGATTTTTTTTTTTTTTAACAAAGACTGATTATAAAAGAGTGGCTAAGACATAAAAGACTAGTGTCAGGAAGATTAAAATATCAAGTGAGTTAAGATATTGACAACAAGATGCAAATTTTAATCCAGGTATCTGGGTGGGTCAATCACTTAGGCCTCTGACTCATGATTTTGGCTCAGGTCAAGATCTCACAGTTCATGGGTTTGAGCCCCACAATGGGCTCTGTGCTGATGGTGTGGAGCCTGCTTTGGATTCTCTCTCTCTATCCATCCCTCTGCCCCTCCCCTGCTTGTTTGCTCTCTCTCAAAATAAATAAACTTAAAAAAACTTATAAAAAAGACGTAAATTTTACTTAGGTCTTCATTCTTAATATAGGTATCACAGAACTTTTAAATCTGTTCTGGGATTATTAAAAAAATTTTTTTTAATGTTTATTTATTATTAAGACAGAAACACAGCATGAGTGGGGGAGGGGCAGAGAGAGAGGGAGACAGAATCTGAAGCAGGCTCCAGACTCTGAGCTGTCAGCACAGAGCCTGACCTGGGGCTCAAACTCACAAACTGTGAGATCATGACTTGAGCTGAAGTTGGATGCTCAACTGACTGAGCCAACCAGGGGCCCCTGTTTTGCTGGGATTATTTTAATAATCATCATCCTGATGGATGACAGTGAGTAGAATCCCTCAGCTCTAAGTTGCTTCTGTCTTTTCTATCAAATAGTTTTATTCTCTCTAGAAAGGGGAGAATAAATATTGGTAAGAGATGACAGAAATCAAAAGGTTCTGAATGAGTTATTTCCAGACATACTGTGTCTCACACAGAAGGTCATAAAACCATTGACAACAATTTTTTTTGAAGAAATCAAGGCGGGACTCTCTCTGTTCTCTCCTAAATGTCTAACTTGTCACTTAAGACTGCATCATAATTTAAGTATCAATTTCTTCAAGAAAACATGCCCTGAGATTTCTAGGCTGGATCCTCTTCTTTGGACAATCAGAGCAGTTTGTAAAAATCGTTATGAATTTATCTAACTCTTAGTGTAATAAACTGTATAGGAGTCTTACTAAAATTTATACCTATTCCTTAAGTGATGAGTAGCTAACGTAGTTGAAGAAAGGGAGAATTAAGTTTCAGCCAGAGAAGATACCATGAGCAAAGGCAAAGAGGTAAGACTGACTTTGAGGTTACAAGATCATCTTTGCTGAGGTCTGAAGTAAAAGGCGGAGAATGGCAAGGGGGAAAACTGGAGAGGCAGTCAGGAGCCAGCATCGGGAGTCTTGTACATCATGCTCTAGAACTTGGTTTCTATGCTGTAGCTAGTGGTTGTCAGAACATCTTTTGAATGAACAGAACATTATTGAAAGAAAGAAATTTGTCAGGATGAATAAGGGTTGGATGGGCTAGGTCCTAACTACTTGGTCTTTCACCACCTCTCACTTACAGTTTCCTAAGTGGTGAGTTGCAACATATGGTCTGCAAACCGCCAACATGAGAATTACCTGAAGTACCTTATAAAAAATGTAGATTAAGGGGCTGACAACAAGCCCAGCTTGGAATGAGAAGCTCAGGTTTCCATAAGCTCCCCAGGTAATTCTCGTGTACACTAAACCTTTACACCCAAACATCCTATAAGACAGCTGGGCTATGATCTTCAAAAATGCGAGGGTTGTGAATGACAAAGAAAGGCTGAGTGGCTGTTCCAAACTGAAAGAGAATACAGGGATGTGGCATTTAAATGCACTTTGTGATCCTGAATCAGGGAGAATTTTTGCTCTAAAGGACATTACTGCTACATTTGGCAAAATTTAACTGTACTATATAAAATAGTATATCAAAATTGAATTTCCTGATTTTAATGTAAGACGGTGTTCTCGGAAAATATATATTGAAGTTGTTTAGGAATAAAATGTCTGCAAAAAAATGGGTTGGGAAAATATAGTTAGGTGGATACAGTTCTTCATACTATTCTTGAAATTATTTTGAAATTACAAGTTATAGGAAAAAAAAGGGGCGGCTCAATGGCTCAGGCAGTTAAGCATCTGACTTTGGCTAAGGTCATGATCTCACAGTTTGTGAGTTTGAGCCCCGCATCGGGCTCTGCACTGACAGTGAGGAGCCTGTTTGGGATTCTCTCTCTCCCTCTCTCTCTGACTCCTGCTTTCTCTCTCTCTCAAAATAAGTGATACACTTTAAAAAAATTAAAAAGAAAAAGCCTAAAAAAATTTAAATCTTAGGACTGTGCTAACTTCAACCACTTTTAGGAAAAGTTGTAATTACTGAAAGGCTTTAGGCAGTAGTTTTACATAATCTGATTGGTGTTTTTGATAGATCACTTTTATGGGAGGTAAGAAAGATGGAATTAGGATGACAATCCTGGTGGCAAGAAAGCCAATTAGAAATCTCCTCTAAACAGGTGATGAGTGAAAAGAATGATGACATGATATGGAAATAAAGAGATTATGAGGTAAAATCAGTTGGATTCAAAGGCTGGATCTGAGGGATGGAAACCAAAGGAAAAAAAAAAAAGAGTAGCTGTCATGTTTCTAGGTTGAAACAGGGCGGGGGGGGGAGGGTGTTCTGTATATAATACTGTGACCAAGGTTATAGAGAATACAGGAGGAACAGCATTTAGTGTGGAATTAGATGAACTTGAATTTGGATACGGGGGACATCTCTGTGGAGATGTTTAGGAGATATTTAAATACAAAAGTTTAAAGCTTTGACAAGAAGTCAAATGTATATAGAGATATGTCCATCTGTACACACACACAAATATATAGCAAGTACAATGACAGGCATACTTAAGGTCGAGAGTTCATGAGAACTTAATCATCTAAGATGATTTAATTTAACAGGAATAAATTTAAAGCCCAGGACAGTGAACCAAAATTTTTCTGAAGATGCAGAAAATGGAAAAGACACTACTACTGAGCAGCAGCAGGTGTGAGTATATAAAAATGCAATTTATCAGTACTTTAGGATAGTTTCCAGAAATACAGATGCAACCTTAGACCACATTAATGGAAATCTAGGACATAGAAAGAAGCAAATGAAAGTGATGATTTATTGTACACTCATTAGCTGGCATCTACAATGCTGGGTTCAGCTTCATTCAAGCTTGAACAGTGACAGGAAAGAATAACATCAGGGGGTAAAGGACCTGAATCATGCTATAGTGTGGATGGTTGAAAGAAATGTAAGGGAAGTTTCAAGAAAATAAATGATTGCTTTAAAAAAAAAACTTAACATCTACCATATGGAAGCAGCATTGCGTTTTTCAAGGAGAATCAGAAAATGAGTCAGTCAGAAATACCTTTAAGGTTCACTTTTTGTTTTGTGTAATTAAAGAGGTAGAGGGACACATGTTTTTAGCTTCACAGAAAAAGGATGTTCTCAATGCTATAGGTCTCTAGCAATGGAATGAACTATACAACTGGGTAAACTACTTAAAAAGCTCACATGTAGATAATATGTGAGCACTCATTATTGTCTCTATTCCTATTTTACTCACCTAAACCTCGATTAGGGAATGGTCTTCCGAAATAATCAAATATATAGTCATCTGATACATCTGGGTTTGTAGCTAAAAAAGATGATAAAAGATCATTTGTAGCATGAAAATAATTTCTTGAGTCTTTTACACTTCCTATTTTTTCTTTTTCTAAACAAAAAGCCTAGAAGATAACATAAAGAGCTTAGCTCAGTTAATTAACACAGCTCTCAAGTATTATGAATTTTTGCTGCATTTTTGCTATTTATTATTAAACTCTAAAAAAGTATCCCTACTCTTTAGGTCAGCAATTCTTTTCTAGGAATCTAGTATAAATAAGTAAGAATATACACAAATACAGAGTTATAAGGTCTTCATTATTGTTTGTAATAGAAAAAAATGTAAGCAAAAAAAGTTTAACAATAGAGGTGGCTAAATAAAGGTTCACCAATACAATGGAATACTTTGCCACCATTTATTAACATGTAAAGAAGTTTATAATATACTTCGATTTTAAATGAAAATGTAGACTGCACACTAACATGGACATTGTGAGATTAATATGGAGTGTATGTGCACAGATGTAGAAAAAGATCTAAAATAAGTATTGTAAAATACGCTTTTCAGTTCTAATTTTTGATATTAAATTTTCAATAGAGGAATATATTAAAGTTATATGTAAAAGTGATTTGCTTGGATGATCACTATGAGAAAGAGTAAAGTTCAAATCAATTAACCACATTAGTGATAGTAGAATTTTCCCCTTTCCTTGGTGTGGTTCTTATTTCCACTTCTAATCAGCCTGCTAGATCATAAGCTAAATGGATATGTATACATGGATACAGATACAGGTATATATAAATTTTTAATTAGGTCATCTGAAACAAATTTATATGCAACTTAGCAAATTCCAGTAAAAGCAAATGAATAGTCCATAATTTTATTTCTCTCCTGTTTTCATCCTCTATTAAGTTATAAAATGAGAGGAACAAGATGGTTTTTAAAACATAAAATCTATATTCTGTTTGGGGAAAAAAAAATCTTTCAAATCAGAGAGATCCCTCAAGTACAGGGCCCGCTCACTCCAACTTTCCATCCTTTGTGCTCTCTTGGAGCCCTGGCTAGACTACTCGCATTATACCTAGAATACTGCACTTCATTTGTTCACTTGTTTTTCTCTCCCTATTAAGAGATGAGCTCCTGGGGTAAGAAATGGCATAGGATACCACTTAATATCCCTAGCACCAAGCACAGTGGGAACCTCAAAGTTGTAGCACAAAAGCGTGGAATAAATGCATTAATTGTTTAGAGAGAGTAGAAACAGAACATTACCTTTCACATCGGAATTTGATTGTTTGTGTCTTTGCACTAAATGTCCTTTATCACACACCTAATGGAACACAGAACCAGAAGGAAAACAATATGTTATAAACATGAAAAGGAAGTATATTCCCTATATCATCTTTGGTATAGTAGTTTGCAACATTTCTCATTTTATCTTCATAGGATTTAGAATGGACAAAAATATCTCTTAAGTCAGAACCTCCTAATACCCTTCATAACACTACTTTTCTCCTGCAGCAATGAGTAGAAGAAAATATTGATACGGTGTTTTGGCACTAAAGGGAGTTAAAAATTTTTTTCACTTCATATAGAATTTATTTACAATGAGAAAGAGACAAAAAATGTATGGTTACAGTCTCACTTATTTAAATAAAGATGTAGGAAGATAATATGAAATGAGTTAAAATATATAAAATTATATGAAAATGTGTAATTGATTACAAAACTGTGCTTATATAAAAAATATTTTGTAGAAAGTCCATAGTAAGGAAGAACATACACATGATATTTTCTACCTTGAAAAAAGAATTGCCTGTAATGACCATGTACATTAAATGAGACAAAACACTATGTAATTATAACAGCTAATCTTGAATAGTCTACAAATCATGTAACCATGAAAACACTTTAAGCTTTTGTTTAAAAAGTTTCCAAACTTTTGTTTCTGCATCTGTGGATATTATAGAGAATTTTGCAAAAGGGCGTAAGAAGGGGAAACCCCCCGAGAACATCAATATTTTTTTTTTTTGCCAACATGTTATGCATATCAATTCAGGAAGAAAAGTGGACTATGGAATAGTTAAAAACTAAAATCCCCCTTTTTTATAGATTGTATCGGCAGCAAAAAACTGGATAGAATCATTATAAAAAATGAGAGGAGGGGCCCCTGGGTGGCTCATTCAGTTAAGCGTCCGACTTCGGCTCAGGTCATGATCTCACGGTTCGTGGGTTCGAGCCCCACGTCTGGCTCTGTGCTGACAGCTCGCTCAGAGCCTGAAGCATATTTCAGATTCTGTGTCTCCCTCTCTCTCTGACCCTCCCCTGCTCACGCTGTTTCTCTTCCTCTCAGAAATAAATAAAACATTAAAATTTTTTAAAATGAGAGGAAAGTATAAAAATAAAAACTTGATTATTGAAGGCAGAGAGAAAGGAAATATTCTAGAAAAAATTACACAAAGTTAAAAGTAGCAAACCTATATAATCAGAATTTTGAGAGACAAGATATGAAATTAGGTTGGAGAAATTCACTTGTGATAAGACTTGATGAAATCAACATCATTTTTAGCCCACTTCTTTGATTGAAATGATGTTGTAAGCTATTATAAACTATTCTATTCCATTCATCCTACAGAAAATCACCAGGCCAGTGTCCTTAGGAACATGATCTCCCAATTCTAACCACAGTAATCTATAGTTGTTTGTTTCTGCTCAAGTCTCCAAATCAATTACTGAGAATGTCCAGGTAGGAACTAAAGTTTAACTAAAATACTTTAAAAATAACTTCCAAGTATTATTTTCAGGATGTATGGATGTCTTAACAAACAATTAAAATAAATAATTCAGAGCATGAATTTAGGCTGTCCTCAGGCATTAAACTAAGTTGACACCGTTCACTCTTTTTGCCAAAAATTATTAAAATGAATTTCAAGACCAATGGCTAAGAACTCCTATTAGTTTATAAGAGCACTTATGTATGCAGCTTTTCAAATAACCAAAATGATGACTGTTTTCCATCTGGAAAATCCAACATTAAATATAGATTATGGTGTCTAAATTTTGAAGCTCCAGTCAACAAAGAGGAGAATACATAAATATTTAATAAAAAGGAATTTACTATATTTTACCTGGAATATAGCTTGGGTAGAGGAGAAAAACCACTATATGGAGACATTTATGCGGAGTAAATAAATATGTGTGAGAAAATCTACATACAAAACGATAAATAACAATCCCCCAAACAAAATCTGCTTTGGTTACTGAGTTCTGCAAATGACTTAACACATTGAGATCAATTGGAGAGTTTGTTTACCAAAAACTTTTTTTATAATCTTGGCCCTCTCCCAAGCATACTCACATTGCTTCGATTGCACAATTTACAAACAAGAAAGCAGATATCAATATAAAAATGATATTACTCTAACAATGAGCTTTGAAGACTAGAATTCAAAATTTATGAGCAATACTGCACACAAACGAGTGCATGCATACTGATAAAATCTGAATCTCTGTGGATTAGATCAACCTCAGTTTTATGCCATCGCTACGGTATCCTAACACACGCAAGATGTTAACAACGGAGAAGTCGTGGATGCAGCAGAGCTCCCACACCGAGAATATTTCAAAATAAAAAGTTCTTAAAAGCTATCTGTTTTTGTCTGGTTCTCCCCAGAGGCAAAATCTCTGACCTGTGTCGGAGCTGGGGGTGGGGACAATGTCACTCTTCTGTCAGTGACACCCACTTTAGGAGCTGAGCTGTAGGCGGGAAGAGGGCAGCAGTCTCTGGTCTTCCCTATTTGCCTCTCTCACCATGCTGAGGCAAGGGTGACTAAGGGCCACAACGTTCTGGGTAACGTGGCACCCCAGGCAGAATATCTATCTCCTAAAGGGAGCCTGGTTAGAAGAAGGGAGCCCCGCCTCTTGTCTGCACTCACCTGGAGCTTGGCCCAGCAACAGGAAGCTGCAGGCAGGGCAAGAACTGCTGATGCCCTGCCCTTCTTGGGGCGACAGCCCTCTGGCGCATGAGTGGAGAGAGGGGGGCTCTGTGTCCTTGGCTGTGCTGGTCTGGAGTGGAGTTTCAGTCTCCCTCAACTGTGAGGGGGAGGAAGGAATACTGCTTCAAATACTATCAGCTCTTGCTGTTTTTATTAAATTTCAGGAATTTTTCACAAATAAATGGTTTTCATTTGCTCTTTGCCCTTAGGGCGATGGTTGTTTTGTTTTTAATATCAGTTAAAACAACTGCAATTTTTGCTAGATGAATGGATTTGCAGAGCTCCTCATGCTGTTACGGTAGAAGTCAGTCTCTCAATACCATCTATTCTTACACTCTTGTATTGCCATTTAATTTTTCTTAATCTTATTTCTTCTTAATATCCTAAATGTAGCTTTATAAGATACCTCAAATACTTTTCAGAGTAAGGTAAGTAAAAAATGAAACTTAAGTATAGCACCTATTAATAAAATCCACTTCTCATCTGTCAAGGTTCTTTTGTATTTTTATAAACGGCAAATAATATAAGCAAAGTTTTAATCACTAACTTTTCCCAGGGAAAAAATTAGGGTATAGAAAGTGTAACAGGCAAGACTTTGCCATTCTCTTGCAACCATTTTTCAAAAAGTATTAATAACCAGTTCAATGAATACCTCTTGCTCTTCTCTGGTGTTTTGATGACTTGCTATGGTAGAATTTCTTTCCTTCTTTGTTTTCAGGTGTTTTTTCTTGTTTGTTATCTAAGTAAAAGAATCACATTTGAAATCTATATTTAATCAACACATCAAAAATGGTATAAATGTGCACATAAAACTATCCTAAGACTTCCACTTCTAGGAAGATAAAGTACTTTTGCTTCCTGTTTTGAACTAATAAATTAAGTCAGCAATGTAGCAGGATACAAAGTCACCACACAAAAATCAACTGCATTTTTATACACAATTAGAGAACAATTTGAAAAGGAAATTACAAAAGCAATCCCATGTACAATAGTATCAAAAAGAATAAAATACTTAGGAATTAACCAAGAAGGTGAAAGAAAACTTCACCTTCTTGTACAAAAAACTACAGTGAAAACTACAAAACATTGCTGAGAGGAATTAAAGAAGACATAAATAAATGAAAGCATATCAATATTACCCAAAGCAATCTATGGATTCAGTGCAATCCCCATCAAAATCCCAATAACTTTTTTTTTGCAGAAATAGAAAAATCCATCCTAATATTCAAGGATCCCAAATAGCCAAAATAATCTAGGAAAAAAAAAAAAATTGGAGGGCTCATACTTTGATTTCAAAATTTACTACAAAGCTACAGTCATCAAAACTGTGGCATAAAAATAGCCATAAGCTCAAAGAAAAGAAAAAGAATAGAGAGCCCATAAAGAAATCCTTGCATATACAGTCAAATGATTTTTGACAAGGGTGCCAAGACCATTCAATGGGGGAAAGGACAGTCTTTTCAACAATGGTGCTCAGAAAACTGGAACGCCACTTGCAAAAGAATGAAGTTGGGACACTTACCTCAAAACAAATACAAAAAGTAACTCAAAATAGTTCAAGGACCTAAATGCAAGACCCAAAAGGATAGCGCTCTTAGAAGAAAACCTAGGACAAAACATCACAACAATGGATTTGGCAATGATATGATACTAAAGGCTAACAGCCCATTTGGGCAATACTGAGGTCTTGAGCCCAACAGCCTGTGAAGAACTGAATTTTGTCAACAATCATGTAAGTGAGCTTAAAAATGGATCCTTTCTCAGTCATGTCTTCAGACGAGACCACCTGACCAACACCTTCACTGCAGCCTTTTGAGAGACCTCAGACAGAAGCACCTAGTGAAGCCACTCATGAATCTCTCTCATGGAAATGGCATGAAAATAAGTATCCATTGTTTTAAGCTGCTGCTTGGTGAAATTTGTTGCTTCGCGATAGAAAACTAACGAGCATCTATCTCACTCCATTTTAGCTGCTATAATAAAATACCACAGACTGCATGGCTAAAAAACAAATTTATTTCTCCTAGTTCTTCAGGCTGGAAGGTGGAGGTCAAGTGCCAGTATGGTTAGGTGAGCACTCTCTTTTGGGATGCTGACCTCTCATTTGTATCCTCGTATGGTAGAAGGGGCTAGGGATCTCTCTGGAGCTCTTTTATAAGGCACTAATCCAGAGGGCTCTGCCTCATGACCTAATCACTTCCCATAGGGCTCACCTTCCAGTACCATCATATTGGGCATTATATTTTCAAATGAACAGTGGATTTGCAGGCATGGGATGTATGTTATGATACCAATTCTCATTAAGTGGTGTGGCTTCTGAGAAGTAATGCAATCTATCTGGACCTTTAAAGTAAGGGTGTTAAGAATCCTAAGGTTAGGAAATTCTATGATTTAAAGATATGTTACATAATCAGAAAATAAAAATTATTGCTATACAATAATTATGCAATGGCAAGCAATTTTTTTTGCCTTATTATTAGTCACAATGAGAAGAGTACCCAAACCATAGGCAGAAATTTTCAGTCATACCTGAGAAGTTATTTTGAGAAGGCAAGTCTGAGACTCATTGGATTCTGAACTGTCAGAGCCTCGGCTACTACAAAAAAAAAAACTTTGATATAATAACTTTTAATTATTATATTTACATTTTATATTTACAATTACTTTATTACATATAAATATTAAAACAATATGGTGGCATTTTAAAATTTCAACTGTTACTTTTATTCTATTATCTTATTGGAATGGTAGAAATGGTTCTAATTACAAGAATGTTTATGAGGCACCCAGATGACTCAGTTGGTTAAGCGTCCAACTTCAGCTCGGGTCATGATCTCACAGCTCGTGAATTCGAGCCCCACGGCCGGCTCTGTGCTGACAGCTCAGAGCCTGAGCCTGCTTTGGATTCTGTGTCTCTCTCTCCATCCCCCCCTCACACTCTCTCTCTCTCTCTCTCTCTCCCCCCTCTATCTATAGTTGGGATTTTCAGTTGAGACTGATAATTTTATATCCTATAATTATTATAAAGACTATCTTGACTTACCCAGACTCTAGATCCAATGTAATTTCTTTCAGAGAAGTATCTGAATCCTCAAGAACTTTTTCCAAATTTATAGGTTTTTCCATCTCTTCCAATTCTTTCAGACACTGATAATACTAGGGGAAAATGATTAATTATAAAATAATTTTATTTCCTAATTAAAATAATTGAATACTTATAGATACCTAGAACAACTACTATGAGGACATCAAGTACCAAAAACCCCAAGCACTGTTGACACAGTAAAAGGAAGAAACTGCCATAGGCCCTCAGTTAGGTTATGTTATCTGATAAACTGGAGTTTGAAGCATTACCAAATGGGCTCTGCTTACCTTGGTTCGGTCTGGATCACAATAGTCCAAAAGAGAATCACAAAAATGATATCCCATTGACTCCAAGTCTTTTGTGTTGAAATGAGTACCTCGTTTATTACCTAAAACACCAATCAGTTTATCCACCATTGAGGATGGGTTAATCATTTGTCCTTAAGGGGCAGGCTTAAGTTCTAAAACACAGAATATAAATAAAACCTCTGATCAGATTCCATCTCCTGTCCTTTGGATTTGCTTCTCCAGGGCAGGTCATTTAACAGCTTATTGCTTTCCCTCATTCCCTCTCCACACCTGGATCAAAGCTGACTTAACACATATTAGGCGATGTTGTAGGGTGAAAGAAAATTTAGTAAGAACATGTGGAATGCTTGGTTACCAGTTATAAACATGCTCATAATCACTTAGAGACAAGCTTGGGTAAATATTTTAATGTTTTCATCATCATCAGCACTTTCCTTTGAGTCAATAAATTTTCTAAAAATGTAACCATTTTCTTAATATAGAGTATTCTAAGGGTAAACCAAAAGATTTCTTAAATGTAACTACAGAGCACACTTTAAGTTTTTTTATTGTTTATTTCTGAGAGACCGAGACAGACAGACAGACAGCACAAGATGGGGAGGGGCAGAGGGAGAGGGAGACAGATTCTGAAGCAGGCTCCAGGTTCTCCACTGCCAGCACAGAGCCCAATGCAGGGCTTGAATTCACTTGAACTCACGCAAGATCCTGACCTGAGTCAAAGTCAGATGCTTAACTGACTGAGACACCCAGGCACCCAAGCACACTTTTATTTTTAAAGGAACCAAGTGTTTCCATTAATATATAAATTAGCCCCCCCAAAGAACTCCCAACAAACCCAGTCTATTTTGCCTTGCAAATAGCAAATCCACTAAAAACCTTTCTATCCTGGTATTTTAAGTATGAGCATCGCTTTTTCTTGCAATCACGAGTCATCTACAAGGACTCTTTCTTAAAACAAGACAAAAACAATCAACCAATTAGGTATTTTATCTATATGCTAAAACTTCCTTTTTTAAACAAAGGGAACTGATGAGATGGAGATAAAGTTTATTCATCCTGTTTAGAGAACTGATTGGACACCAGGATGTATCTAAGTAGGAATAAAGTGCTCACTATCAACTTGTCTACACTCTTAATCTTACATTAAAAACGTCCCTTTGGTGTGAAGCTCTGAGAGCTATGGAGAACACTTGGTCTTACCCAGGGTAGATCCACAAAAAGTAGCCTCCATGGTAAAGCTGTTCCTGATTCCCATTTTCCACATTACTACCCTTCCTGTTCCCTCTTTGCTCTTCTGAACATTAAACTTGCAAGCTGAGAATGAAAACTAAAAATAAGCAAAAATGAGAAAAATATGTTTTTCTGAGTACAATGTCTTTCTCAGGAAGTAGGGTTGAAAAGGAGGAAGTAGTGCAAAAGCAGTAATTCTAAAGTTTCACAGGCTTTTATTTCCTAACCAGTGGAAATAACTCATTTTAAGGATGACATTTACATTTCTGAGGACTACAGATTTGAATGCTGGTAATAAATTTTAATCTATATATAACATATACATTCAAAACCTGTTAATTCTTGATACCGTTGGGATAAGATCTTATACTTTAAAAAAACTTACAGGAAAGGGCTTAAATATGTTTAGGAGTAAAGATTATAAAAAATTTTTTAATGTTTATTTTTGAGAGAGACAGAGTGTGAACAGGGGAGGGTCAGAGAGAGAGGGAGATACAGAATCTGAAGCAGGCTCCAGGCTCTGAGCTGTCAGCACAGAGCCCAATGTGGGGCTCAAACCCACAACTCACAAGACCATGACCTGAGACACAGTCGGAGGCTCAATTGACTGAGCTACCCAGGTGCTCCTGACTAACGTAGATTTTTTGAATAGAATAAGGATGCTTTATTTTCGCAAGACTGATCACTAGAAAGCTATCCTGAAATATTGTTATATTTACAAAATGTTTTAGTAAAAAAAAAAGTTTTTGTAATTTTATTTTTTTATTTACAATAAAAGTGAACCTATGTCAATGCCATCACCTCTAAAAATCTCCCTTGTATCATTCCTTTATATTCACAAGTATTTAAGTTATTCTGAAGCCACAGTAAATGATATCATTTTCAGTTGTGGTTTCCAAGTGTTCAGCGTGAGTCTATAGAAACGTTAAATGGTTTTTATGGGTGGACTTTGTCATGCAGAACATTGCTAAACTCACTTACCCTAGGACTTTTTTTGTGGATTGCTTTGGATTTTCTATGAAGACAACTGTGTCATCTGTATTACCTGTTCCTTCCCAAAGTGTCTGCCTTTTCTTTCTCTTGCCTGTCAGCACTTAGAACCTCCAGTACAAGTCTGCACTGAAGGAGTAAGGCTGGCTATCCCGGCCTTGTTCCCGACCGTATGAGGAAAACAGTCTTTTACCGTTAAGGTGGAAGGACAAGGCTCATTTTTTTCTTCACATGTCAAATTAAATATTCCATATAGTTCCTTTTTTATGGCCAGTTGTATAAACAAGTCAAAATAACTAAGAGAGTTTACTAAGGTGATCTATTCTGCAGTCTCACATGAGCAACACGTAATAAAAGTTAAAAATCTTAAATGGTACTTACTTTATCTGGACAATTTTTGCTCAGCATAAGTGGAAAGATTCGTTGCTGTAAGTATAATGCTTTACATTTATCACTACCATCACAACCATACATGAAGATGTTCTCTTTCGTACTATGGCCATGAAGGTCACAATATAAAATAACCTCTCGTTTCTCCATTAATCTACCAAGAAAAAAAAAAAAGCTAAATTATTAAATTTCACTTCTGCATTTTTCTTCTCTGGGTGTAACTATGGATTTGCAAGTCTAATGTGCAAATAAACAATTTCTTATATCCTTGCTTTCGACTTCTTTCTCTTATTTATACTGCACATTATTGAAATTTTAAAACATCTTGGGGCACCTGGGTGGCTTAGTCGGTTAAGCGTCCGACTTTCGCTTAGGTCAGGATCTCGCGGTTCGTGGGTTTGAGCCCCGCGTCGGGCTCTGTGCTGACTGCCAGCTCAGAGCCTGGAGCCTGTTTCAGTCTGTGACTCCCTCTCTCTGACCCTCCCCTGCTCACTCTCTCTCTCTCAGAAATAAATAAAACATTAAAAAAAAAATAAAAATAAAACATCTATAGTAATTTCCTGTTAACTATATACATATATAAAATATGAATGTTTACATTCCATTTTAAGGATAAAATTTACCTTTCACCCAAGACTCTTCACCGTATCCCTCTGCTTTATTATTCTGGTTTTCCCTTGCACACAGAAAACAGCTCACTCCTAGCTCTGCCCATTAGCTTTCACAGAGATTCCTTCTGACTAGAATACCTTCTTTCTTCATCTCTGTGAGTGCAAATACTGCCCCGCCAGGCTGACTTCATGTCTCACTTCCTGATTAGTCAAGGTCATATATATATTTTTTAAATTTCTGTAGCACGTCCATTATTTCTTTAGTGATTTTCTGTCTGGTTGACCTAAGCACATAGTATTGGTACCATTTACTTGACACTTGCCTTGGAAAGTTTTCATATTTTTGATATTTACTCTACTTATGGGTAAGAAATGCTTCAAATCATCTAGAACAGTACTATGTGCACAAGTTCTCAAATATTTGTTAAAAACTGAGTACCTGAAAACTTGGTGCTAAAGCCAATTATTATATAACCCTTGATTAAAATGGTAAATATCATTTTGAGAAAAATGGTACCGAAGTTTGAATTTTCTTTCTGGTAAATTTTTAAAGATTTTTAAAAATGTTTGTTTATTTTTGAGAGAGAGAGACACACAGAGTGCAAGCAAGAGAAGGTCAGAGAGACAAGGAGACACAGAATCTGAAGCAGGCTCCAGGTTCTGAACTGTCAGCACAGAGCCCAATGTGAGGCTTGAATTCACAAACTGTAAGATCATGACCTGAGCCAAAGTTGGCCACCCAACCAATTGAGCCACCCAGGGGTCCCTTTCTGGTAAATTTTTAATACATAAAGGAATTATTACACATTTCTTAAGGGCACAATCTATGGCTTGTAAAACTTGCCACTGAATGAATTACTAAAGCAATAAAAATAAGACCCCCCCCCAAACTGACTGATGAAAATAACTAATGGAGAGGCTTTAAAAAGGTAAAAAAAAAAAAAAAAAAAAAAAAAAAAAAAGGGGNGGGCATTTTTTTGCTTCCCCTCCCCATATGTCTAAACTTTATATAGTGTTCTATTACTTAAATAGCCAAAATCACATATACAAGAATATCTGGAAGGGTAAGTACAAAACTGTTAGTACTAGTATTTATAGTAATATGAAATGTATTACTTTTATAAAAATATTAAAACCTAAAATCAAAGCATTCAAAACATAGCTTATATTATCAACAATACTCCTTTAAACTATAGTGAAATCCCAAAGTGAAGTCTGTTACATGTTTTAACTGATTGCCCTTTTCTCATTTGGTGTCCAATAAATTCTGATAATGTGTCCAATAAATTCTGATAATGTTAGAAAGCCACTAAATGACCATTACAAGTTTTTAGAAAACTAAGTAGATTATAAAGCAAGAATATCAAGTTAGGGCCTTAAATATGAAATATATTGAACATTTTTAAGTCAACATTTCCCCAGTTTTAATGACATTTCAGTTTCTTATATGTAAGTTAAAACAGACTTCTAAGTAATTCTCAAAGATATGTCATTACTTCGGAAGGGTCACTCTAAATTTTACATGAATTTAAAATCACTTGAGAAACAGCTTAGATCTTTTTTCTTACCCACAGGTCAAGATACTCTAAGTATCTTGTACTAAGTATCCTATACTAAAAATTACTGTCTCTTATTCTCATATTCTTTAAATACACTAAATCTTAGATATATTTATAGCTGCTTGCCTTCTCAAAATATGTGGGGCTTATTCTACGTACCTATGATCAATTGCAATGAGGTAGTTTTCCTTCTTGGAAGTCTTTCTGAAACTTAATGAGTAGATTCCTGCCTTAACCTTCTTACAAGTCAATCCGAGAAGAACTAAGACATTTAAAGTATTTTCTACAGAGACAAGCCAAAGGGCCTCGGCCTATAATCCATCTGGTGTTGGACCAGGGACCCTTCATGTCAAAGAGCACTAAGCAGACATTATAGATATTCTAATCAGCATCCTTTCTTATTATTTTTTTAAATTTTAGAATAATTTTAGATTACCCAAAATTTGCAAAAATAGTAGTGTTTCCACACACCCCTTGTCCATTTCCCCCTAATGTTAACATATTACATAACCGTGGTACCGCGTTCAAACCGAAACAAACACTGGTACACTACTAGTAACTAAACTCCCAACCTTATCGGATTTCACTGGTTTTGCCACAGATGTCTTTTCTGTCCCAGAATCCAATCAGGGTCATCACACTGCACTTAGCTCTCTTTTTACTGTTAGTTATCCCCAGGAAACAAAGGACATCATGGGTTATTTTTTTTTAGTCACTGAATATTTCTCAGATAAGTGCAGGGCATCCTGGAGACCTATCTGTGAGGGGTATAAAAACAGTTTTCGGTCCTTTTGGTGGCGATCTGCACCTCAATCCCTTTGTGCCTAGCAGATGAAAAGATTAGCAAGGAAGTGCAAGTTGAGCTGAGGCTGAACGGAGATAACGGGGGCCATCCTGAGCCTGTCAGCTCCTCTGATGGACTGGAGGTACACGTGAGGTCCTCAGCCTTCACACGGTCCTTGTACCTGCACTAGGAGCCCTAACAAAGTGGGATGAGGATATATACACTCTCTATAATAGTACTTACTATTGTATTTCAATAATCCTAAACAGTTTACAAAGAGTTTTTACATTTGTATCTGATTAACAATTTTTTTCTTTTTATATCTGAGCTCACACTGAAAACATTCATATCTTTCAATGTTCTGTATTTTTTTTCAGGCACTTTATTTAATAATACTCTCAATCCTCCTGCCTATGAAGTATTATTGTTACCACTTTATAGATGAGAAAACCGAGCTTTAGATTTATTTTTAAATTGCTCAAGGCCACACAGCAAATGATATACCAGGACTCCAATCTGATATTTTATCTCCATTCTACACTCTTAACCAAAAAAGTTTTAAGAGGCTTTGGACTTGGAATGGGGTTGTTTGACTCCAGTAAATCTTTCTGCTCTAGCACATGCCTATTCCTGATTGTTATTGCCTGAATCTATTAAAGAATTCACCCATTCAACAAATATTTAAATACTATGTGCATTTACTATTCTGGATTCTCTGGAAAACTTAAAGCTGTTTTTTTTTTTTTTTTCCTGGGGGGAAAAGCACTATCATTCATCAAAATTTCAATAACTATGTAACCTGATGGTCAAAACACTTATCATAGTAAAGAGTACACTTATCATGATTAGCACTGAGTAATGTATAGAATTGCTGAGTCACTATATTGTACACCTAAGCTAGTATCATATGTTAACTATACTGGAATTAAAAAACTTAATAAAAAAAGGCTCATCAAAGAGCAATGTATGATCAACATAGTGCCAGGATGCCCTATGACATATAATTATTTTTCACATGTAAGGGATTCAAGCGTCCCAAAGTAAACATCAGTGCTACCTTTACCTTTAGGAAGAAACCAGACTTGGGATATGCAAATTTAATTGTTAGTTTCACAGAGCCACTAAAATGTTCTAAAAATGTATCCATTATTTAAGAAAAGGCTGGTGAATCCAATGGCATAATGCCAGAAAGAAGAGAGGAAAGAATGGAGGAAAGTATCTGTAGTTAAACAATTAGTTAAACTGTCTTAAGAAAAGCTAGAGTAAAATGAGTGGGATTGTGGTAACAAAGTTCTCACTACCAAGTTTACTAAGTAGAGAGGTAATATGAAGCTTATCTTACCTATGGATCATGTTCCTCGTATACCAAACAGAAGGAAATGATTCCTTTAGGACAGATGTGTAGTTACGGTTTAAATCTCGTCCAGCTAAGGAACAACGATAATTTCCCACAATCACACCATCTGGATTCAGCATAGGTACCACCTTGAAGATGAAAGTGTCCCGAAGCAACTGCGCATCACTTGAGTCTCCTAAAATATAATCTAGGAAGCCTTTCATGATCCAAGAGCTGTTGGTTTCTCCTGGATGTACCCTTGCAGTCAAAATCACGGCCTTTCGCTTTTTTGAGTCTGTGTTCTTCAAGGGAGTAGTGATTGTTAAAACATACACCATGTTCCTAGCAATTGTGTGGCACAAGACACGTATGTTACAAAACTTTGACCGTACTGAGTCATTATTGATACGAGACAGGTACTCTTGCAGGTTGGTGTAAGTATACGGATAGCAGTGAGCAAAGTAGCAGGTGTCTTTGTTGTGTGGAAATTGAAATGTCCATGTAAGAGAGAAATAATGGCGTCCATCTTGTCCCTGGTTGTTCCTATAATACTTGATTTGGTCTCCTATTCTCTGCCAGCCAATATTATGAGCCTTGGCCTCTTTTTCAGAATAAAACAGTGGGCGCATACCCCGACTGTAAAGACTAGCAGGCTTAGTGAAATTGATTATAGTGAATCTGTAGACTATTCCTGCTTGAGTATTAGTGACTTGGAAATAGTACCACTGGGTGTGTTTATTTGTGAAGAGGTCAGGGCGCACAGTCAACTGGTATTCATATTCTGCCCTAATACAGAAAAAGGAAGGAAAAAAACATGTAAAAATGACATTCAAATTTAAATTACATAAGGAAAATTATTTTACTTTTACCTATTCACTGAGAGCCTTTTTTCCTGAAACTATTTAGGCAGCATCCAATAGCAAGTAACTGTAAAAGATAAAAGTTTTGAAATGTTCTCTCTTATTGGATATGAGATTGCTTCTATGCTAATTCTCTAAAGCCTTTTTATTTCTTTGTAATTCAAGAGATATGCATGTGATATAAAATCCTGTATTTCATCTCGATTACATTTCCTATAAAAAAGTGATTAAAGAAATCTTAAAACTGAATTAAAGTCCAGTGCTTCTTTTTTTATTTCAGATATATATTCCTGTTTTCTGTTAGAATCAAACCCTAGGGATCTGAAATACTATCACTGAGAAAGGTTTAAAACATATAAATTAACACAACCACATACATCAAGAAATTTGAAACTCTTTAAGGACTGTATTTGGTAACTATTTGCATCCCCCATACTTAGTCCCTGAGGATACTTAAATAAAGGTAAAAATCATTTTACTGGAACATTTGTTTTATACACACACACCACACACAATCTTACTGGGTTGTTTGTGACTTCTTCTTCACCAAGTAACCTTCTATTCTGTCAGAACTATGTACTTACTATGTGTATGTGTGTGAGTGAGGCATAGGTGAAATAAAGGATGTAAAACCAGAGCTGTTGAATCTAGGTCATGGGTATATGATGGTTAATAGAGAACTGTATTATTTTCTGCATTTAAATCTTTTCCTAGTAAAATTTTTTTAAAAGAATGTCCTTGGATAGCATGCATGTTCCCAAACATATTTTATAGAACACTCATCCCAAACACTATTCCAGTAAAAATATGAGAAGCAGTGTGAGTGTGTCTGTGTGTATGACAATTCATACTGGCATATTAAAAATGTACAGTACAGAAACCTGCTTAAGTTCACAGTATTTGAATCCAGAATTTGAACCTTTCATACCCCCTTCACAATAATCTCTAATTGGTATCTATACTTCAAGATACTAAAACTTTACCGTACGTAATACAGAAAATAATAAATAGTTGAAGGTCCAGCTCCTCAAATAAAAATAATTAAAACCTACACTTTGACTACCTTCTGTAGATTTCCACTCTCAAATCTTGCTTCAAACATCAAAGTATTGTCATAGTTATCCACAGGTTGCTTCAGGGGTGTTCGGCTGCCCCCTACGCGGGAATACACAAAACAGGGCTCCTTGTAAGCTGATGACAGAAGAAGACCATAAAGGTATCAACCCATGTCTAAAGTATACAGATTATTCTGCATAGAGTTTGGAGCCACAGTATAATGAAAGTGTCGCTAAGGATTTAAAATTTTAAAGCAATTTGACACTAACATACAGATTTGTTGAAGTAAGAAAGTCTAATAGTATTCAGACTAGAAAAGCAATGCCCAAAATAAATTCATGTATTTCTCACATTAAAAGTATTTATCCCACTTCTAATTATTATGGAGTAATTGGTCCTAAACTTTCCCATTCACTATAAATATAAAGCTGGACCAAAAAATGAGCTATTTCCATATATTTGATAACACACAGACTACAACTATAAGAATAGTTCAAAGAAGATAAATACATGAAGTAAGCCTGTGTTTAACCCTGGCTTTCTTCCTGAGAATACTTTCTGGCTACACCCTAAGAAGGTGGCACTTAAGAATAGCTGAGCGGAAGAGGCAAGATTGTTGCTTGGGGCTACTGAAATCTATGAGACAGGACACCAGAGAGAGGAAAGGTACATAGATGGAGGGGCTCAACAGTCTATATGGTGGTTCCCTGGTCTACGACTGAGGGCTTGGCTGGATAAGCACAGGGTAAGACCCAGTAAGACAGGAGAATGCTACTGTGGTGCTGAGATATCAGGCATGCAATTCTAGAACATACTGTACTTCTGACCTATCCAGAGTGGAAAGACGTCATTGAGTACCTCAGGCATTCAATCATGACTCAAGAAAGGCTGCATAGTAGGCATAAAGACCACATCCAAGGGTAAGGACCATGACCTAGGACTAAATGAAGGACTAAGACAAAATAAAAATTTTGCCCTTACAAAAATAAAACCAAGCCTGAAAGAAGCAAAACGATCTGCCAGCAATTTAACTGCCTACCAGAGCAAAAGTGGCATAATTTTTAAAAAGAACATAATACAGACTCCTACGACATATTTTCACAATGTCCTGCATATGATTTGGAAAAACTATGAAACACGAAGAAAAGCAGGAAAAATATGATCCATGGTCATACACAGACACACACACACACACACTTTTCAACAAACCCCAAGATAACTCAGATGTTGGGATTAACAGAGGATTCTGAATATATATTGAAAAATTTAAACAGATTAAGTAATCTCAAAAAACCCCTGAAAAACTACAAAAAAAATACCCAATGAAAAGTCTTGAAATAAAAATGGCAGTAACTGAAGTTAATGATTAGATGGGTTTAAGAAAAATTGAATATTACAAAAGATGCAGTAAACTTAAAAACAAATAAATACAATTATTCAAACTCAAGGACAGAGAAGGAAAAAAAGATCCAGTGACATGTAGAACATAGCTAGAAATCCAACATATGTGTAATTGGAATTCCGAAGGACAGAAAAGAACACAGAAAAAATATGTGAAGAAATAATGGCTGAAAAGTTTGCAAATTTGGGGGGGGAAAGCAAAAAAGCCATAGGAAAAAAACCTATGGATCAAAGAAGCTCAGCAAACTTCAAGCAGGATAAATATAAAGGTATCCAAATATAAAGGCAGATCATAGCCAAGTGCTGAAAACAACCAGAGAGAAAAAGACACATTATATATATATATATATGTAGGGAACAATGACAAAAATTATGGCTAATTTTTAAGACAGAAGATGTCACAAGACATCCTTAAAAATATTAAAAAGAAAAGAAAAAAATCTTTAGAAGAAAAATAATATGAACCCAGAATGCTATACACCCTGCTGTTTGCAGACTTCTCTTTCCTATAGCCACAGATCTGGAAACCATTTTGTCCTCTTACTCTTTCAGGCCTAGGACACACAATGATTTTGCTCTGTTCACAGTTTAAGGTTGCTTTACCATCCCTTGTGAGTCTCCCTTAATTCTGTCCACACTTTGGGAAGTTATACTTTCATTAAACTTTCTTAAATTACTCCCAGTATGTTATTCAGTTCCTGACAAGCCCCTGACTCACCTCAACTATTTTAATATTTTATCAGATCTTATGTAAGTTATGTTTGGAAGTTCTAAGGCAGGTTAGCCGTGAAAATATTTGAAATTAAAAAAAAAACAAACAGATGCTTGTCTTTCCTCTGGTTCTTACAAAATATGTGAGGATATGATTTCTAGAACTGCTTACTGTAAAGGAAACAATCCTTGTACATTTTTGTTTTGCCAGCCTTTTAAATAAAGTACGTATGCTTCCTGAAGTTATCTGTAATGTATTCTCTAAGATATAGATCTTTGATGGTGAAACTGTGCAGGAATCCCATACCTCCTTATACGGCGCTTTAGGAGCAAGAGAGTTTAGCATACAGGCTGAGACATTGATGCTTTATTATTAGCATACTATCGTAAAGCGGATATGTGAGTTTGCATTACTAGAGCTCTCAAAGTACAAATATTGATCTTGACTGTTAAGAACACTTTTCCTGAGATATAATCTTAGATGTTATTTGCAGTGTGGGGTATTTTCACCTTTTAAAGATGCAATTTCAAGAAATGCATCAAATTGGCATGAAATGAGAGGAAAGTCATCTGAAGGATTTCATGAACGTGACCTGTCAATAGTTGCAGAGTACTCCACGGGTTTATCTTTGAAAGGTGATGTGAACATAATTCCTTTTAAATATAACTCTCCATTCTGGTGGGCAATAAGTCTTTTTTACAGCAACTCTGCATAAACTGCAGTACACCTTCAAGAATTAGCACTAAATCCACATTTGAATCACCTGTAACCAGACATCTTGATGGCGACAGGGACTTCATGGTATTCTACAGTTTCTATTATAAACAGCAAAACAAATATAATTAAGAGATGAACCAAATTATATTTTATACCAACATCCTTCATTATGTACCCACCATCTTCAGCTAAATAAACTACAGTATCTTCCTTGGAGTTTGGATAAAGGGGTTCCATCTCTAGACCTGTTGGGATGTACACAGGCTCAGGATTAGAAGGAGTCCAATCTGAGAAGAAAAAAAAAAAAAACACTACTTGAATATTACTTCAAAATAAAACAGGCAATGTTTTTAGTGTTTATTTGTTTATTTTGAGAGAGTGAGTGAGCAGGGGAGAGGCAGAGAGAGAGGGAAAGAGCGAGAATTCCAATCTGACAGTGCAGAACCTGACATGGGTCTCGAACTCACGAACTGAGATCATGACCTGAGCCAAAAACAAGTGTCAGATGCTTAACTCACTGAGCTGCCTAGGTGCCCCAATAAAGCAGGATATTTTTATTGTATATTTTCAAATTATTCATTGGTATTTTTAGTCTAAAAATTAGTGTTTTATCAGACACATAGACCAATGGAATAGAATTGAGAACTCAGAATTGGACCCACAAATGTATGGCCAACCAATTTTTGACAAAGCAGGAAAGAGTATCCAATGGAAAAAAGACAGCATCTTTAACAGATGGTGCTGGGAGAAGTGGAGAGTAACATGCAGAAGAATAAAACTAGATCATTTTCTCACACCATACACAAAAATAGACTCAAAACGGATAAAGGATCTGAATGTGAGACAGGAAACCATCAAAACTCTAGAGTAGAAAGCAGGAAACAACCTCCGTGACCTCAACCGCATCTATTTCTTACCTGACACATCCCCAAAGGCAAGGGAATCAAGAGCAAAAATGAACTATTGGGACCTCATCAAGATTAAAAGCTTCTGCTGGGCAAAGGAAACAATCCATAAAACTAATAGGCAACCAATGGAATGGGAAAAGATAGTTGCAAATGACATATCAGATAAAGGGCTAGTATCCAAAATCTTTAAGGNTAAATAAAATTTAGTGTTTTATGTAGGGCTGGATTTTACTAAGGTTCATTGGAAGTGATAATGAACACACTGTCACAAAACCTATAACATTTAATTTGTACTTTGTTCTAAATTATTAAAGTGAGTAGCTCGTGACTGTTTTGTGTCATTATAGATTTTATATTGAAGTTCCCGTATTCCTGTGCATTTGATGACTTTCTGACCCAGCTCTGGGAACCCTGCTCCATTCTTTGTTCTCCCTTACCCTGCATCTTTAGCCTCTCGCTCGACAATGGCTGTCCTCAAAGCTTATACGTGTTCAAGTTTCTTCTATCTCCCCAAAGGAAGGGTATCCTTGAAACCCCATTTTCTTCTTTAGCTCTACCAGCTTTCCTTCTCTTCATTATTTTTAGAGCCAAACTTCTTAAAAGTTGTCTGGACCATGCTCTAATGCATGACCTATTTTTGATCAAATTTTCGAACATGACCTATGTGATTGGAAAAAGTACTTCACAGCCCAACTGCCCTAGTAGTTCCCACTTTTTGGTGGAACGAGAATTTGGATGACGCATTCTCCTACTTTATTATTAGCAGATATGTGTCAGACTATGCTTGGCTCTGGAAGTATGTATGCTCCAACAGAGGGAGCCATACTCTATGACTCCAAATATATTCATTGGAACAGTTTTTAAAAATGGGTGATGAGAAACCAGTATTACTAGACATTTTGAGGGCTGTGTACAAGTGCTTTAGCAACAGAAGTGTATTTAACATATGGATATGGATCAAGTCTAGCTACAGAAAAAGAACAGACTAGAATATTGATGCAAATATGCACGAATACACATTGCAGCCTTAACAACACACAACCAAATAAACTGATAATAAACAATAAAGAAAATTATAACTAAAACCTGAGCATCTCATTACCTGAAGCCTTAATCAACACCAACCAAACTTAATCATGAACCACTAACATAGCACTGATTCTGACAATTTTGGGAATTTCTGCTATTACCTTTGTGCAAGCTTATTGTCAAAAGTTGCATAATTTCTTTAATTCCCAATTAAAGAAACAGAGATCTCATTAGTCTGTTTATACTCTTCTTTAACTATTTACTAATAAATAGTTCTTATTTGTAAAGAAGTATGAAACTTTACACTGGAACTGGATGAAGAACTTACACAATAGGACCATGTTCGCAGCTTATCACAGTACCCTTATTGAGGATCATATTTTGAGAATCAGTCTTAACCCACTTCGAGCTTTGCTCTTTACAGTCTCATATCCACTACTCTATGAAAACTGTTCTTTGCATTGTATTTGACAGACTGTAGGATGGATGAATGGATAGCTGAACAACTCCCATAGGATACTTATGTATGTATCCCTTAAATTTAAATAATGTCATACTGACTTATTGCCATAAGTGCTTTATATCTGACACCACCTTCCCTGCAGAGAAGCTTCTTGGGAGCTAAAATTGTTTAAGCAGAGATTTGGGCTAGGAATGGAAGTATGTCCAGATTTTTTGAGAAATAATCCACAGTGAAGACTTTCATCTGTGAGGGACTTAAACATCAAATGGATTCCTGATATAGACACTTCTTTCCTGTTATCTAGTGGTAACTTTTGCAGGTGTCATTAAGTCAAATAGCCAGGCAACTATACCCTTTTAGAATCTTCCTATTCTCAGAATCTCCTGCCAGACTTTTTGATCTTTTCCATTCAAAAAACTACTTAAAGGTGGTGGTAACACTGTCCCAAAGAAATTAAATGTCTGTGCATAACAAATGTTTTGCTTCCCAGTTCTCTTACAGCTGCAGACTTTTGAAGTACCAAAATAGCACTTCAACAATGGACCAGCATGGAAATTGCTAGCATGGTTTCCCTGCCCTTGTGTTCTCCCACAGATCCAGCTCATCCAACATAGCCTCAGCAGGAGTCCATCCAAAGCAGCACCGCAAGCATGGCAGTGTGCAAGCAGCCTTGACAGGGGCCAGCACCACCCCAAAGTGACTCCTGCCCTGAGGAAATGGGGAAGAAAACCACACATACTGAACAACTTGTTGGGGGCAGGCATATGATCTGACTGCAGGCCCCACCCACCAACAAAAGCCTCACAGGGGACAACACAGGGAGAGCACCCTAGAGTTTGGTGCTATACACCTCTGGAAAACACCTAGTCTGACTCAACTCAAGCCCAATATAGCTCCAGACTCACCCACTAACAACACAGGGACCTAACCCTGTCCACAATAGGGCAAAAAGAGCTATTGCAGACTGATGGCAAACACGGCTCAGCCACAACAGTAGGGTCCATCTAACACACACAGGAGACATGTCTGAAGTGCCAGGTTCTGTTGAACAGGGGACATTGCACTGCAGGCCACTACTTTCAAGATCAGGAGATGTGGCTGACTTTTCTAACCCATAGACAAAACACAGAGAGTTAGACAAAATGAGGAGACAGAGGAATATCTCTCAAATGAAACAGGGCAAAATCATAGCAAGAGAGATGAATGAAACAGCTAAGTAATATGTCTGACAGAAAATTTAAAGTCATGGTCATAAAGATACTCACTGGACATGAGAAAAGAGTGGAGGACCTCAGTGAGACCCTCAACAAAGAGACAGAAAACATGAAAAAGAACCCATGAGAAATGAAGAACTCAATAACTGAAATTAAAAATATACTAGATGGGATAAATAGTAGACTAGAGGAAGCAGAAAGACAGACCAGTGACCTGGAGGAAAGAGTAATAGAAAGTAATCAAGCTGAACAAGAGAAAGAAAAAAGAGAAAGAAAAATTGAAAACAGATTAAGAGAACTCACTGACATCATCAAGCATAATAATATTTGTACATAGGGATCCCAGAAGGAAAAGGGAGAGAGAAGGGGACAGAAGTTTTATTTGAAGAAATAATAGCTGAAAACTTTCTGAATCTGGAGAAGGAAACAGAAATCCAGATCCAGGAGGCACAGAATGACCCCAACAAAATCAATCCAAGGAGGTCCACACCAAAACACATAGTAATGAAAACAGCAAAAAGCAGTGATAAAGAATAATTTTTAAAAGCAGCAAGAGAAAAGAAAACAGTTATATACAAGGGAAACCTTGTTATGTAAGGTTATCAGCTGATTTTTCAGCAGAAACTTTGCAAGCCAGAATGGAGTGGCAGGATATACTCAAAGTGCTGAAAGAAAAAAACCCTGCAATCAAGAGTGTTCTATCCAGCAAGTCTATCACTCCGAATACAAGGAGAGATAAGGAGTTTCTCAGACAATAAAAGTTAGAGGAATTCATCACTAAACCAGCCCTACAAGAAATGTTAAAGAGGATTCTTTGTGTGAAAAGAAAAGACTGTAAGCAAGAGTAAAAAAATTAGGAAGCACAAAAGCAGTAAAATTAATTACATCTATAAAAATCAGTCAAGGGATTCACAAAATAAAAGTATGTAAAGTATGATACTATATACCTAAAACATGGGACTGGGGTGAGGAGTAAAGAATGGGTTCAAACTTAGGCGACCCTAACTTAGTATATACTGCTATATGCAGAAGATGTTGTATACAAAACTAACGGAAACCACAACTAAAACACCAGTAATAGAGGCTACGCAAAAAGTAAAGACAAGGAATCCAAGAGTATCACTACAGAAAGCCAGTAAATAGTGACAGAAGAGAACAAGAGAAGGAATAGAGAAGAACTACAAAAACCTTAAAAGGAACGAGTAACAAAATGGCAGTGAATACATACCCATCAACAATTACTTTGAATGTAAATGGAGTAAATGCTCCAATCAAGAGACACAGGATGACGGAGTAGATAAAAACGGCAAGACCCATCCATATGCAACCTACAGGAGACTCATTTCAGACCTAAAGACAGATTGAATGCAGATTGAAAGTGAAGGGATGGAGGAGGTTTTATCACGCAAATGGAAGCGAAAAGAAAGCTGGGGTAGCAATACTTATATCGGACAAAATAGACTTTAAAACAAAGACTAACAAGACAAAGAAGAACACTACATAATCATAAAAAGAACAATCCAAGAAGATATAATAGCTGTAAATATTTATGCACCCAACATGAAAGCGCCCAAATACAGTGAATTACAAACATGAAGGAAGTAACTGATAGTAATACAATAACAGTAGGAACTTTAACACCCCACTTACATCAATGGATAGATCATCCAAACATAATCAACAAGGACACTTTGGACAACAAGGACAAGTGGCTTTGAATAACACATTGGATCAAATGGATTTAACAGATACATTCAGAACATTCCATCCTAAAACAGCAGAATAGAATTCTTTTCAAGTACACATGGAACATTCTTTAGAACAGATCACGTTAGGCCCCAAAACAAGTCTCAACAAACTAAAAAATAATGAAGTCATACCATGCATGCATTTTCTGAGCACAACACTAAAAAACTAGAATTCTACAACCACAAGAAAACTATATGGAAAAACACAAATACATGGAGGTTAAATAACATGGTACTAAACATTAAATAGGTCAACCAAGAAATCAAAGAGGAAATAAAAAAATACATGGAGACAAATGAAAACGAAAACACAACAGTCCAAAATCTTTGGGATTCAGCAAAAGCTCTTCCAAGAGGGAAGTTTATAGCAATATAGGCCTAACTCAAGAAGCAAGAAAAATCTCACATGAACAACCTAACCTTATACCTGAAGGCTAGAAAAGAAAAACAAAAAAAACACCCCCTAGAAACCAGTAGAAGGAACATTAGAGCAGAAATAAACAAAATAGAAAATAAAAACAACAAAAACAACAGAACAGAAAACAGGAGTAGGTTCTTGAAAAGATAAAAAAAATTGAGAAAACTTTGGCCAGACTCATTAAAAAGAGAGAAAGAAGAGGAGAAGGAGGGAGAGGGAGGGAGCAGGAGCATGACGGAGAGAGAATTCAAAATCAAGAATGAAAGAGGAGAAATAACAACTGACTGACACCTCAGAAATACAAAGGATTATAAGAAAATATTATAAAAATTATATGCCAACAAATTGGATAACAATAAGAGATGGATCAACTTTTTGAAACATTTAACCTTCCAAAACTGAATTAGGAAGAAACAGAAAATCTGAATAGACTGATTACCAGTCATGAAATTGAATCAGTAATCAGAAAGCTCCAAACAAAAGTCCAGGACCAGATGGCTTTACAGGTGAATTCTACCAACATTTAAAGAAGAGTTAATACCTATTCTTCTCAAACAATTCCAAAAAATAGAAGAGGAAGGAAGGTTCAAGGCAGGTATGAGGCCAGCAATACCCTGATACCAAAGTAGATAAAGGCGCTACAAAAAAAAGAGGCCAATATCTTGATGAACATAGAAGCAAAAATCCTCAACAAAATAAGCAAACCAAATCCAACAGTACATTTACCACAATCAGGTGGGATTTATTCCTGGGATGCAAGGGTAATTCAATATTTCCAAATAAATCAATGTGATACATCACATCAACGAGAAAGGATAAAAACATATGACCATTTCAATAGATGCAGAAAAAGCATTTGACAAAGTACAACATCCACTCATGATAAAACCCTCACAAAGGAGGTTTAGAGGGACTATAACATAATAAAGGCCATATATTAAAAACCCAAAACTAACATCATACTCAAAACAAAAAACAAGAAACAAAAGAAAACAGAGCAGCACTGCTTCTTTTGAGTTCTCCTTGGGTCAAAGTCATGTCCCCAGAAGGAGACTTAGCATTTACTATGTCACATGAGCGCCAAATCAGTGCTTTTGTGCCATTGTGTCTCTTGGATCATCCTGTGAAGTTTTTACTCTGGCCTTCAGCTCCTTTCTCCTTTGTCTTTAGGTCTGGCCTGGAGGGCTAATAGCTGAGACAACACTAGGCCCTCAGCCCCATACCATACATTACATTTTAAGGAAAACCAAACCAAACCAAAACCAAAACACCTCTCATGTTAAAGACGACTCTTGAGGCTCTAACTCCCAGGATAGCAGACAAGCCTAGAAATGTCTAAAAAGAACTTACATTCGAGCTAGAACCCCTAAACAAAAACAAGCTTAGAATGTGACACTTGTAACTAGCAAACATTTTGTCTGAAAGTATTTGCTTGGTGTTTTCCCATCCTTGACTTCATTAGTTTGTGTTCAGTTCCAATCTGTAAATGACACTATTCTTGGTAATAACAGAATACTGGTTTTTCAGAAAGTCAACAAATGTAAATTTACAAAGTGTCTTCATGATGATAAATCCAAATGTGTGGAGTACATTTATTTGGACTATACCTGTCATCCTTTTATGGAGGAAAAACGATGAAAATTAACAGCTCCAGTACTGATTCAACCATTTACAGCACTGATTTATTTATTAAATAACATTTTTTTAATGTTTATTGTTGAGAGAGGGATAGGGATAGAGAGAGTGAGCATGAGTGGGGGAGGGGCAGAGAGAGAGGGGGGAGACAGAATCCGAAGCAGGCTCCAGGCTCCTAGCTGTCAGCACAGAGCCAGATGTGGGGCTTGAACCCACAAACCGTGAGATCTTTACCTGACCTGAAGTCTGATGCTTAACTGACTGAGCCACTCCGACGCCCATACAGCACTGATTTAAAAGCCTAAGTAGATGACAGTGGATATTGCATTTTCTCTTTTTTTCTGTAAGACTTCCTGCCCTTCACCTTTGGTTTATCCCACTTTTTGATGACGGACATGTAGTAGAAGGAAGTGATCTTCCAAAACAGATGTGTAAGAGTCATGGAAAATCTCAGGAGTAATAACAGTTTTGAATTAAAGGTTCTTAATTTGGATGCTTTTGTTAAGTATTTTTTATTAAACAAGTTTACTGTATGAAAATTTAAAAATATACCTTAAGCCAGAAGAAAAAGACTTGTGCATAATTCCGTAACACAGATCTAAATAGGAGCATTTGGGTTTTTACCTTCAGGCTTTCTCTCTCTCAACTATCCCACAAAGATGCTTCCAGCTACAAGTAACAACCATTCTTTTTTTTTTTTTTTTAATGTTTTATTTATTTCTGAGAGACAGAGAGAGACAGCGTAAGCAGGGGAGGGTCAGAAAGAGAGGGAGTCACAGAATCTGAAACAGGCTCCAGGCTCTGAGCTAGCTGTTAACACAGAGCCTGACATGGGGCTCAAACCCACGAACTGTGAGATCATGACCTGAGCTGAAGTTGGACGCTTAACTGACTGAGCCACCCAGGCGCCCCACAAGTAACAAAAATTCTTAAGGCAAACTGGCTTACGAATAATTTATTATCTTACGTATCTAGAAATCTAGAAACAGAGCAGATTCAAGGTCTGGTACAATCAGTGGCCATTCAAGGCACAATTTGTTTATGTCCTTCTACTTTGTCATTTCAGCTCTGAGGTCCTCCTAAGGCTGGATCCCTTCTGATTATAAAACAAGAACACTTTGGCTTTCAGTAGAACAGTGTCATGGACTAACTGACCTATGCCACTGACCTGAAGTGAAATGGATACTTGGGAGTCAGCCACAATTCCTCTTCACATAAATCATATAATTTTATATATAAACTGATCATCAATTTTTCCCACCCCACCTAACCAAGTATCTTAGAGATTTTTCTTTATTAATATACATAGATCTCTCTCATTTCTATAATAGCTGTGTAGAGTTCCCTAATATGGACTGCCACTATCCGACCACTGGCAAGACATTACAGTTATTTCTTTCTTGATGGACATTCTGGTTGTTTCTAATAGTCTCTTTATACTACATTACTTATACTATGCCTCAGTTCATGTGTTTGAATACTTGTAGGTTTCCACCTGGTAGTGGAAACACTAAATTAAAAAAATGTGAATTTTACATCTTGAAATATAAAGCAATTATACACTGCCCTCAAAAAAGAATATAGTAATCTCATTTGTATGTTTGTATGCCAGGAGCGGCACCGGCCTCTCTGGATGGCAGTCACAGCAAGGAAGTGGCAATGTTTGCAGCTCCTGCCATGAGAAATGGAAACTGGTATCTCCTTCTGCTACTATTGGCTCATGTTGGATATAAGCCTGCTGGTATTGACCAGGCTTCACAATATTCCATATCAGACCCATATTCTGAATACAGTTACCTCATAAGGAAAAGCATATTCCTGCCTTTACAAAAGAGATTTTGGATGAAAGCTCTATGGGGAAGATTGTCAAAAGGCTCTTCCTATGGGCCTTGCAGATCCGAGACTCAGGGGGCTAAGAACACAAGAATTACAATTGAGCCTGGCCCTGAGACCAAGGGCCTATTTTGGGGTTAAGAGCAAAACATAGTTACCACATATATCTTTGCTAATTGGTGAAACATAACAGTCCCTTCCTCAAAGCCTACTTTCTAAAAACACCCTCTCTTACACTGGCAGCTGGGATGAGGATAGATAAAAGTAGCTAAAACATAACCCAGGGGCAAAAGACTGACCCATTCAGGGCCCCTATGATAGTCTCCACAAACAAACCAATTTAGAAACATTCATGCTCTTGAGAGCCAGACAAAATACTCCTAGCTTATCTATATACAATTTGACCTATATGTTATCCTATTTTTCACTAAGAACATTCTGTTATTTCCTTGGTCGGATTAATTCTACTATTGTTATCACAAAAGGCCTCCCATTGTAAGAAATTCCTTTCTCCGACTTCATCCTGTTGCTGAACCTTTAAATAAAGACACAAAAACCGACAGGACAGAGATGCCTTCCTGGTGATCAGAAAGAATCCCGGGGCTCTCCCACTCTCTCTCGCTGACACCGTCCATCCTTCAGGGACCCCTGGACCTGCCGGAGCCGGCCTCCGACATTTGTACATGCAATTTGCCTGAAGATAAGTTTTCTTACTTAGGTTACAAAGTTTCCTCTCTTAAATGCAAAAGGGGCCTGTTTAGTTCTTGGAGGAATTAACCTAATGTCTGTGTATGGAATATCATTGGCCATCTCTGTAAACTTTGTCTGAGACGAGAAAATCTGTTGATAATCTCCTAGAACTATACTATTTTATTAAGAGAAATTCTTTGGGTATTGATTATAAAAGATATTCCTTTTTCAAGATCAATTTATGTTCTACGTTTCAATAATTAATAAAAGGTTCAAAATAGGTAATGGGCCAGATTTGGCTTGTGGACCATAGTTTATTATTACAGAGCCTGAATACTTATATAAAGTATCTAAAATAGTCAAACTCTGAAAATGGGATGGTGGTTGCTGGGAGCAAGCAGGAGGGAAGAAGAGGAAGCTGTTAAAGTTTCCATAATGCTGGATGAGTAAGATCTGTGACAACACTGTGTCTGTAGTTAACAATACTGTATTGCACATTTGAAAATCTGCTGAGGGTAGACCTAATGCTGAGTGCTTTTACCACAATAAAATAAATATAAAAACTAAAATTGTCAATAGATATATGTAAAGATACCCCACGTCACTAATAAATAAAGAATACATAAATTAAAAGGCAAACAACACCAGATTGTTGAAAATCAGGTAACTAAACAGTGTTTCTGAGTATATAGGGGAAAAAAAGGCTTTCTCATGGTGTAATGAAGGATTAACTCAGCAGGCCTGGGTTGTCCAAACTCTGCACACCCCAAAGAAAGGTTTGACCCTGGTCACACTCCTAGAAGATAACCTCTCAGACTTTGGACCATCCTGCTTGATAAGGGTCTATCGTCTAGTTGGGGCTTTGGGTCACACCTGATAATTTATGTTAACAACGTGGCTAATGGTACAGGCACTTGTACCACATGCTATCAGTGTTAGCAGGAGAGGCTAGAGACTGAGGAAATAAGGCCAACCACGTACGCACTCCATGGAGACACGACTAGCCCCTCATGAAAACCCTGGATACCAAAGCTTGGATGCGCTTTCCCGACTGGCAATACTTCACATATGTGATGTCACATGGCTGGGAGTATTAAACACTGTCCAAAGACACCATTAGAAGGAAACAAGTGGAAGCTTATGCCTGATTTCTCCTGGACTCTAATCTACGTATCTTTTACCTTTGCAGATTTTTTTAACTCCTGCTGATTTTAATCTGTAACATTTCAATGTAATAAACCATAACCATGAGTACAGCAGGTTTTTTGAGTTGTATGAGTCCTTCTATAATCGTTGAACCTGAGGGTAATTGTGAAGACCCCCAACCACGCTCATATAGATAGTTTGTATGACTATAAATTGTTACAGCTCTGCTTGGAGGGCAGTTTGGCAGTATTATTTTAACCAGAAAGCTAGGAATTTACTCTAACACTAGACAGACAGACAGACAGACACACACACACACACACACACACCATACCACACAACACATATAAAAGAATGTTCATGTAGTTGTTTGTCAGAGCCAAAGACTGGAAACATCTAAAATTCATTAATAAGGCACCATTTACAGGAAATATTGCTTATTCACTTAATTAGATCTAATAAACCAACTTATAAAAATAGAGATTGATATATATGAGGTGATACGGAAAGACTTTCAGGATACATGGTTGTGTAGGACAGAGTTCTTTACAGCTAAACCAGAAAAGCTCTATTTTTATATCTGGGGAAGTCTGGATATCTAGCTTTGACAGTTGGTCAAGATAAGGGCAGTTAAGATTTATAATGTGCTATTTAAAGTCTGAAACTCCCCTGGTACCCACCATGGGCAGTTTGCCTACTGACGGTTTTCATTTGGCAGAATCAGACAGCCTGGCTTGACCATATGGCCAGAGGGGCATAAACACTCACTGGGAACTTTTGTGTATATACGTATGTATGTATGTATGTATGTATGTATGTATGTATGTATGTATGTGTGTGTGTATATATATATATATATATATATATATATAGGCATNGAGAGAGAGAGGAGGAGGGAGGGAGAAGGAGAGGGAGAAGTAGAGAGACTTCCTGTTTGTGTGTGTGTGGGTATAGAGAAAGAGAAAGAGACAGTGGGGGGAGGAAAAGAAGGGGGGGCTTCCTCTGTGTGTGTGTGTGTGTATGTGTGTGTGTGTGGAGAAGGAGACAGAGAGACTTCCTTCCCCTTTCTCCACCAAATAATATGAAAATTAGTTTATAAGAATGCCTAAGTAGCATCTAATTTAAGTAAGTGTAGACAATTATAGTAAGTATAGACAGTTTTTAATTTTATTCACCAGTGAATGTCTAACAAGATCTCTACCAGGCAATGATATCATTATGGCATTATAATATGCTATAAGCAACACAAGGTGAAAAACAGTGGCAGTGAGGAGATGATAATGGGAATGTTTCTATCATTTGTGCGTTGAGAACTGGGATGAAAAGGCTGTAAGCCACTGAATGAAAACTAAATTTGAGAATGCACACATACAGAAACATAAAAACACTCACTGAAATATGCACTATTCAGGTCCATAAAACATACACTGAAGGAAAGGAGCAGAAAGTGGGAAATGAGAGAAAAAACGACAAAGGGGCACGAAGATAGAGAAAATGAGAGAGGAAGAGAAGTGGCAAAAGGGAGAAAGGCAGAAGAAGGTGAGAGGATTAAGATACACAGAGGAGAAGGAAGACACTCAGTGTGGGGCGGGGGCAGGGGGGAGGAGCCAGAGGTAGGGAGAAAAAAGAGCAAGATTACAGAGCCAGCTGGCATCCCCTGTCTGCAACCTCATTCCATGTCAGAGTGTCAACGTGACTGGACCCGTCATTCTATTTGCAATTGTTGAGAATTACACAGTTCTGGCACAGGTTTTAAGTCCCTCTTTTAGGGGCGTCTGGGTGGCTCAGTTGAGTAAGCGACCGACTTTGGCTCAGGTCATGATCTCACAGTTTGTGGGTTAGAGCCCCGTGTCGGGCTCTGTGCTGACAGCCAGCTCAGAGCCTGGAGCCTCCTTCAGATTCTGTGTCTCCCTCTCTCTCTGCCCCTCCCCTGCTCATGCTGTCTCTCTCTCTCTCAGAAATAAATAAAAAACATTAAAAAATTTAAAAAAAAAGTCTTCCTTTTAGGCACATGTGGTTTAAAACTGAAACGCAAGTATAAATGCACACAGATTTTGAAGATTTCATATGAAAAAAAGAAAGGAAAACATTTTGGATATATTTGGCTTAAATAAAATATATACATATTTAAAATTTTTTTTTAATGTTTATTTTTGAGAGAGAGAAAGCGTGCAAGTGGGGGTAGGGGGAAAGACAGGAGACAAGAATCCGAAGCAGCTCCAGGCTCTGAGCTGTCAGCACAGAACCAGACATGGGGCTCGAACTCATGGACCATGAGGTCGTGACCTGAGCTGAAGTTGGACACTTAACCACCTAGGCACTCCTAAATAAAATATACTTTTGGAATCAATTTCACTTATTTTTTTTCTTTAAAAATTTTTTATGTTTATTTTGGAGAGACAGTGCAAGCAGGGAAGGGGCAGAGAGAGAGAGAAAGAAAGAGAGAGAGAGAGAGAGAGAGAGAGAGAGAGAGAGAGAGAGAGAGAGAGAGAGAGAGAGAGAGAGAGAGAGAGAGAGAGAGAGAGAGAGAATCGGAAGCAGGCTCCAGGCTCTGAGCTGTCAGCACAGAGCCCGATGTAGGGCTCGAACCCATGAGATGTGAGATCATGTCCTGAGCCAAAGTCGGACACTCAACCAACTGAGCAACCAAGGTGCCCCTCTTTTTCCTCTTCTAAAATGTGGCCCCTAGAAAATGTTCAATGATACATACAGCTCATGTTATATTTCTGTTGGAATGCGCTGTTCTACCACCATGAGTCTCCTCATTAAAATCAAGGTTGACAAAGTAAGTTTGCTAATATTGAATGTCAAAAACATCCAGGAACCTACCAATATGCTGGACTTTTTCATCAATGACCTCACAGTGGTACGGCCACCGTGTTGGACTCAGGGGACCAGAAGAAGAAACACCATACAAATCTCGTGGTTCCCGAAGGCGTGGCACCCATCGGCCAAGTTGATATTCCAACAGTATCTGGGTGGTCCGGGGGAAACACGGGTCACCAGCAGAGTCAGCTGAAAAAAGATTCAAACACAATCATGAGTGATAAGAAGCAAAACCCCAATTTCTGTAATTTTTTTAATAGATGCCTCTTCCCCTTCCAATACCATTAATTTGTAAATATTTGTGGACATTATTTTATAATTCATGCCACTTAAAAAATAAAATTACTGGGGCACCTGGATGGCTCAGTCAGTTAAGCTTCTGACTCTTGATTTCAGCTCAGGTCATGTTCTCATAGTTGTGAGATGAAGCCCCCAGTCAGCCTATGCTTAAGATTCTATCCCTCTCCTTGTGGGCCACCCCGCCCCCCTTACTGGCTCTCTCTCAAAAAAAAATTACTATTGAAATTTTGTAACAATTGATCTTCACAATAGCTAAAAAGTAGGGTTTGACCTCAGATACTATTATTTTATGCTAATTTCTGCGCTACTCCAAAAACATTTATTTCTCAGTTTTTTTTAGCAAACTGTCTACTGCCAAGTCTTCCTAAACTTTTAATCACACAGAGGCAACTATTTGCCCACGACCATGATTTCTCACTGCCTACTGGAAGAATATTCTCAAAGATTGCTAGGGAACTCTGTCACAAATTTTTCTGTTCTCATTCTAGGGTCCCTGTGTGACACAACCCCAAGCACACAATTCACAAAATACAACAGGGCTGCCGCAAGCAGGGAGTGCAGAGGCTGTGTCTTTCAGTGGGATGACTGTGGGGCATCCATTTGATGTGGATAATCGCCCCTCATGTACCTTGTCTTTGATGACACTATACTTTCCTGTTTTCTCCCTGCCTTTCACACACTTCATTCTCCATTCGTCGGACGACTCTTGCTCTTCTACTTCCAAAATGCGGCTTTTTACCTAGATTTAGTTTTGGGCTATTTTTGTACAATAACAGATCTATCAAGCTGGACTAGGAGTCAGACCAACTGAGTTCTATTCTAGCACTTTGCTTCTATATGATTTTGCTTGGCTAATGCAGCCTTTTCGAACATAAATGTTACTATATGTAAATAAGGAATAATAATACCTTCCTTGCTCCTTCTCAGGATTGTTTAGATCCAATTTTTCATCAGTTATTAAGCATCTAGTATTTCATTATGTGACCAGACCACGTTTTGTCTAATTTACAGTATGACTCAAAAATGGCAAGGCAGCTATGAATTAGGAAATAAAACTAGATCTATATCTCATACTATTTATGAGCGTAAGTTATAGAGAAATTAAATACAAAATTTAAAGTATTTAGAGAAAACTTATATGATTATCTTGATGACCTTGGGGTAGGGAAGGCCTCTGTAGCTTGACCAGATTTAAAAATAAAGAGCCACAAATGAATAATGATAAATTTAGCACCAAAATAATTCTAAATAACGTAAGCAACATTAACAAAGAACTACTATAACAGGGAATTCATGATAAGAGGAAATATAAATAGACAAGCGTATGAAATAATTCTCAATTTCTTCAGCAATAAAGACGGTGTTGGTTCAAACAGTGAGTTACCTCCTTTTTTCCAACAGATTGGCAAAATTTTAAAGAGAAAAAGGGTGGCAAGAGGTTCATAAACTAGTACTACACATTTTCTATGAGAACAGGTATAGATATGTGTGTAAGTGCAAAGAAAGAGGTCTAGATGGATACATACCAAACTAAGAATAGTAAGTATCTCGAGACTTTTACGATGATAGAAAAAAAGAAAAAAGAATTAGCTTATCTTCAATTCCAGATCATGTGTGATAGATATGTGACTATTTAGAAGAAACGTTTTGGTGTGTTTTTTAAAACTCTAAATACAACTCTAAATGTATACATCTTTAAAAATCACGTATACACCAAGATTCCACATACGTGTACTTTTGCAAGTGAATGGCTTTATTAAGAAAAGTCTATACAGGCATACTTCACTTAAACAAAGATGTCCTTTAAAAACACTGTTGTCTACTGTAACTCAAGGCATACTGGAAATTTAAAGTGCCAGTTATTTAAAGAAATGCTTATGTAAATCTTTATGTTAAGTGCAGTCCATTAGAAAGTAATGACCACTTTTATTTAGTTTCATTCAATATCAGGTTTACCTAAAACCTTCATAGTTTGAGCTCCAAAAGATTCTTATAAGAGTGGAGACATTTTCTCTCCTTATCCAATATCAGAGTACATTCTTATATTATTCAATCTTTTTTTTCTCGTGTCTTCATTTTCTTATTTTTCACTGACCTTGAGTGAATTTTTCATTCCCTATTTATTCACTCAAGGTTTTATCATCAAGAGGAAGGAGAATATACGGATAAGATCAAACCTGTTAAAAGCGCACATTGGTGGAAATCTTCGCTTACAAATGTCATGAAGTTATCCTCGTCCTAAAACAAAAGAGTTTTAAAATATTTCTTTTAAAAGCCAACAGCTTCCAAATCCAGGATTGTTTTTTTACATCTATTTTAGGAGTTAGAATTGAGTGCCTCTTTTTCATGGTTAATAAATGAAAAAAATTAAAGGATGATTATGGATGACTGGTCTCAAAGTGCTAAACAGTTCAAATTTCCTCAAACCTTCAAGTTTTGTCATCTTTCACCCCCCTTCTTTCACTGGGTAAGGTCATATTAATGATTGTAGGGAGGGAATAAAGTTTAAAGATTCTTGGTAAACTTGGCCACACAATTTAAACTGTGAATAAAATTAACACAAAGAAATAAAAAGAAAAAAGAAAAGAAGCACAAAAAACCATAGACTTAAAAGGTCATACATGACTTTAGGGAGCATGTTTAGGGACTTTAACTTATATACATGGTAATTTATATTTTGCTAAAATGTGAAGGAAATCTCTCAGAAGGAAATACTAGAACCAAGCAAACTATTTTGAAATATCGTGCTTTGTTTTTCTCCTTTTCTTCCTGTGTCTTTCCCTTTGTTACATCAGAGCCATGTTAAACCTACTATGGGGACACACAGAGGATTTAAAACACAGGAATCCGCAGTATTATATATTATGATGTAACACAAAATACGTATCGGTGAACAAGAATTATAAAAATAAAACCTTAGTAATGATTTCATACACACTTTTAAGTAAAACTCAGAAGAATCGTAGCCAAAATATTTTCTCAAAAAACAATACCCATACAGGCTCTCTTTCTAGACAGGGCATACTGCACACAACAATATCTTGGCTTTCAAATTATTTTACAACTTCAGTGACAAGTGATTTAAACACATAATTGATTTTTACATCCAACTGACTTTGTAATTTTTTTACTGGGAAATTTATATTCTATAACATAAGCTTTATCTGAAATTAAGTAGAATAAAGTTGAGAAAAACATACGGATTCATCTTCATCACTGATTGTTCTGTCTGAAGAGTCTTCCTTTTCTGAATCTTCTGACATTTCTGGCAATACCTGGCTTGAAATGTATTGTGGAGGTAGGCTGTAAAACAATTTCTAAGGAACTTATTTGACAGCTTTCTGTTTAAGCTGACAGTGTTTCTTACATTGAACGAGTGCCCCAACCTTGTATTCAGTTGTATTTCATTGACAGTGACAACAGCTTCTCTAAAAGCTCTATTAGGACATTCCTAATGCATGTCTAATTAGACATTCAATTTCAAAAAAATTGGAAGAAAATTTCCATTTCCAGGAAAAAGAGACAAAGTCACAATGAAAGACTAGTCAAGTAAATAACGTAACTGAAAAAGAAATTTCCAGGCTACACAGCCAAATCATTCACATCCTGTATTTCCAATACCACACAGCATTGTGTGTTCAGAATGATCCCGAGGAATTTAAAAAGATCATGGATCAAAGAAAAATTATAGTTACTCAGGCAATGAAATCTAACAATATAGTTAAAAAACTGTTCTTCTGCTTTAATTTTCGATTGATCAACAGTTCAAATGACTACAACAGACTTTTCTCTTTATATTTTGGTTACTGTTCTGTAACCAAAATGTAATATTCACTTACTCTTGCTCTTACTTAAATCTCGGCTTTCAGATGGTTGCATTGGTGGCGACCACCACTCCTTCCATGCAAGCACCCTCCCAGGTAGTTAAGCCAACGGAATAACATATTCCTTGCTACGATTCTGTTATTTTTGAGAGACCCAAAGAACTGACCAATTTCGAATCGATTCGCTTATGGCTCCTCTCTACCGAGAGCAAACAACTAATGCAATAGAGAGGACCCCTCCGGTATTAAGAGACTAAGGTTTCAGTCTGGGGGATCGCCACAATTCCAAATTTGGGAAACTGGGCATACATCCTGACTCTATTTCCTAACATGAACAAAGGAGCACCAACGTGCTGACCTGAGTAGCGGAACACCTGAGCTTCAGGAAAGCCAGGCGCACAGATTATCTAATGGGCAGTTCCTGGGGCTCTTCCACGTCTGAAGCAGAAGAGGCAAACGCAGACGCCTGCACGCCCAGCCAGTGACTTTCACAGTGAGGAGGACTCTGAAGCCCCAAGTTGTGTCTGCAAGGCGGGCCTCCCACGCTCACTACTGGACTCGGCGGCGTGGGGAGGAGCTCATTTTCTGGGACGCGCCGTCTTTCCACGCGCGCGCGCTTCCCGCAGGCGGCGGCCCGTCTGCGGCGTCTCCTCCTCCTCCTCCTGGGCCGCCTCGGCCGGGCCCTCGCCCCCGCCCCGGCCAGTCGTCCGGTCCCTGCGGGGAGCAGCGGTCCGGCCCGTAACACCTAAGCTCCCGCGCCTGGAAAGAACGCAGAGGTAGTTCAACAGTTTCAGCCACGCCCTTCACTGAGAGGAGAGGCCCTTAGTTTCCAGGGCAACAGGGCCCTCTCGCGAGACTTCCGAGAGTTCTCGGAATCACCTAGCGACCGGCGCCGCGCCGAGGGAAGGAGCCCACGCGGGATTTGGGTCCGAGGAAGGGGAGAGCGCAGAGGCTGACGGGAACTAGGGGCTGAGGAGCAGGGGGCGGGGAGAATCCCAAGCCGGGTGCGAGAGGCGTGGTCTAAGTAACGGGGGAAATTTAGGAGCGGAGAACACCCGGCTGCGCTTATTCCCTTTGGTTCTCCACGTCGATTGTCCTTTCTCCAAGGTGGCAGTAGAACGTACTGGTTAAGACTTGGGGCTTGTCTTTGTACCCGCGCAGAGCTGCATTCTACACGATTGTGTGACCAATGATCTTTTTTCAGGAAACGCGACTTCTCTAAATACTTGATAGACGAGTGATAGATACACTAGGGGGAACTCTAAGTTCTCATCAGCTCAGAGATTGTTTATCATAATTGTTAGCACATGTGTTGAACGCTTTGGACTTTCTGAGGCGCTACGCACATCACTTTACGTGCATTGTCTTTTCTAATTAAATATGGTCTTTCCATAACAGACTTAGGCGCTCTGGTACGCAAAAACACTTGAAGACGTTATTCCTGAAATCATCTGGATTTCTCCCTGGTCTTATCTCTGGGGGACAATTCAACGTATTTGAAACCGTTGTCCACGTGTGGCTGAAAAAAGTCTTATGATTGGAAAAAGTATGACTCTGTCTTTTCAAGTTCTTTTGGCTGGTATATTGATTAAATTAATACGAGAAAAAGAAGTTTGATTTCTTACGCATGGGCACCTTGCATTGGCAGGAGAGGCTCCAAGACGGGCAGTTGAGGCGCATATGCCAAAGTGAACTAAGGGGAAGGTGGAGTCTGGGACTTCAAAGGGAAGGCAAACCATTCACGGGAAGATGGGAAAAGCACATGTTTGGTAAACACATGTTTACCTGCCTGGGCCATGCAGAGAGCATGGGATACAGAGAGAAATGTGAACACCCGTGCCCGGCTAAGCCCCCTCCAGCTTACTACCCCCAGCGCATACTTTTTGTAGTTGCCTCTGGTGATCGCTGTTTTCCTGGACCAGGCACTCTATCTGAATTCTTGGAGGCAGTTGAGGAGATAAAAAGCTCTTCCTGAGTCTTCAGCTCAAAATAATCTGTATGTGAAATGGCACATTTGGTGGATGCTTGCTCTGAACCCCATCAGGTGCCTTGTTGTACCTTGTTTTAGGCGGTACATATGTCACTAAAGGAGACATGCACAGAGAATATTTAAATATGGACTCTATTTTTCTGTTGGATTTTAGAGTTCTGGTTGCAAGCCATTGGATGGCAGATATGCAAGGTGAAGAAGCCCCAAGAAATGAGGTTTCCACAAGAAACTAAAGGCAGAGCAGGGACTTAGGTCTCATGATTTTTAGTCCAAATATTTACACGATCATATTTCAAGTGATCCTATAGAGAAAAATTATTTTAGCGCATACATAAATATATAGGGATTTAAAAAACATTGCAAATCATAATAATTTATTCTTTCATTAATTCAACGAGTTTTTATTGAATGCCCAGTACTCGTCAGGGTTGTGGAAGCCTGTGGCAGGAAACCAAACAAGCATTCTTCATGGAGGTTATGGGAAAAGACAGACAAGCCAATTTAAAAAACTAGGTGATGATAACTGTTCTGGAGAGAAAAAGAGCAGGGAAAAATAAAGAGCACTGGAGTAGGGTGCTCTTGGTGGGGGTAGCTTGCTCTGTCTCTTTTGAATTTTTTTTTAATGTTTTATTTATTCTGAGAGAGAGAGACAGCGTGAGCAGGGGACGGTTAGAGAGAGAGAGAAACACAGAATCCAAAACAGGCTCCAGGCTCCAAGCTGGCTGTCAGCACAGAGCCTGACACAGAGCTCGAACCCACCAAGTGCGAGATCATGACCTGCGCCGAAGTCGGACGCTTAACCGATTGAGCCACCCAGGTGCCCCTCGCTCTTTCTCTTTTGTAAAGTAAACTCAGCATATAACATGGGGCTCAAACTCAGGCCCGTGAGATCAAGAGTCACGTGCTCTACCCACTGAGCCAGCCGGGTGTCCTAGGATAGCTCTTTTGGTAGGGTGTCAGGGAAGCCTCTGTGACCAGGAGGCATTTGAGTAGAGACCAAAAGCAAAGGGATGAGCCACAGTGATGTCCAGGGAAGATCTTGCCAAGTAGGGAAAGCAGCAAGAACAAAGGCTCTGCGAGAACACCGGGCTATGAGTTACGCTAGGCAGTACTGTGTAGGTGAAACATGGCTGGAGTCAGGATCATTATCAGGAAAGAGGTTTCATTCGGATTTCTTAAGTAAATTTTAAATGGTTTTAACTACCTGCTTTTTTTTTTTTTTTAATGTTTATTTTTGAGAGAGACAGAGCACGGGTAAGGGAGGGACAGAGAGAGAGGGAGCCACAGAATCTAAAGCAGGCTCCCAGCACAGAGCCCAATGCGGGGCTCGAACCCACAAGCAGTGAGATCATGACCTGTGCCAAAGTCCGACGCTCAACCGACAGAGTCACCCAGGTGCCCTTACCTGCTTCTTTTTAACATTTAAAAAAAAACACTTTATTTCAGACGGTAGCATATAGTGAAATTCTTTAAGTTAGAGTGGAAGTAAGGCCTGGAGTAAGCTTCTACTAAGGAATTTGTATCAGTCTGAATGTTTGTTCCCCTCCCCTATGATCTTACCCAAGAAGCTCACAGGACAGACTCCTTATATGGATAACTTCGGCTTCTTGGCAAGGCCTTACTCCTGCACCAACTTCCCCTCCTATTTTCTGGTAAATGTATCTACTCCAAGCCTGTGGTATAAAAGGCAATATAATAAGAGTAAGAAAAGAGGAAAAGAAAAACCAAAACAATACTCCAAAGAGTACAATTACTAGTGTGGGACTCAGGAGGAAAATTCTCTTTAGCAATATCCCCAAGTGCAAGTTGTGTTAGGAATGTAATATGTGTAAGTATAGCACTTTGAATTTGTTGAGCAGAGACTTAAATGCAGTGACTAGGGCAATCAGAGTTATTTATGACATCACAAGAAGCTAGTGGTTGTGTGGCTGTAGAGGTCTTGTCACAGTTTGGCTGAGGAAGCCACACTAGGTCCTGAGAGCCCTGGGTTCTCCAGTACCCATCTTGGCTTTCCTTGGATGATCTGGGTCTAGAATGTCCTGCTACAGGCCCAACTCCTCAAACTGTTTCCAAGCTCAAACCTTGAGGTCTGTCCCGGCCAATTAACTAACCAAGACTCAGCTCAAGTGTCATTCCCATAGTGAAGTCCTTTCTAATCCCTCTATCATTGGTTCAATTAGTTTGTATTATTTGTTTGTATAATGTGTCTAAATTTGGGGACTACAGTGAAGCATTATTCTCCTAAACACTTGGAAATGAGGATAGGAAGAATGCCCCTTGCCTGCTCAACAAATAATGGATAGGATGAATCACGTCGAAAGAGAAAGAATGGTTCCCATGCTCAGTGTGAAGTCTCAGGGCAAAAACCATTAAATGGTTCCCCACCCCCACTCCCACCAATAAACGAGCCCTGAATTGTGCAACGGCGAAATCCCCTTTTCCATGGGGACGTGTTGCCACATTGCCAAACTTGCTCGCCACTTCCAGCTACTAAAACAGTTTCATTTTGGTATTTCAGATTTTATTCTGAAATTCAGTGTTAGGCATGTTTTAAATGTCAGTTTCAAACTGGAATCAAAGTCTTCCTCCTCCTCACCCCCCACCCCCAGCAGCCTAGATCTGTGCCTACCTCTGATGTCTAGGGAAGTGGGAGGGAGTTGGTGTTTTGCTATTTATATTCATCCTGGCTTCCTCCCATGTGCCAGGTCCCTGTTATGTTAGGATGAGCAGGGGCTGCGGAGGGAAAGGGCCAGTGTTCCTAACTGGGCCACATTGCAGTCCACGTGGTTGGTCTTAAGCGCTGTTCTTGCTCTTTGTGGGCTTCATGAGGCTGGGGACTCAGCCGTGCCTCCTAAAGAGAGGCTTTCTTCAAGGAACACTCCAAGGCAATAACAATCTTACGAGTGAGGGACTGTGGGGAATAGAGATTAGGAGTGTGGGCTCAGGAGCCAGCTTCCTGGGGCCACATATTCTGCCACTTAATAGCTGTATGATCTTGAGCAAATTCTTTATCTTCTCTGTGCCTCAATTTATTTACAAGTATAGAAGGTCCCCTACTTATGATGGTTCGACCTACAATTTTTCAACTTTACAATGGTATGAAAACAGTATGATTTCAGTAGAAACCATACCTGGGATTTTGAATTTGAATCTTTCCTGGATTAGCCATGTGCAGGATGATCCTCCCTCATAATGCTGGGCAGTGGCAGGGAGCCTCAGCTCTCAGTCAGCCACGCAGTCCTGAGGACCAACAATCAATATACTGTCCCCATTCACCCATCTTGTTGTTCACTTTCAGTACAATAGTCAGTAAATTATGACATATCCAATGCTTTGTTATCAGATAGCCTTTGTGTTATGTAATTTGCCCAGCTGTAGGCTGATACAAATGTAGGCTTGTGTATGTTTAAGGTAGGCTAGACTAAACAATGATGTTTGATTGGGTGGGTATGTTAAATGCATTTTCAACCTAGGATATTTTCAACTTATGGTGAGCTTATTGGGATGTGACCCTATCATAAGTCAAGAGCGATCTGTAGTGCCTATTCTGCAGGGCCGTTGTGAGGCTTAGATGAGTGAATAACATGTAAAATGCTTAGAAAGTGCCTGGAACATGGTAAGGACCCAATAAATGTTAGCTGTCATTATCATTATCATTTGACCAATGGACCTCCAACTGGTGACAGTGATACCATATCACTCTGATACTTGGGCATCTGCTTGCCTTGCTGCGATGATCCCTGCGTGATGAAAGAGTGACACCACTGACCTAGCATCATCTTCACAAGCAGCTCTAGGACTGGTGGGCACATATGGGACCTCTCTGTCTTCTATTCACTGGCACAGTGCTGTCCTGTCTGGCCTGTTCTTTTCAGTTCCCCTTTCTGTGAGCTCAGGTAGCGCAGAGACAAATTAGCCAACTCCTGGCTAGGCCGCCATCCAACAGGAAACAAAATCCCAGCAGCCTCCCCTTCAGTCAGACACCTCTGGTCCTTAGTGATTCTCTTGGAAGCCTCCTCCCTCAGAAATAGCACCTTAGTTCACAGAAAATTAATGATGCTCACAGGAGCCTCATGTTCCCATGAAGGGGACTTCTCCCTGCAAATGCGGATGCTGCCGTTCTGGCTTTAAAGAGTATACTGGGTTTCTGAGCTTGATGAATTTACTGGTACAGCCATAAAAGAGAAAATTGGAACCTGTCCAATGAAGGGGAGTGGCCTTCGGTGTGATCCATGGGACCTAAGCGGCATTAGCGGCATGTGAGAATTGTTAGAAATGCCAGTCCTCACACCTGAATCAGAAACTCGGGGGCGGCACCATCTAACGAGCCGTCCAGATGATCCTGATGTATCCTAAAGTTTGAGAGCAACTGGCATAGGGGGTGAAGAGCGTGGACTCTGGAACCAGAACACTTAGCTGGATGACCTTATGTAAGTTGTTTAACCTCCCTGGGCCTCAGTTTCCTTATAAATTGGAGACAGAAAACGGCACCTATGTTCTAAGGTTGATGTAAGGATTAAGACAGTTCATACATAGAGTGTTATATCATAGCTAGTGATCTGATTCTGTTGTTTTTAGTGACAGTCTTTGGAGCACACATTCCCACACAGAGCCTAGGGTGGGAGATCTTGCTACTTGAAACGGGTTCCCCAATGAAGCAGCTGCAGCCACTATACCATCACTGGGGAACCTATTAGAAATGCAGAATCTTAATACTTACCTGGCAGGGGAGATACCATGATCAAGAAATGCAGAATCTTAGGCCCTCCCCATTCCTATTGTAGTGGAATCTGCATTTTACAAATAGGTATTTGAATAGCAAAGCAGTATTCTATAACTTAAGCTTTAGATCTACTAAATAAGAATCTCCTGGGACTAGAGCCTACATATTTCCACGATTTCTACCATTGATTCTGATGTTCACCGAGGATTTGGAAACCCTGGTGCCCTTAAGCCAGCTGATTTCCATCATTCGAAAAAACTCAAAGCACCTGTGATGCTAAACTTGGCAGGCACCAGACAGACGAAAGACAGCATTTGCTCTAAGAAAAGTAGGTTTGTGTGGAAGGATGCTAAGTAAGGCTAAAAACTAGCCAAGAAATTAATCTTGTGTTCTGTAGGACTATAGTTCTTTCACATAATTTTTATATTAGTACATTCCATGTGAGTTTATTGAATGAATGTTCTTTATCCAGCCAGAAGTGACCAGTTGGGCCTTCTACAACACATTTTAATGAGACATTTTTGGGAAATCATATTTCAATGTAGCAAAAGCCAACATCACTAAAAGCATGTCTTGGCAAAACTCTGCTATTAAATCTGCATTAGAGTAAAGTAGGAGGCCAGCTATCTTCATGGAGCTGAAATGGAGGGCTGAGATGACAAAGCAATTATAAATCTGGGAAGAAAAATGTTATTAAACAAATTAACCTCTCAGAAGTCTAAAAAGTCTACTACAAAACTTTTCAGCAGTACACCCAGAAGAGAGTTTATAAATTAGGTTGCTCATGAAATCACTGTATCACTTATCAAGCACCATTAGGTGTGGTGCACTGGGTATACTTTGGGGGAACAAAAGAACATAAGGCAAATACTTTTTCTTCTCTGATTATGCCAGGCTGAAATATTTTCTCCCCTGTCTAAACACTGACAATCATGTACTATGTAATTCTTTGACAGTTATGTCCTAGAACCTTGTGATATTTTCTCTTAAATTCTTAATATTTTTTAACTTTTCATATCTATCATCTATCATTTATCTCCCCACAAGAACAACACAATTGTTCCCCAAATGTAGGAAGGTGGCAATCTGTGTAAGGACCAGGTTACTTCAAGCTCACCCTTACTTTCAGGAGGCAGTTCTCTGTAGACCCATAAGTGGGAAGCAGTTTGACAGATCCTCATCTTTGACAGAATATTTTTTTCCTTTAGCCCCACTGGATTGCCAAAAGTCTACCTCAGCCTTTTAGCCGCCTCTTATAGATCACTGTATGCTCTGAAGCAGAAGTAGCCCTGGCATAAAGGCAAGAGAGAAAAAGTGCATCCAACAGATGGCACATACCTAAGATGCCATTTAAATGAGAAATATCACATTAAATATAAAGGGGCTAAATATTCCAGGTAAAACACAAAGATAATCAGACTAGACTAAAGACCAACCAAAACCATATGATGTTCAAAGACATGCATCTAAAACTAAAGGCTATGCAAAGGCTGAAAGTAAAGGGGTGGAAAAAGTTATGTCGTGCAAGTGTTAACCAAAAGAAAGCCACTGGAGCAATATTAAGAATAGAAAAAACTAAACTTTAAGGCAAAAATCTTCACTATGCAGGGGCGCCTGGGTGGCTCAGTCGGATAAGCCTCCGACTTCAGCTCAGGTCACGATCTCACGGTTCATGGGTTCGAGCCCCGCGTCGGGCTCTGTGCTGACAGCTCGGAGCCTGGAGCCTGCTTCAGATTCTGTGTCTCCCTCTCTCTCTGACCCTCCCCTGCTCACACTGTCTCTCTCTCTCTCTCAGAAATAAATAAAACATTAAAAAAAAATTAAAAAAAAAAATCTTCACTATGCAAATAGAGTGTTACTTCATAATGTTAAAACATTCAATTAACTAGGAAGATACAATGATTCTAGATTTGCACATGCACCTAAAGCATTATCTTAAAATATGGAAAGCAAAATTAACAAAATTACAAGGAAAAAGACAAATCCATAATCATATGGAGAGATTGTCACATGCCTTTCTCAATAGTAGATATGGAACAAACAATATCAGTAAGGATATAGCGTGCTTGGACAACATGATTAATAAGCGTCACACAAATAGACATAGCACTTAAACCAAGAGCTTGTTAGGTCACTTCCTTGGTCCTATGGAAGAACATAAATTTAGGGTTATGAGAGTTTTAAAAATCCATTCTTCTACTTGGAGCACACATGCAAGCAAGAGTAGGGAAAAAAAACCTATAACAAAGATCTGTTTCTACAACATACTCTTGTATGTATAGACTCTTTAAACTTATAACCTGAATATGCATATGGTAAAGTTAAATTTCATCCATCCCTAATCCTATAGCTTGGCACCAATACCACAGATTGTATTCTTTTCATTGTTTAGTTTTGTGAATCGACTTTGATAACAATTACCTTGTTGTCTTTTTTTTTTAAAATAGTTAACACACAGTATTATATTAGTTTCAGATGTACAATATAGCGCTTCAACAATTCTATTCAACACCCGCTCCTCACATCACAATAAGTGTACACTTAGTCCCCTTCAACTATTTCACCTACGGTCCTAGCCACCTCCCCTCTGGTAACCATTAAAACTGATCACCCTTCTTGTTAGGACATAGAAGTAAAAAATACTAATTACTTTTTAAGTTGCAGTAACTTAGCTAATTCTGTCCAATCTTATGGGCAAGATTTAGGGGACTGTTCAGGAGCTCTGGGCTCATAATTTAAACCTTTATGAAAAGAACCTTATATATTCCAACAGAGTTACATAAATATGGAAAATTACTATGAAAAAAGTCTTTGGATTTAAATTGTAGTTGTCAGTGCCTTGCAAATAGTAAGTATTCTGCAAATGAAGGGTATACATTAAGTGGCCATTTCTACTATAAAAGACACTACCTTTGGGGAACCAGTACTGCCACCTTAGGAACAATAGGGGTGGTGTATGACAAGATGGGGAATGAGAGATGATGGAGAAAGATTTGATCATTTTTTTGGAAGGAGAATTTTTTTAATCCCTCTTTTCAACCTTTTTTATACATGTTTGATCAGTGTCCATATCAGAGCAATTTTCACTATTTTATTATAACATTGCCACTAATAAGAATTATTTTAAAAACATGAATGGCTTTTCTTTTTTAAAGGGAGAAACTAAGACTCAATCTGAAATATGCATTTTGTGATGCCACCATCTTTGTTAAAACAGATATAACTCTCATTTGTAATCAATATAGTACATAAAAAAATAAGCAAGGCCAAGACGTTTGGAGGAATTCCATTTATTGTGGATGCATTTTCACAATATATATTTATTGCAGCGATCAATTATCAGTGAAAAGTATCAAGTGTTTATAAAATTTTTAGGAATGGCAGATTCACAGAACATGCTAGTCACCTTGCAGTCTTACCTCTTAAAGATAACAAAGAGAATTATAATCAAACAAGTAAATGAGGAATTTATTTTTCAAAAGATTAAATCCAAGCTGAACAAAGTTCTACCCTAAAACTTATTCCATCCAATATTGGAATAAAAGTCAGGATCGATATATTCTCTTCTCAACTTTAGACTTTCTAGAAAAAATATATAATAGTGATCAGGAGAGGCCCTTATTCAAAAGTACAACAAAGCAACGTTACCTCACCATTGGCCTTAATTCAAACTTTGATTCATTTCACTCCAATTATGGGAGTCGATGCTAAATTAGGCACTGCATGTGAATTCTAGTTCATTTTATCATAGACTCATGTCTACTCTGTCATAGGTGGATGGCTTGTGCAATCTTGGTGGCTTTCCTTCCTTTGGCCCAGGTGTGCTACAGCTATAGGATTCAACAACTCTTTACTGATTTATGAGGAAAATAGACTTTGAAAGGCCATGGTTACTCTTCGCGGCAGCCTTGCCCTGGCAAGCTCTTCCAGGACAATACCATAGATTAGAAAAGAGGCATTTGCGAGGCTCCCTCATTGTGGCAGGAATTGAGACTAAGACAATTTTGGTTAAGTCAAATGAGGTATAAGTTTATAGACTTACACTGTGTGTATATCTCTATGCTAGAACATATTGCGAAGACACTGGGATACTCTCTTATCATCTGTTGTGAAGAACAGATGAACACCTATAAGCTAAAATAAGATCTGATATCTAGGTTGTGTGTGTAAAATGTAAAAATGACAAGTTGATAGACTTGGGGGGAAAAGGTAAAACTAATAAAAGTTACATACAGTTTTTAAAAATTCAACACATTATCAACTGATGGCAAGTACCAATGACTAAAAAAAAAAAAAAAATAGAAAAGTTTAATTTAAAAGGCATTTCAGTCTGTTAAGAATGGAAGTCCTGTCGTGACTCCTGAATATTGGCTTTTGCTCACTTTTCTTCTCTGCTTCCAGACTTTAGCCAAGGTTGGTCATAGTATATCCACATGTGGAATTCCAATCTGTACAATTTTGCAACTAAAATTCTTGTCTTTAAATTTTAGAGAAGGAAGAGATCTCAGATCTCACTTGTCACCTAAGACAACCTACTGTGGACTTGATTTTAAGAATAGAATACAGTTCTGAGCAAGCTTTGAGTTTGACCCAGATGGTAGATTTAGTACAATTCACACTGGACTTCAAGATTGCTTTTAATTATAAACTAAATACTATGTTTTATAGAAAATGTCAACTCATTTTGACACCTCTAATCTCTCTTTTCTTCTTACAGGTTATCGAGCATTGGAAACATATCAATACCTATTCTGCCATGTCTCTATTGGCAAATATGAAATATTAATATAATATTGTGATTTTTAATTTTTAAAAAGCTGTGATATTGGCTAGTTACAAGGACATACTGCTAAATATAATAGTCTAGCACATAAAAAAGCTTTCTACCATTAGTGTGCTTGTATATGTGTATGCACATACATACATGATCAGGTCATCTAAAATGTGGTTCGCTATCACTACCAAAGAAATCCACAAAGCAACCAACCTAAAGAATCAGTACCAATGTCAGCTAACATCATAATCCAATTTAGATATTCATCAGCACGAAAAAAGTAATACCTTAACAGTACATCTTTTTTTTCCTTTCTTTTTTTTTTTTTAAGACAATCATTATTGCAGTATCTCAAATCTGAAATGGGTTACTTTCAGAAAGTGTTACAATTGCCCACTGGGATAATTTCTTCCATGCTTTATTCTAAAGTGCAGAAACAACGTGACTTCTGTATTAAAAATAAAAAAACAAACAAAACCAAACCACTACGGTTCGTTTTTCTGGACACTGCACACATTCCTCAGGCAATTTTCAACTTGAATCTCCTTGTGTTGACCTCCAATGTGGTTGGTATCACTGTTCAGACACAGAGTTGTGATGATCAGTAGGAAAGTGTCTATTTCACAGCATGGGTTTCTTTAGAAACAGGCTCCTGTGCAAAGGCAGTACTTTTACCATGAACATCTCTAGACTGTGGTTATTAAATATAGTGATAATATACATGGGTTTACTGGGATAATGAAAAATAAAACAAAGGAAATGAACTCAATTTAGTAAATCAACATAAATATAAAACAGAGCAAATTAGCCCTCTTCAACTGAGCTGGTCCAGCATCTTGAAGCGGCTACTTTGGGTTCTTCCTTGAACTGTCTCAGACCTGCTAAGAGAAGAGAGCTTTAAATCTGGAGGCCATGGTGTTTCAGCCAGATGTTTTGTGTCAGAAGAAGAAAAAAATAATTGTAATATGGCAGGAATAAATATTTACAAAAGGGAGGATTACTGCTGGAATTCTATTCAAAGATGCTCCTCATCTTCTAGCCTCCCTTCTCTTATGTTGATTTTTTTTTTTTTTTTTTTTTTTTTTTTTTTTTTTTTTTANTTTTTTTTTTTTTTTTTTTTTTTTTACTTTCTTCTTTCTGTTCCCCCTTCCCTATCTTGATCTTTAGCCTTGTTGGTGACATTCATAGTGAAGGAGTTTTTTTTGTTTGTTTGTTTTTTTTTAACTCCACTTGAAGGGCCATAAATCTGTAGTGTGTTTTCCAGAACAGGCAAGCACATGTGACTGAATGGCTCAGTCTTGGCCATGTCAAGGACAATGGAGAAGTGGAATGTGCTTAGTTTTTAAATTCTTCCCTTCTGTTTTTTTAAAATAATCTTTTAATGTTTATTTATTTGTGAGAGGGAGAGAAAGAGAGAGACAGGGCATGAATGGGCGAGGGGCAGAGAGAGGGAGACACAGAATCCAAAGCAGGCTCCAGGCTCTGAGCTGTCAGCACAGAGCCCGACGTGGGGCTCAAACTCATGAACCCTGAGATCATGACCTGAGCTAAAGTTGGACGTTTAACTGACTGAGCCACCCAGGCATCCCTCTTCCCTTCTGCTCTTAACACCCCTACCCTCGAAACTTATCTGGCCCATGGTCTTATTTGTATACCATTTCTTTTCTTCAGCTAGCTGCTGATGTGGTCACAAATGTTGGTGCTGTGAATCTGCATTTTCAAATGAGTACTTCCATCTCAAAGGAATGATTGCATGACATGTAGTGAGCTTGACATTGGAGCAAAGGAGCTATCTACTCTGCTACCTCATAAACTCAGCTCTGGGTCTCATAGTTTTATTACTACTGCTGCTACTACTACTACTACTACTACTACTACAGTACAGAGAGTTTCGTGGTATAGACGGAGGAGGAGGGGGCAATGTGTGTGAAGACTCACCCTGTCACCTTCCCACCTGTACCACCATGTTGCACAATCCAAGAAAGGCATTCATGTTGTATTGGATATGAGTGGAATTCTCTTGAGTTTTACCAATCCAGATTGCATCTGCAGTCAACTTCCCAGAACCCGGCCTCAGAGAAATGTTATCCTCTGGAAAGGCTCCATCAAACCAGTACTGATGGGCTACAGACAGCTGGCACCCCCCGCCCCGCCCCCAAAATCAAACTACATACACACTTGGACCACCATTTCTGAGATGCTAGAGGGGCCATAATGGCTTAGGCCAACAAAAGTTCATTCTTTGGCTTAAAGAAGAAACTAATAAATAATCTCCCTACTCTCCTCCACCAGGAGAAAATTGAGCAAAGAGCTTTAAAACTTTTTATTCTCTGCTAAATATGCAATCCTCAAAAGCAAGCAGCATGCATAATGGTTAAGAATGTAGGCTTAGATCAGATTGCCTGAGTTTTAATGCAGGCTTTGCTAACTAATTTGCTGTGCGGTTTTGGGAAAATTCATCTCTCTGTGCTTTGTTTTCCTCAGCTCTAAATGGAAGTAATAATAAAACCCACTTCACAGGGTAGTTGAGATAATGTAGCTTAAGATGGTAGAATAGTCCCTTGCATAGAGCAGACGCTCAAAAAGCGTTAATGGTTTGTAGTGCTGATAATTATTACTAGGTACTTCTAATATATTTAGCCATGACTTAGAAAACTTATTTAAAAACCACCTTAAGTAGAGAGACTGGGCTAGTGGATTTTATTGGGATGTAAGAGGAATCGATAACTGACCGAGAGACAGAACCACGCCGCACATTTAGGCAGCTGTGCCAGACGTGGGAGCATGTAGAAGGCAGGGAAGGGAAAGCAATTCTCTCACTTGAGAAACTGTAGAAATCCTGTGGTTGCCTTTGGGGTGTTCCACATCCTGGGTTTGCTGGAAAAGTGCTTCTAAACTGACCCATAAGCAGACTGTTCTAATTTTATTAGTTGCTCTCTGATTTTTCTCTTTTCAATTTTTCCTCTATTAAAAGGAGAAGACTGGGCTTGTTCCTTGAAATGGGGAAGGGCTACAAGTAGAAGTTGACTTAGCTGGACAGCAAGGGGTCTTATTTTCAGTCTGTGCATCATTGAGATATTGGCAGAGCCTCCTTTGTGAGGAATGAGCATAACCTTTAACCAGAAGACAAAAAAAAAAAAAAAAAAAAAAAAAAAAA
>NW_027531005.1:1645825-1843568 GCF_008692635.1 Crocuta crocuta
AAAAAAAAAAAAAAAAAAAGACAAATCCAAGCATTCTTAGCTATAAGTTTTCAGAGGGTAGCAAGTTTTGCCTGACTTTTAAATACCATTTTAATGTTTTGCCATAGCAACCTTGGGTCGTAGGCTGCTGGCCAGGTAATAGTTCCAGAAAGCAGCTTTGGAGCCATTCAGGGAGACAGATGTTTTTCTGTAGGTGATCTTCAAATGACTATGGCTTCAGGCCTGGACTATGTAAGGAAGTATAGACCATGCTTATATGACACGGCCTCTGTAGTCAACATTCCTACCATTGTGGCATTTCTAGAATGTCTTGTTGGGACTATACCATGGATTTGGACTATTTACATTGGATGACTGACAAGCCTACAATCTGAAGGCTCTGTGAACTTTGCCTGTCACTATACCATATACAAGTGTTTAGAAGCTGACTGTTACCCAGACAAGGCTCTGTGGATCTGTGGTATTTCTCATTGACCCTGGGACATCATATTGCAGGATACAGCAGGAAAACCTATAAAAAACAAATCTTCCCAGAAAATTACCTTAGTGGGAGAAGTGACTTTATCCACAGATTGCTTTTCCCAGAGGTTCCGCTTGCCAGATACGTCTCCTGGCCTCAAATCCTAATGAAGGAAAAGCAGAGATAGTGGGTAGGGTGGCCATTTATATTTTCTGGCCAGGTCTAAATAATTCACCACTTCTGTTATGTGTTTGAATCAATTTCTTGCTTAATACACTTTATCCTAGTGATCTTTAATGGATGGAATCAAAAGGATCATTAGCCATGCTTTGGTCTTATATAGAACTTGATCTATGTTATGACATGAGAATGGGCTGGAATTATCCAGCATTTAGTTCCTATCCGCAACCAAGGGCTTACTGTTAATGGATCAGTAGAACTGGAATAAAAGCATATTTAAAATAATGTAGCGTATTTTTACCTTTTCATGCTTTTAGAAGTGAATAGAACATATGTTAGCCTTAAATAATTCTTTTGACGTTGCATAAGCATTTCACCTATTGCAGATTACTTTTCTTTCAGTGTTCTGCCTGTATCCGCTTGAACTCTTAGGACTTTAGTGCATACTAGCCTAACTCCGAATGCCAATATTCCATTTCTTTGCCTGAGGACATTCTCTGGCTACAGATGCCCACTTCACCCATCCAGGAGGGAGGCTGGAAGTTCAGAGAGTTAACAACCCCAGGTGCAGTCCTCAATCACTCACCGATGAGATCTGGTGCAAGAATACTTTTCAGGCTCACTCATGCCTCATGTAGGATAACTCTGAAGCATGTGTTTTATGTTGGGTTGCCCCAGTGGGATTACGTTTTTATAGCCCATGTGCTTACTAACGTTATTGGTTACCTTCTTTTCCCTGACTCACTTCCTGTAGTGTTTTCTTCACCTCCCAAGTAAACTACCTGCACTATCTTAGGGTCTGCCTCTGGGCAGCTCAAACTAAAATGCATTTTTAATTGCACTTTCCTCAGACTGAAATCATTTTGTGTTTCCTGAGGAGTAAGGGGGTAATTCAGAAGTATATCAGTAGAACCTGGTCCTACAAAAGTAAACATTTACCACCAATTGTACCCATAAGAGAAAATTGAGTTGATGACATATGTGAGAACATGTGGAAATCTTGGGAAGAAAACACTAAAATATGCTTGATAACAGTAACATAGCTTTGATTTGTTATTTACTACCTCATAATTAATTTGGTTTGGAAAAGGGTCCAAATTTCTGTTTTCCATTTACTTTTCTTCCAGCGTGTGCTTGTGCTAGTACTTGGCAAAGGTAGTTTGGAGAAAAGAAATGTGTTTTACTGAAATAGTAACATTTATTTTGGCAAACCCTTTCCTCATTAGGAAGGCGAAGCTAATAGCAATTGTATTTATCCACAGACACCGGTCTAAATGGACATAGTTTTGATAGATATCGAAATCTCAACACTAAAAATGCACTGGTTAAATAGTACCACGTGAAGCATTTCAGATTTACCTTAACCTTACTGAGTTTCTGGATTTCCGCTGTGGTTGGGATTCCTGATATTTTAGGAGAGAGTTATACCTATTTAACTTGGAACCAGTAAGCAACAAGTCAGATTGTTTTTGAAGAATTCCACTACCTTTGCCAATGTAGGTAGGAGCTGCCAAATTGTCTGGAAGACTGAAAATCTGGGAAACTATAATTAGGAACATACTAGTGGAAGCTCTGGAAAGGGGCTGTTATTACTTTATTTATTTGATTCATATAAAACAATTGTTATTCTTTCACATGAATGTTCTTCTACTGAAGAAAGTAAAGTGTGTTTCCCTTAAATCCTGCCTATGAATCTTTTGAGAGCACTTAAAGAGTTTAAATAGTCCATTTTAAGAAAATATGAACATCCAAGTGGTAAGCTGGCATTTTAAATCAAAAGGGAAATATAAATGGAATTACCTGACCAGAATATGTTTTAGAGAAATACCCACTCCAGAAGAAGAGGGAGAAATGAAGGAGAAGCAGGTTTCCAATCAACCAGAGATCAGAGAATGAAGAAGAGAATTCAGCTGAGAAAGACATTGTTGGTTTTTTGTTTTTGTTTTTTAAAAAACAAAAAGAAAGACAAATTAGCACTTAAATTGCTGTACATAACATGTAGTTTAGACACAAAGAACAGTCAAATCAGATAAAGCAGACATACTCAGAACTGGATTCCAGTTACAAAGTTACCCTGAAATCCTGTAAATTCTATCCACAAGTAGCAGTAGATGTCCCCATAAGGTTTCAGGTATAAATCAATGTTTGATTTTGAAGAAGTTAAATTTCAGGGACCCTAAGTAATACTGATTTGATGAACTATTTTGAACAGTTTTAATTTTTAGCATATATGAATATTATTACATAACCAGTGGGTTTTCCCTTCAGGGAATTTTCGAGCATCACACTAGTCCCATGGATTTACTCTTTTCCTTCCTGAAGTTTCCCTGAGTGAGGACTGCTTTGGTGAAAGAATTTCTCTCTGATTTTTCCTTAGTGTCCAGATGCCACACATCTGCTACAACAAAGCCAGGCTTTCCTCTCCACCCATGTATATCAGGGAACATACACAAGGGGCTGAAGATAAATCACCTATGATCCCAAATCAGGAGGCACCTTTGAAGGCCTCCTATTTGCTTTGTCTTGGGTAATCCTCTGATATCCTGGGTTCAGGGTCAGGCTGACCAGAGTCCCAAGGGTATCAAACTCAGGTGCTTGCCATGAAGGGCCAGGCTGGAAACACAAATGCCTGGAGAGGCCTGATGCAGAAAAACAACAACAACAAAAGAGAACCAACAAATTCAAGATTGCCTGCCTCTACACCTCAAAAATGTGTTCAAATTGCAATTTTAAAAAGGGAAATAAAACACAATGGCCCCAAACTACACAGATCTGAGCTGCAGGCCACCAGGGTGAGACCACATGGACAAGACCTGGACAAGATCCTCGCTTGATTTGTCTTTCTAAGCTGCTTTCCTGGACTTAACTTTTTTTTTTTTTTATGGCAAGTTTTATGCATCCACAGAATCTTTCCAGCACTTTCCGCATTTCAGAGATTTCCTCTTTTTTCTGGATCCATAGTGTCTCTGACTTACTTTCTTGCCTTGCTGGGCTCCGAGTCATGTCCTCCCCCAGAGACTGTCCTGTTGCTTATTCAGACTTTGACCTAGCGCTGGGTCTACTACATCAGGGATGCACATGAAGTTTAACTTTGCTTATCAGGCATACTCGAACTGGCTTTTATTTATAACATCACTTACATGTGTTTTCTTTCCATCTGACCTTCATTCAGGAAGCCACACTAGTCTACAAAATCCAATGGGACATGGGGAAAAAGGGGTCACTACAAGCTATACTAATTGTTACATTCTTCTTTCCTTTTCCTCTCTGTCCTTGAGGAGATGGTCTAGCAAATTACTTACTAAATCATAGGTAAGGCAGGCAATGATTTTGTAATTTCCCTGTAATACCTTTCTGTCCTGCCTGAAAATGGGCTTTTTTTGTGGAAAACTTGACACAGTTATTATACCTGTGGCAATAATGACTAAGTTAAATCTCTTAGCCCTCCCATTAGGATGACACAGATGATGGTAGACTTATCGGTTAAGGTACTGCTAAAAGACTATGGGTCAAGTCCTGGGCCGAATACAGGAGTATAATATGGTACAGAAATGAAATAGATTGCAAATACTGTAAATGTGAAAAAGCGACCATGTGCCACACTCATCAAAGAGGAAACAATACACCTTCTCTCTCTTATCTCTTCTATCTTGTGAGATCTTCAGTGGGTCCGTGAACTTGCTGAATTTGTATCAAATACATGCTTGAGGAGAGACCGTCTTAGATCTTATTAGGTTTTCAAAGGGGTCTCCAATTCAGAAAGGTTAATAATCACTGGTCTGGAACCACAAAACTTATATAAATTACCCTTTTCAAAAAGTAATTTCTACTCTCTCTCTTTTTTTTAAGTGTTTATTTATTTTTGAGAGACAGAGAGAGACAAGAACATGAGTGGGGGAGGAGCAGAGAGAGAGGAAAACACAGAATCATAAGTGGGCTCCAGGCTCTCAGCTGTCACCACAGAGTCTGACAAGGGGGGGGGCGGTTTCAAACCCATGAACCATGAGATCATGACCTGACCTGAAGTTGGACGCTCAACTGACTGAACCATCCTGGTGTCCCAAAAAAGTAATTTCTATTCTTTATGTCACCTTGGGTACTGGAGAAATTTGAGACACTAAAGAGAACATACCTCTTGGGTATGATCTCTCACTTAACCTGTCTCCAGTTATAGATTTTTTTTTCAATACATAAAGACTTTCAATTGTAACTTGGGTTTACATTAAGTCTTATATCTCCTGTGAGTCTTAATGCAAAAAGCTTGGGCTGAATACTAATTAAATGACTACAAGGAGTTGCATCCATGAAAGATATGGAAATACTTCTATTTTTTTTTCTTTTTAAGTTGGTAAAGTGATTAACTTTACTGACTTTGGAGATTAAATATGGAGCCAATGGATGCAATCAATGGTCAACAATGCAGAGACCATGATTTAGAATGTTTTTCTTCTACCTCTGGCTTAGAGTGCTTATACCAATGGAGTCTCTGTTCCCTTGGGCACCAACAGAGGTATAAAAGCAACCTAACAGAGAAAGCCCACTAATATCTGGTAGGGAGCTTAGTAAGGTTTTTGATTATAATGATAAATGCAAAGCAATTATCATTCAATGAAAAATTTAAAGGACATTTTTATAGTAAGATAGCCACTCTTAATAAGAAAATGTTAGTTTCCAAAAATAATATTCATAACCAGTTTTTATAGTTTCCAGTTTTACTTTTTTTTTTTTTTTGGCTTTTTAATGGCTTCCCTTTGGAGGTATTGACAATAAAATTACAGCAATTATTTCAACAACTACCCAATTACTATATTTTTGTGTTAAGTTACAGAAATTAGGCAAATTAGAAAATATGGGCTCAAAAGAGCCAACATACACATTCTTTTGGGAACAAGTCTAGGAGCGCCCTCCACAGAGAAGTGGCCTAGATAATTTGACATTTTCACTTTCAAATTCCTCGCCGTGATTTATAGAATGGAAGCTAAACAGACAGACCAGTTAAGAGTGTAAATGTGAACTGCCTGCAGCTCTGGCTTAACTGCTCCTCCTAGCAGAGTGTGGAGGTGATTATGGTTCCATTTTACCCTCTAGGTAATCAGGCTGTGGCTGCTCTGGACCATCCTTGTCCTTGGTAAATCTGAGCCCCTCCTTGTTTGTTATTTGGCAAAGAACTGGGGCGCTGTCTTTCCCAGGCAAAGACACCAACAGCCTGTTTTCTTTTGCTGCTGAAAACTGAGGAATCAAAAATTTCAGAAAAATCCAAAGCTACTTACAGAAGGCTTGGGAGCAGGCGACTTATTTCCATCTGGGGTTTTAGTTAGCCACTCATTGATGCGGCTGGAAACCCCCACCTTCAAGCCAGCAGTCTCCTACAAAGTCAATAACCCAGTATTACGGAGAGAGAGAGAGAGAGAGAGAAAAAAAAACTTCACTTGGAAAAATAAACTTCAAAGTAATCTCAAAAGACTATGAAGTATTCACATAACCATCACATAAGACAGATCAATTATTGATCTCTAGATTTAGTATTTTGAGTAAAAGAAACCTTAAGCTTGCTATTTAAGTCTATGTCATCTGGTTTTCTTTCTCCTGCACCTTACCCCCCTCCCCACCTCCAGGGGCTGATGATTAATTTCAAGTACTTCATTTAGAATACTGTGGCCAGACCATTGTACATCATCTGGCCTCATGACCACATACTCTCTGAAAGAACTACATCTTTTTCACTGTTTTTATTATTAACTAGTGTGATTCCTAAAAAGAAAACAAACAAACCAACCCAAGGGAAAAAGGAAAAAAATCCAACCTCCAAAATGAAAAGACCCACATTCGGTACTTACCTTATTCGGTGTGCCCGAAACGGTGGGGGATGAAAACACATTCCCCTTCTCCCACATGCTCTTGATATTGCGGACGCCTTCAGCGGGAACAGGGAGATCCGAGGCTGCTGGCTTCATAGGTTTTGCGGTTTTTGTTCCCTAAAATGCATGAATTATTTTTAGGGTTGGTACCGATAAGTTCTATTCTCATAAAATTATATATAGTGAGCTTGTCTTCTTCAACATGATCATTTAAAAAATTCATTGTGATATTTAAAAGTATCACCTCCACCAAAAATTCTGTTGTAATTCTGTTATAATAATTCTGTCATAAAACTACATTCTGATGACATACAGACCTCAAATAAACCATGATATCTACATCAGAGGATCTTTCAAAAATGAAATTATGCCTGGGGCGCCTGGGTGGCTCAGTCGGTTAAGCACTCAACTCTTGACTTTGGCTCAGGTCATGATCTCACAGTTGGTGGGTTTGAGCTCCGAGTTGGGCTCTNAAAATGAAACTATGCCTTTTACTGGGACACTATTGGTTGTGAAGGGGATATTTCACTTCATTTCTTCAATAGATTCTCCTTAAGTGCTCTATGTGAGCAGGCACTGTGCTAGGCTCTGGGGATATAGTGCTACTCAAGCCAGTCTGCTCTGGAAGCTACAGTGGACTTAACACTTCAATAGGGGAGACAGATGGTAAGTAGTTATACCAGTATTTATTTCCACATTGTGATAAGTGGTATGAAAGAGGAATGTGGTGCCACAAAGCATGCCCCGAGAGCGTACGTTAGGGAATAATGCTTAGTTTAGGGAAGCAAAGAAGGCTGTTCTGAAGAAGTGACATTTAAACCGAGGTCAGATAGAAGGCTTGAAAGTGGCTAGGCGAGAAGAAGGAGCAAATGCCATTCCATGTAGAGGGAACGGCATACATGAAGGGCTGAAGGCAGGAACATGTTACGAAACTGAAAAATCAAGAGACCTCTGTGTGGAGAGAATACTGAAAGGAGGAAAGAACAGATGTAAAAATGAAAGGTGTGCATTCAAGATATGGTTCCAGCTGGGGTGATGGGCATACCCAGAGTCATGCAGTTCCTCTGGTGGTCCTGCTTTGTGGCCTGTGGCCTGTGTCGGTGGTCGGCCATGCACCGATGGTAGCAAGGGGGTACCATCAGCGGCTGGCACATAAAAATATCTCTCAGGACTGTGTAAGCTCTGAAGCCCCAGTCCTGGTATTTAATCCTAGTAGAGCCATGATCAATTCAGCCACAGAAAACAAAGAGCTGCAATTCATCTTATATTTCACTGGACAGTTAATCTTGTGAAAAATCACCTCTTGAGTGTTAGGACTTGATTATTCATTTGACAAATCATCCAGACCTCTCTCTTTCTTATTCCCTCTTATCATTTGTTTGTGAACAATTTTACAGGGATCTCCACTCTGCAGTACAAAGGACAGGAGAAAAAGCAAACCAAACTGATCCAATTACTTTATAGCAAGGGTTGTGACACACGTCCGGAAGGTAAAACCATTGACTAAATGAACTACAGAAGGAGAGGACATCTTGATCAATGTGCTTCGGTACTTGGAAATATACTTTATTTCCAGACAGCATAGAACCCCCTTTGGGGGATGTGGGAAAATGTTGGAACAGAAAGAAGCATAAAACTATGGTCTTAAGAACACAAAACAATAATTTTGAAATTGATGATGATGAAACTTGGCCTGGCTCTCACTTTTATATTAACTTATAGTACTACTTTTATTTGATAATAAAAGTTTTTATAGATTAAAAAAAAAAGATGAACCAAGGTTGTAACTGTTGAAACTACATATGGGAACACATTTTGCAAGTAACTAAGGATACTGAGATATACTTATGGACATACAAGTAATATAGTTCAATACCAATAAGCCAGTTCATTAAAACTTCAGGAACAGCTTCAGGAAAGAATACTCTGGCTGAAAGGAGAAAACAATTTATTTATGATTTATTTCTATTACTGTTCTTCTGTATAGCTAGCTCAAAGTACAATAAAGCACCACTAATATTATAACATAGTAATGTGGTTGCTGGACTTGACTACTGTCCTAAGTACGCTTCTATGGTCATCCATCAACAGAGTCTGCCTTTGACTCAGGCTGTCTCTCACCTCAATTGCGCTGGTGTACTGCTCCAGTCTGCTGTCAATCTTTGAGACAACTGCCGCTTGGTGAGTTGATTTGACACCACTGCTAAGTGAATAAACACACACACATACATAAAAATACAAGAGAGAATCTTTCCTTACATATATGACAGCTGATGATTCTCATTGAACAATCAACCACATTTACCTTTTCTGCACAGACTTATTCAAAAATTCTGCTCGCTCTTCTATCTAGGAATTGAAAAAAAAAAAACCCAGTTAATATCTGCAGCTTCTAAACAATGCTTCTCCGTTCATGCCACTTGGTGAGTAAAAGCTCCAGTGAGTGTGCGGGGGTCATAGGGTGCTGTGCCCAGCAACTCTGCTGCATGGAGGTATTTGGGGGTACTTATGAGGTATTTGAGGGTGAGATTTGGAGGGGAAAAAGGTAGGACTGGGCATATGATACAGAAAGTGTGGAGAAATACAAAGTTCTAGAGGCAAATTAAAGACCAGACAGAAGTGGAATAACAAAGCCTCTGAAACAATGTTAAATCAGTGGCAAAATAATTATGTTTCAAGACAAAAAATTTTGTTTTCAAAAGCACCTGCTATTACCCTTCAGGATGTATTTATATGAGTACATATATACCATGTTATTTGATGAGCAAAATTTTCCCATGATATTTTAACACACATTAAGTGTGTAATAGGATCGGATAAGAAAGGTAACTAGGAACTACGAGCTATTCACTTACTGCTTAGCCTGGCTTCTTAACTTGACAGCTGTTGAGCCTACTGCTGAGCCTAGTTTGTCTTGAATATAGAAAATGGGTATGGGGGTGGATTGAGACTGGGGCACAACTCCTCAGGGCTGAGGCCTCTCATGAAACCCGTTAGCCCAAGTGGGAATTATGGAAATAAGCCCGGAAAAACTGACAAAATGGTAAGTTCAGGGGTCTTTAACAAATTTCTTTTCCTTTTTAAAGCTAGGAAATTCCTTTTGCTAAAACTAAAGCCACTTATCAAACATGATAGTTTACTGAAACTGTATCATCACATCAGATGTTCTCTGTAAGTCAGCGAGTATCTGTTGACTTCCTATGATACCCAACTCCAGGGTGGAAATATCCTCTGTCATTTACCACCTATCAAAGTCAGCACATGATAAAACCTTTGTCTATGACTGCCTGTGCCAAAGCACACATGTGCTAAAGGAGTCCATTTTCTGCCCTGTTCAGGATGGCCAAGGAATCAGCTAGATTTCAGTTACCCTAGACTGGTGTGGTTGAGTGTGCCTTAGAGTCTTCTGAGATGTTAGCGGCTCTTTCTGGCCTGGACTGTCCTGGGACTCATGCACTATTAATAAACACCCTTAGGCTTTTTTGGAAAACATGCTTCACTCCTATTATCAACTGAATAACATTTTTATATGGTTAGTGGGGGTATCTCATTCTTTCCAATGATTTCTCATAAGGATGAAAGCAAACTCATTAAAAATAAAACTTGATGCAAAAAAAGTGCCATCAGTAGCCCTGAATTTGTAGGATGCAAAGTGTCTCAAATCTTATTTTCCTGATTTTAATATAAACTTAGAAGTGCACCCCTAGATAAAAAGTTCCCAGTTGAATAGGTGAAATATACTGAAACCATGCAATGCACTGGCACTTTTAATATCCATCCATCCATCCATCCATCCACGCATCCATCTATCATTCATCCATTATCCCTCCATCTATCCATCATCTATCCATCCATCCATCATCCATCCATCCATCCATCCATCCATATTTTAACCCAACCAGCCTGTCAGTTAAACAACTAACCAATAAATTATATATTGAGTACCCATTCTATAAAATTAAATACTCAACAGTATATGAGACAGTGCCCCATTCTTTAAGGAGAACACAGTCAGTAGGGAAGGCTAATAGAACATACAAACAAAATACTTAACATTCAATGATAGGTATCATACTAAAGATAAGAAGAAAATGTTGGGGCCATGGGAGAAGTGAGTCTCTGGGGTTAGTGGAGAAGTAGTTTTGATTTGGAGGTGAGATTTCTAGTTTATAGTTTACACAGTTTTATCAATGAATTTATGGAAGTGAGGGTACACGAGGTACAGGGGACAGGACATTTGTCGGGGAGCAAACCAATGCACAAAGATTTGGGGGACACACACAAGGCAGGGGGCGGGGATGCAGGAATGAAACACACAGTGAAGGCCGGAGGCATGAGCAGGGGGCAGCAGAGGTGAGGCTTGTTTGTAGCACTTCTAGCGTCCTTGCAACTCGGGGATGAGCTTGCTAACCTCGGCTATCCCATTAATTCAAATTACAGAGATTCTCAGATGCCAACATCTCCTTTTGTATCTACACTATTTAATACAGCTTGACTTCATTATCACATTTTGTCAGGGCTAACCATCCACTTATGGATGCACTCCTATTGGAAAATTCCTTAACTTAGTCAATCTAGATAATGTAACAATGTGTACTGGATTTCACACATTTCTGTAGTTCAATGACAGGAGTTGGTTCTTCTGAAGACCGATAGGTGGCAGTGTTGTCCTGATGAAAATCGGGGAGAAAAGCATGCTACTTATTTTCGAAAATTGGCTCTCTCCTTCCTCTACACCACTTCCGTGGCCAAAATATGGAAACAACAACAATAAAAACCCACTTTTAAATTTAATTTACTTAAAATCTGTTCTGTGCACGGATTACGTAAGAAAAATCATTCACTGCTAACAAAATTTAACTGTGAGAAACCAGGTTCAGAGTTTCCCTGACAAGGGAATAGAAGGAGTCATGAGAACTTAACAAAATACATGAGTTGATAATATTTTGAGGTCAAATAGCAAATGTTTCCCTTGCACTGGCATGCTACAATGTTAACTTATGACCACTTATAAAAGTCGCAGGGCCAAGAGTGGCAACAACGGTAGGAATTTAATCATAGAATATGAACTTGAGCTCCAAAAAGAGCCACAGCAATCTTCAAGGCACATATTATGGAGAAAAGCAATAGATTGTCTGTTCCTGAAAGCCTGTCTCTGTTATATAGAAATTAAAAATGTTTTGTTTCTTTTTAACATAAATACTTTGATTGCTCACACATGCTTCTCCAGAGGAGGGAGCAGATGAATGGCTTCCTGGGAACACTATGAAATGGGAAGCCAGGAGTCTGGTTGAGGAAAAGACCAGAGAGGTTAAGTAAGTTGAAGAATTTAGTTCAGAGGAGACATTTGAAGAAGAAAAGGAGGATGGGCTGTAGTTTCTCTTGAGAAGAAAGAAATTAGAAGTATAGATGTGCCTCTACTCTCTTCATGTTACCAAGACTGTTCAGGAAAAGTTTAGCTTGGGTGAGATTTCAAGGAAGGTAGAAAGATCTTTGCTTATTGATGAGGCAGAAACACAATGACACAGACATGGAACAGAACAAACTCTGGTCACTGCACGGAGATAGCCTGAACCAAGTGGGGTGTGTGTGTGCATTTTGTGCATTTTGTTTTGCCTTTCTGTTCTTTCTCCTATAGTGGGGATCTGCAAACTATGACCCATGTGCCCACAGATCTTATGTAGGCCATATGACAGCAGCGTGGAGCCTGCTGTCAGCGCAGAGCCCAAACTCACAAACGGTGAGATCATGACCTGAGCCGAAATCAAGAGTCAGATACTTAACCGATTGAGCCACCCAGGCACCCCTGAAATCCAAAATTCAGTGTGCATAAATAAACTCATCTATATTCTACAAAGCTTCCCTCTACTCATTTCGTTCGGTGCTAAGATCTCACTGTGCTGGCAGCCTGCGCTTGGTTACCTGGTAATTCTTAGATGCCCCAGAACAGTTGACTGTGTTAATGCCATAAGGGCAGCGACCTTGCTTTGTACTTCTTTCCCTCAGAGCACCTAGTACACATTGTGTACATTATAAATAGCAAGTATTAAACAATAAAATCCCCCAGTGGCTTAGTTCGGATTCCCCCTGAAGCAGATCTTGAAACAGAGGGTTTGAGTATAAGGAGTTTGTTAGGGAGGTATGAGAGTATGACTGGGGCCCAGATGATCATAAAGACTGGGTGAAGTCTGGGGCTCAGTCGGTTAAGTGGCCAGCTTCAGCTCAGGTCACGATCTCACGGTTCGTGAGATTGAGCCCCGCATCGGGCTCTGTGCTGACAGCTCAGAGCCTGAAGCCTGCTTCCGATTCTGTGTCTCCTTCTCTCTCTGACCCTCCCCCGCTCATGCTCTGTTTCTCTCTGTCTCAATAATAAATAAAACATAAAAAAAAAAAAGACTGGGTGAAGTTCCTTAGGGATCAAACATGCTGACTTTCCTGTGAAACAGGTGATCACTATAAAATGTAAGTAACTGGCTTTTGGGCACTTTAGTGGCCACATGAGATGACCTCACACACACAGTTATCGACACACACACGCACATACTTAACCAGCTGGAGCCTGGCTATGAGTCTGTACTGGTTTTGCCCATCATCAATGTTTGGTAGTCTTCCTACATTGATGGAAACTGAAGGTGAAGTGAAAGTGTTAAATGTTCCAATCTCTGAAGATGCATTTATTCATTCAACAAATATTTATTGACTATGTTCACTATGCCAGGTGCTCAATAAATGTTAACTCTCAAAACCAAAAAAAAAAAAAATTGAAAATAATGGCAGATCGAATATAAGTAATAGGTGGCACTTTCTTGCTTCTGTTCTCTTTGCTCTGCATGTCAACCTTTCTATCATGTCCTTGACTGGGCTCCCTCCTGCTCATTCTTTTTTCTCCTGACAGTACTTCTGTCTTCCGTCAAGTGGGAGCTGTGCTCCTTGAAGGCAGCGATGCGACCAGACTCATCCTGGCAAAGGACCCTGTCCAAGGCACACTTCATCTCCTGTGATAACGGCTTTCACATTTGACCAGTACCATTTCCAGCTGGCCTACTTTTAATAATGACAAATTAACCATGAAAAGCAGCCTTTATAATATGGTTGCCCACTTTGTGAACTTTAAATGTTTCCATTTTCGATTGCTCAAAGCAGTGAGGCCTCTGGAGGGCACGGGTCAGTGAAATCGAGAGATAATTGCTGAATGTCACTTAAACACACACCAAAGCATCTAATAAACAACAGACACCGGTTTCTCCACTTTACTTCTCTCCTTCCCTCATGTTCCTGACAATGGTAAGCTGTGAAAGGGCTGAAAGAAGGAGCAGAAAGGTCAGTGAAGTAGAGGCTCTGCATGATGAAGAGCCAAATAAGGGGCTACGATCAGGTTTCCATCACATTACGACAGAGGTGTGACGAGAAGTCTTTCTGGGAGGAAAAAGTACCTTGAGAGATGAACCTTTAGGGGTGAAGCACTTGAATGGCTTCTTGTCATCTGATAAGCTGTCTTCGGGCAGCTTCTGACGTTTCTCAGCAGCTTCTGCCCTCCGCTTTTCGATCTCTTCCCTTAGCCTCCTCTTCTCTTCCTGAGACAGAAGAGTAACAAGGAGCCTGATACCAGCTTCCAGCCAGAAGGAAAGAACGCTGCGGGAGAAGGAGCACTGGCCCCACAGGAGAAAAAGCAGGTTCTGGATTGCACGCCACCCCTCCTCCAGGGCGGTCACCAGAGGTGAAGCCTGAGCCCATGAGTCCATCTGCCAGATACTCTGGTGCGGCCACTTCCCAACTGTGTGACCTCAGCCACGTCACTCATCTGTTCTATGCCTCGGTTTTTCATCTGTAAGATGGGGATAATGACAGCTTTAACGAGGGCTAAATGAGAAAGCCCGTGTAAAATTCCTAGGATCAGTGTGAAGCTGGTCCTTAGCAGGGCATTTACCACTGACCGTTCACTTCTGTAGATGTAAAATGAATATAAACGTCCCTTCTGCCTCCTTCTGAGAAGAGTTGTAAAGGCAGATGAAATAACCAGCGTGCAAAGTTTATGTTAAATCTATGGTATTATGGTCACCAAACTGTACAAGAGGTAATTTTATGGTTGTGCCCGCCTCCACGGAGTAGATTATTTTAGATGGTTTGACAAACCTGAAATATGTAGATGCTGCACCAAAGCAGTCACAGATGCTCACAGTATGTGTCATACTAGCCTCTCTGTGCCTTCATTACTGGTCTACAATACCCTCCTCTGTCTCCTCTCTCAGGCAAAACATTCAGAGAGCTCTGATCCGGCTGCACATCCTCTGTGAATGGCTGACTGAGAGATTTGTGTAGTTTTTTGTAGTTTTCGAACTGTAGGTTCTCAAGCAGAGACAGGATGTTCAGCTGCCAGAGGATGTGGCAGAAGGATTCTCTGTGTTATGGGCTAAAAGTCTGAGGTCCCCCCACTCCTGCACCGCCATTCATACATTAACGTCCTAACCCCCAGGGTGATGGTTTTAGGAGGTGGGGCTTCAGGAGGTGATTGGATGCTGAGAGTGAAGTCTTCATAAATGGCACTGGTGCCCATCTAAAAGAGGCCCCAGACAGTTCTCTTTCCCCTTGTGCCAAGCGAGGACACAGCAGGAAGACCGCGGATCTTGAACTCTCCAACCTCCAGAACTGTGAGAAATAAATCTCTGTCATTTGTAGGCCACACAATCTGTGGCTGTGGCTCCACTGACTAAGAGACTATTTGGTAGGAGGTTAGACCAAATTATCTCCTCGGTCCAATCCACTTCTAAGAGTTAGTATTTCTCTTCTGCCTTTATTGATACTCTGCTCCCCGAAATGACAATAATAACAATGTTAACAATAATCATAACTAGCAGGCACCACAAATACAATGATCTATTTGATCTGATCATGGCATCAATCCTATAACTAGACATTATTTCTCAGGTGAGGAAAAGAAGTTTTAGCCCAGTCCCGGAACTCTGCCAAGGTCCCAGGCTGAAAGTGGCAAAAAATACAAGCCCAGGTATGTTTGATTCTAAAGCACTATCATCCCAATTACTTCTCAACCAAAGGCAAGTGGCTCATTGAGAGCTGGATCTGGAAGAGATCCTGGAATAATGTATCCAAACTTTCCACACAGGTTAGATGTCAGAAAGCCATCTGCTGTCTGTGTGCATAGTTTGACTGACAGAAGGTCAATATTTCCTAAGATTAGAGGGCAAGCTCATTTGGAGAATCGAGGTCTCAATACTGATTCTACCACTTGGTAGTCAAGTAACTCACATAAGTCACTCAAATAATTTGATTCCCTTTTCTTTGCCCATAAAATGAGAATAAGGATGTGCCTCGGGATGAAAGGAAAGAATGCACCTTGTAAACTTGTAGTTAGTTAAGCTCTTTTTCAGTTTTCAAAATTTGCCTTCTTGTAACTTTATCTGTTGTTTTCAGTTCTGCCTTAAAAGACATAACACATTCATCTGTTCATAATTACCCGGCTCCTACTACATGCCTGGCACTGTGTTGCGTCCTGGGTTTACAGTAACGAACAAAGCAGATGCTGTCCTTGCTTCTGACTACTTCATCTCCTTACTCTTCCATTAAAAAAAGGAAAGCCACTTAAAAAAAATCTTCTCTATAGAAACCCTTCCAATATCAGAAAGCAACTAGCCCATGACTCTTGGGTCTTATAACGAATCTGCAGACCTTTCATCCTTCTCTGCCTGCCATTCTTTATTGAGAGACAGTAGAGGGTTAAGGTAAATGGGACCATGGGAAAATGATAAAAATCACTCTGTGCCTCGATTTCCTCATCTGAAAACTGGGGTGGGGTAAGAAGACTAGTCACATCATAAAGTTCTTATAATTGGATGGAAATTACTACGTGTAAAGGGTTTAGAACTGTGCCTAATGCACAGTGAGTTTGTTATTCTTAAAATGTGTTTGTAAGAGTCCGTGCAGCAGCATTCCACCAGCAAAAACATTATTCCCGGGGCTTGAGTAAGCTGCCCCGCCTTACCTCCTCTCTGACTTTTCTCTCTGCTTCCTCCTGCTTCCGCCTCTGCTCTTCCTCTTCCAGGACCTTCCTTCGCTCCTCCCGCTTTTTCTTCAGCTCCTCCAGCTCCAGGGCCGCCTCCTGCTGCTTCTGTTTGAGCTTCTCGAACTCCTCGCTCTCAGTTTCCCCGCGGCGGCGGCGAAGCTCCTCCAGGCGCTTGCCGGCTTCCACCTGCGAAGCGCCTTCGGCCTCCTTGGCCTCGCTAGCCCTCGCTCCTGCTCCGGGGCGGCTGTCCAGAAATGCAAAGGAGTTTGACAAATGTCAGTCCGAAGGCCTCCCCAGAGGGAGGGAGGGATGTCGGTCTGCAGGCTTTGCATCCCAGACCAGGAGAAATCTCCACGGCCTGTGGTTAGACAGTGGATGTTCACACCCGCCCAAGGGGTAGGTTGGGGTCTGCCTGCAATCTCAAGGTCTGAATCTGATCCCTCTCTACCACTTACCCCTGTGTCCTAGTTATACAATGGAGCAAACAGACACTGCTGGTGGGAAAATGGCAAATGGAAAGTGGACAAAACAGCCCAACTGCTATGGGAAACAGTAGGAAGGTCCCTTAAAAACGAAACAGTAAAACTATCATATGTTCCAACAATCCCATTTCTGGGTATATACCCAAAATATCTTAAAAAGATCTCGCATACCCTTGTTCATAGCAGTATTCGTCACAACAGCCAAGAGGTAGGAGCAACCCACATGTCCATCAACAAATAAATAAAACCAGAAAGTAGTGCATACATACAGTGTAATATTATTCAGCCTTAAAAGTAAGGAAATCCTGTCCTATGCTATAACATGGATGAACCTTAAGGGTATTATGCTACGTGAAATAAACCAGTCCCCAAAAGACAAATACTACATAATTCTACTTATGTGAGTTATCTAAAGTAGTCAGTTCAAGGAAAGAGAAAGTAGAATGGTGCTTACCAGTGGCTGTGGGGAAGGGAAGTGGGGAGTTATTTAATGGGTGTAGAGTTTCAGGTCTGCAAGATGAGAAAGTTCTGGAGATGTTTCACAATATTGTGAATGTACTTAACACTACTGAGTTGTACTCTTAAAAATGGTAAAGATGGTGGAGCGCCTGGGTGGCTCAGTCAGTTAAGCTATTGATTCTTGATTTCTGCTCAGGTCATGATCTCATGGTTCTTGAGTTCAAGCCCTGCATTTGGGCTCTCTGCTGTCAGGGAGGAACCTGGTTGGGATTATCTCTCACCCTGTCTCTGCACCTCTCTCACTCACACACTTTCTCAAAACTAAACATTAAAAGCAATAAAATGCACTTCAGAACTGCTATTCTTAGGGCTTTTCCATAAATCATATGTAAAAAAGGAGAGAGATCATTAGCCCCAACTGACTCTGAGATCCTTTAATAAATTTGCTATCTAATAGAGTTATGACATTGATAATTGTCTCAAAACATGTCGGTCATGACAGAAGAACCGCAGCAGAGAGCCGTGTTTTAGTGACAGCAAAATTCAGGTAAGCTGGATCCTCTGGGCACTTTATTTAGAAGAATTTAGTGCTGTGCCCAAAAGTGTGCCTAGTTACAGAGAGTCCTTAACTAAGAGACAAGTACGTAGCTTGCCAGCCACTTAAGTACTTATTAACAGGCAGTGAGGTCATGCTTAACGAGCTCTAAACACAGGGAGCCCATCCCTAACACTTTGTCTAAGGAATGGGTGAATTACCCCTGTCTGATATAATTTATTCCACATAGAGAAGGGCTCGGTGTTTCTAGCTATGGTGTAAGAAGAAGAATAAAACAGAAAATGAGTTCAAGATGACATAATTACCAACACTGATCTTATGTGTACAACTTCTGCTTTTAAAACACTGAGGTAGTTCTGAGCATGCTATGTCCTTTCTAACCTCTCAAGCTGAAGGATGGAAAATCAATGTTGTAGAAGAGAATCAGGATTAAAAATAATAAAGAACAAAACTAAAAACATCAAAGTGCATTGCATAGAGCAAGGGAAATCACCATTTCTTGACATGCTTGTTTTGGTTTTAAGTATACACATAGCTTTTAATGGGTCATGATGTAAAATTTATTTCTTACTATTTTAACCTGCTGTTCTAGGTTCTTGAGAGTTAAAGATGTACTCTTTTATTTTGAACTCAAACAAAGGTTAGAGGGTCCCTTAAAACTTGATGTTGTTCTTTTCAGAGTCTTATAGGTTCCTAGGTCTGTGACTTAGAAATCTCCCCTCTCTGTTAATTCCAGGTCTTTCCATCTTCAGAAATGAGTTTGCTCTGCGTTCATCATGTTAGTGCACATGAGCTTGGATCTGCAGAACACAAGCCTATAGAAACTTCTCTGGATTCCACTAGGTGTCGCTCAGTATTCATTCTGGACAATCAAAATATCCATCATTAGGGACTGGTTCAATAAATCATGGCACATCCATCTGGTGGGATACTCTAGCATTATTAATTGTAAGTTCATATTCATTGGTACAGAAAGGTAGCGATGATAAACTGTCATGTACAGTGCAGGAATCAATGGAAAAACATATTTATAATTAGACTCATATATATATACACTATATATGTCTATTTTGAATATATACACAGAGAAAATATCTGGAAAAAATGTTACTGGTAGTTGGTTGGTACTTATTTTTGTACTTCTATTTTCTGAATGTTTCTGAAAGATAATAAGTATCTTTTTTCCTATAATTAGAAAAACTTTAATTACCATGTTAAAAACAGAGGGAAAACAGAACAAATGCTCGTTTTGAACTTTCTATAAAACCCTTAGTATAATCTCCTATTTCTATACCTTGCTCATTGAGTTGATATATATTTTTTTAATGTCATGTTTTAGAGAAAACAATCTAGTCAAGAAAACAGGACATCAAAGGGGGCAGTAATTAAATCAAGCACGAGCTATGTTCAAAACAGGAGCAAGAGTTTTGTTCACGTCAGCTCTACTTAGATGTACCAGCATGCCCTCAGCACTAGGGTGCCACTAACATGGAAATTTCTTCCAGAAGTTCTCTTCTCTCTCGTTGGTTTAAAAAAAAATTTGTTAATGCTTATTTATTTTTGAGAGAGACAGCATGAGCCGAGGAGGGCAGAGAGAGGGAGACACAGAATCCAAAGTAGGCTCCAGGCTCTGAACCGTCGGCACAGAGCCTGACACGGGGCTCAAACTCACAAACTGCGAGATCATGACCTGAGCTGAAGTCCAATGTTTAACTGACTGAGCCACCTAGGGGCCTCCTCCATGGTTCCTTTAGGTGTAAATCTAGATGTACATCAAACCTTTCCCCATGAACACAGCTTGTTTTCAGTTAGGCTAGTGGACACTTGGCTAATCTAACTAGAGGCTCCTACTTCTTTCCTTAGATAGCTCCTCACATTATAAGTAGATACAGCAAAACCAGACGTCTTTGCTTCCATTGGCATCAACTTTGAACTGAAACTAAAACGAACCCATATTGGCAGCTAAACAAGAATGCTATGGCGGCAGCATGTTTCTGTCATTGTTTTCTGCCCAAAGATGGAACAATTAAGACCAGAGTCCCATTTAAGAATTCTCAGTGCTACACCTATTGCCATCCTTTTTCTCTTTGAATTCCCAGCTCTCTGGATTGCCACACAATGGGTGTGTTAATTATTAATTTGAGCTTTGACTAAAGCTGGTTGGCAAGTTTGCTAATTGTTAACCAAACTTCTATCTACTTACAGATTTTTTTAAAAAAACATTATTTTTGTTTAAAAAAATATACTCATACCCACAGAGCAGATTTTAAACTATCAAATAATAAGACAGTAATACTGTTAGGCAATATTCTTGGATACTTTTCATGAACCTGACACTCTTCTATAGGGCTTTGAAATATTAAACTACTGGCGCTTCAGCAAGCTTTGGCCTCAACTTACTAGCCTGAATCAACTTGATTTCTAGATTTTCTATGAGTTCTAAATGAACTCTTAATTTTTCTACTGAAAGTCCACTTTCTTGCCAATACCAAGTAACACCTATAGGTCTTACACATCCCAGTCCTTCACACTTTATTGAGACTGTTTATGCACACATTTTTCTGCAGGCTCTCCCTTGGATAAAGGCAACTACCTTTCTGCTCAAATTTGTATATACAAAAATTATTTGGGAGCAGGCTAAATCCCCCATTTTAGCCTGCTCATAAGGGTAAAGCCCTACTCGACCTGCTCACTTCTGAATGCTACAGAGGCCTTGGCGTAAGGAGTATGTCCAGCTTCTACACAATACCTGCTTGAGGACTTTCTTATTTGAAGTGTTCAGAAAAACAGGGTCTACACATAAGACTGCTGCTTAAGAGCCACCTCAGGGGAATCCACGTTTCAGGGATGCAAGACTCTTCTAGAACGTCAGGTACAGCAGCCAGTGACATAACAGAGGTAGGAATTTGGCACCAGTGGTTGGAAGGGGTGTGAGTGTAGGACTGGGGCATGGAGAATCACGTAGCCAGGTGTCTGTAGTAGGTTTCTATAACATGAGTCCATCTGCAAAACTGGTAAGGAGCTCTCAGTATTCGATGTATCTAGAAGTAAGGATTTACCTGCATGGACCAGTCTATCTGACCTAAAATCAATTCTCCAGGTTTTAAAGGTGATGTGGGTGGAGGGTGGGGCGAGAAGGGGAAGGTGAAGTTATGCAAGAGGGTTTTCTACAGGGTCTTAAATGGAGCATGAGTCCTGTGCCCTATTCCTCTCTCTCTGAGATTCCCAATGCAAATTAACATCAATCACTCTCAAAGTCCTGCACTAAAGAGATATGATTAATTTAGTTTAACATAACATTTCCCAAGTATTTGGCCAAAGGACGATCTTAGTTTTAAGCAACGTTTGTTTATAATCTTTTTAAAAAAAGCATTCTTGAAAATGGTACTGACAAGGGTCTTTTATGAAACTGACTGGGCCATAATAGAGAATCAATGACATTAACCCCAGTCATAATGTTTTCTAATAAACTGGGCTTATATAACGTATTAAGTCAGGGAACAGAAACATGGATCCTAAGCATGATCTGTCTTGCTAAATAATGAGAAAAGCAGATTAAACCTTGTCTGAGCAATGACTACTGGTCTTCTGTTAGTGACTGATAGCCTGACCTGCTGACTGAGTATCTCTAAGACAATGGCCAATGACTTCACAACAGAAATATGTTGCCTGTTTAGCACGTTTCTGTCTGGAGGCACAGGATAGGGAGACTTTTATTTTTTCTTCACATGTGAACACAGCCATTGTTAAGTAGTCTCTGTTTCTTACCTGAAAGCATTCTCAGCGTGTTTCAGTTTGTGGGTCATGAATTCTCCATTCTGTGACTTCACTTCTGTAAATCCCTTCTTTCCCTCCAAGAAGCTCTTCACTTCTTTGGGCTCTTTGTCCTTTTTCATCTTCTCATCTTTGATCTAACCAACAGTACATATCAGGAAGAAACATAATGATAAAAACCCTATTAGGTTTTGGTGGGTATCATGAAATAAGACCCAGAATTATTAGGAAGCCAGAAAACTCAGAAGTAAAACAAACCACTGGATAATGATGTGGTACAGTTAGGGTCAGAGGAAATTCTTAGAGTGTGAGCTATGGTCCTCCAGCCTCTGCAAAGACCTTGACCACAATTTTAGGAAGTCAAGATCATCCCTGATTTCACTGGGGTTTGATTTTCAAGAGCAGCAGAGGTGTTGCTGTTTGGAAACAATTATGTTCCGGGAATGCTGTGCCAAAGTAGTTGTTTGCGGTTCCCATTGAAAAGGGTGATCATTAGTGTGGCATTGATGGGAGAATGTCTAGGTTGGTTGGACTGTTTTTTTCTTGGATGAAGAGTGTCTTTGAAAAGGACACAAATATGTTGAGGAGGAAAAAAACCTAACAAGTCGGCCAGATCTGCCAAGCCAATTTTGGCAGATGGCTGAGGAAGCTCACCCTTATAATGAGTAACTAGGGTCCCCAGGACAGAAGACAAAATAACCTTAGCTTTAGTGGGACGGCTCAGAGGCCTGTGGGACCATGTCTGTAGTCATCGAAATCACTACAGTTCAAATGGAATAGGAAAAACTCCAGGGTTTTTACCTTGACTTCCATTGCAGGTAATAGTTTAGTTTCCAGAAGTGGTTTTGTGATTGCTGAGGAGACAGAGGAAGGTGATACATGGACAGCAGGTGTTCGCTTTAATTTTTCGTGAGTTTTGTGTTACAAGTTCCTCATGGTAAATGAGACACATTATTTCAAAGTAAAAGAATTTACATAGCTTGCTGGGAGTTTAGATTACTTGTATCGTTCACCCATTCTTAAAGGATGAGTGTGAAAATGGGGGTGGGGCGTTCATTATTGCTCTTTTCAAGAGAAACAATGACAAAACACTAACATTCTGAAGCAAGCAACAAAGGAAGGGTAGGCAAAGTTAGGCCTTCAGATGCCGTCCAGAATCAGAATGGCTTCCCCTTACCCGATCACTCACCCCTTTCCAGCTATTCCTCAGATATTCTCTGAACACTTACTCCTAAAGTACATGTTTTACTAAGCATGGCACTTCTTTCTTCCTTCCTTCCTTCCTTTCTTTCTCTTTCTGTCTGTCTTTCTGTCTGTCTGTCTTTTTTTCTTTTTCCTGTTACTGATGAGCCTTGAGTAGTCCTTTGCCTGACTGCTTTCTTTGGGTGGTATATGATTAAACTACCACAGACAGACTATTCACTATCATGTTGTCTTAACTAGTTAAGCCTTAGATCTTTCTCCAAGGGGTATACACCTAGACTATCCCTTGGACACGCTGCAAAAGGAGACTGTTGTTCTGCCACTCTCTCTGAGAGCTTTGTCTGGAAGTCAGGAAACGAGTTTTGTTCCAGTGCTATCAACAGACTAGCTAAAATCAAGTCACCTAATTTCTCTGGGATGTTGGCTCCACATACATAAAAGAGGTTGGGCCAGAGGATTCCTTCCTGATCCTTCACTGTGTCATTTCTCTCTTGACTCCTGATTTGTTGTGAGAGGCTACAGAGAAGAGAGGGAAGCTCTGGCCTGTCCTACTTGATTGCAGCTCCTTGGTGGCTGTTCTCGCCCAATAAAACTCAGTGTTCATCAACCGGCAGGAATAGGCAATGTCTATTCTCAACTTGAGCTACCAATGCCAGAGATTGCCCCAGACACCAGGGACTGGAGTTTATATTCTGGTTAAGAAGTATCTAGGGATACAAATTTGGGAGCAAGGGGTATCCCATTTCAGGCAACCCATGAAACACATTCTGAGTCAAATCTCATGGTTTGTGGAGCACTGTGCAAGGCGAAATTCCCTTTAACTCATTTCTCTTATTTTGGGGTCAAGAGATATTTCCATTCTCCCAAAATGCATCACCTGATTTGTTGACCAAAAATGTGTAAAAGATAGATTTGTAAACTAATACATGTCTAAGAGAAGAAAAATCCCCCCCCCCGCCCCCTTTTTGGTGCAAGCTCTGCCTTTATCGGCAAGGGTTATAGAGGGCAGTATACTTATATTCTTTTTGGAATACTATCTTAGAAAAATTCCCAATGAAATAATGATTTGGGATTGCAAATTATTTTCTCTTTCTGGGAAATAAGTAAATAAGGAAACACATAAATTCCACAGTGCCTTTCAATTTTAAGGAGCATAGTGGATTGGATTCAATCGCAGATTCAACCTAAACTCATGAGATGCTGAGGGAAAAGCATTTGATTTTCTAGGTCAGAAGGTAACTGTGAAGAAAATCTGTGTGGATGGGTTCATAGGGAGCTGAGTATTCTGAAGAGCTCATATGCTCCACATTCAGATAATAGCATATGAAAGGGTCTGGTCAAATGTGACATTTGGATGAAATTCTGGATATGGGGGCTATCAGAAGGAATAACACACAGGTTTGTAAGAGGGTGGAGGTGAGAATTCAAGTGACATGGCCTCATGCCAGAAAGACACTCAAAAGGTCAAGCGCGCAAGTCAAGAAGACTGAGCTCTCAGCCTCTGTAGAATGCTGCTTTGCATTATTTGATTTCAGAAGAGTGACAAGAATTCATCCAAGTTATAGTGTTTCAGATCAGGTCCAGTACATTTTTGTTAGACTCAGAAGCCTCAATTCCTTTTTTGGGTGCGGTGTCTGGCAGATAGATGTCTTTGCTACTGGGGGTTTGGTCTGTCAGTAATAAGCATAGACCTCACCAGTAAGCTCGGACTCCATCCCAGACCCACTGAGTCAGATTCTGCATTTTGTAAGATTCCAGGGGACTTGTGTGCACTCCTATATTTGGGAAACTTTGGTGCATGACATGAATATCAGTTTCAATATCATATGAACAACTCTGCTGGAAACTGGTTTTCTGGTAGAGGCCAGGAAAAGAAAAACAAAACAAGAAAAGAGCTCTGGGCTGAAGAACCGAAAAGAGCCATTTTATAATTGGAGAGGAAAAAAAGAAAGCTAAGTTTCAAGGCTGGTGATGTTCTGTGATCCATCACCACAAACAGCTAAAACTGCAGGGCTGCAGGGGTAGAAAGCACTTTTTCTAAGGTATTGGAGTGACTTCTGGAAATGTTTTCTATAAGAAGTCTCACGTGATGTTTGTGTTTACTTGTGGTTGACCGACCCTGCATAGCTCTCCTTGAAAGGTCATTTTTTTTTATTTTGTTTTTGAATAAAAAGGAAAAAAAAACAAAGGAGGAGGATGTTTGAAATGGCTAAATCATGTAAAATATGATTCAGAGTTGTTTACATAAAGTAACCAAGCAACTAGTGATTCAACTAGTAATTTATGTACGCAATGTTAAAGCAGGAATGCCAGATTTTTTTTTTTTTTTTTTTGAGCCTGGGTTGAGTGGCTAATCTGACCTTGTGTAAAAAAAAGAGGCCAAAAGTTTTGGGACTCTAGAATGGGGTGTTGGACAAACTGAGAAAGGCACAGGTCTGAGATGGTTATACTGCTTACGTTGTTGGACTGGGGTTTTCTATGGAAAGAGGCAGAGGGGTGATTTGGGTGACCACTCAGCAGCCCTTTCTTGCTCACAGGCACAACATACAGACATAGACTATTTTGGTGATTAAAAACAAATCACATCTTAGCGAAGTGAATTAAATTTTAAATACAGAATCCGCACAGTGCTCTTTCAGCCTCTCCTCCCTCACATAGACTTAATCACTGAGTTAGGATTTTATGCCCTCTTCCTTCTGTAAAGATACTCCCCACCAAACACCAGCTCAATGGAGGAGCCCACGTGGGGCATCTCTGTTTTAAGTTCCAAGTAACTTTCACTTTTTATGTAGATGACTCTATAGGTATTGTTCTGCTAGAAAATGAGAAGGGAGCTTCCCAACATATTCAACCACTTCTTTAGCTGCCTCACTGGAGCGAAATTCAGCTTCCTACTTCTTAGCACTTATACTTCCACCTTCCTTTAGATGGGCGGGTTCACACATTCAATTTTTACCCTCAAACCACCACAAGTTCTATTAGAAACAGGAAGGTACACACACTTTAACCAAAATAAATATAACATGATCTAGGGGTTCTTACATTTTCTGTGAGACTTATGAAAAAAACATTTAAGGGGCGCCTGGGTGGCTCAGCCAGATAAGCGTCTGACTTCAGCTCAGGTCATGATCTCACAGTTTGTGGGTTCGAGCCTCGTGTCGGGGTCTGTGCTGACAGCTCTTGGAGCCTGGAGCCTGCTTCTGATTCTATGTCTCCTCTCTCTGCCCTTCCCCCAGTCATGCTCTACCTCTCTCTGTCTCTCAAAAACGAATAAATGTAAAAAAAAAAAAGAAAAAGAAAAAAACATTTAAGCAAATAACCACCAGAGGTGGTTATGTAATTTTCTAAATATGGATTTTTCTGTTTCTGAATAGATGCCATAATAGGCAGAAAAGTACAGAAAGAGTCCATTGAGCTACAACTCAGTTCCACGGGCAAAGTAATTCTAATCTTCCTATCTCTGATAATTTCATTTTATGATGTTTAAGTACTTTGAACTTACTAGATGCTGTCACAATTTTTAGGATTACTTAGGCTAACATGCACACAAGGGTTAAAACAAGGTCAGGCTTCCTGACGTGGCATTTTGATTCTGTCGGGGGTAATGACATTCTCTCTGCAGCAGCCTCTGCTCCACTGACTCGTTTTACTTACCGACAGTCAAACACCCTGGCACCAGCTCGTGTGTGTGCCTCAGAAATGCAATGCAGGACAGTTTGCCAAACTTTTCTTTTGAAAACCAAATACCATCTTCAGTTCATCAAATTTGTTACTGAGATGTGGGGGGGGGAGGTGTTTTTCCTTTGGAAAGTTAAATCATTAATCAAAGCCGGTTGGAAATATTCCATAATTGAAATGAAAGTAGGATGGTTCAAGGAGAAAACAATAGCACGTAAAAGAGGAGAAAGTGGGAAAAGTTGATCAGGGCAGTGTTTTTCAAGCTTTCTGTGAGTCACAGGAAGGTCAATTTAAATCACGATATGATACTGCTTAGAATGCCCACTGATATCTTCTATTTGATTTCATGATTTTAAATGCTCATTGACACACACGATTACTTTGGAGATACTCTAAGTTAATTTTCCCAGTCAATGAATCACGAAGTCAAGCCCTAGCTTGAAAAACACTGGATCACAGGTTATGATTCTGAGATCGGAGGCCTGAAATGTCATGGAACTCTGCTCTCTGTTGCCTTCTGATTGGGTCCTTTCCCAATAATATTTACCTCTTTTTTGAAGGTAGGCTTGTCTTCTTGGGACTTTTCTCTTTTAGCTTGTGCTTTGGCCCCCTTTTCTTCTTCCTTTTTATGTTCAAGAGTGGCAAGGTCACTCGTTTAAAAGAAGCCCTTTCTAGCTTGCAGGAGTGAGAGGGTGCTCAGGTCACCTTGCACGTGCCGTGCGATTTTGCTGACTCAGTGCTCACATAACCCTTGGTGTCAGTGATTCTAAACAGCAGCGTGGGGCAGTTTCTTCCCACCAGAATTTTTTCTCGTGTGCCTGCCAGTGTATTCCCTGGAATCTAGCATGACCTGGTGGTCCCTGTGCGTGTTTACAGGCCTCGTGTGGGGTTTGGTGCATCTCGTTGCTGATCGCCTCAAATGTAGCTGTGGTCATGAGCCCCGTGTGACAAGCAGGAGTGAAAGACACCTTCAGCACAATGCAGACTTAGTGACAGAGAGTTCTCTCTGCAAAGGTGAATATGCAAGCATCTCTTTTTCCTTTCTTTGTGTTTGTTTGGGTTGGAGGGGGAGATAGGTGGGGATACAGGCAGTGGTTAGGTACAGTGCTTTTCATGCAGGCTTGCAGACAGAACAACATCTTTCACAGCTTGCAAACATTCCCCCCGCCCCCATTTCCACCTTTTTCGGGCTCCGTGAATTTATTTGTGTCACACAGCGGGTAAAAGCAGCAAAATATATTCCCTTAATTACCCATCGGTTATAAACGGATACCACCCCAGATGAATGGCTTTCTGCAAGTCTACATTAAGTCCAGGTCTACATGACGGCAAATCATGGTTTTGACATATTTTTAATGAAAGGTCCAAACCGGCTCCCTTCCCTCCTTTAGTGCCAGCTGATTTCAAGGGGATTACTTTTGCCTTCTTAAGATGAAATTTCTGACCATGATTCTTTTTGTCATTTTCCCACCCCAATTTTTAAAATATGATTTTTAATTAAATGCCAAATATCTGAGTAAAGGGGAGGGTTATGGTTCTCTTGCCTCATGTAGACCTACGGATAGAGGTAAGTTGTTAATAGGAATGAATTTCGATGCAGGTGCAGAATTAGAAGTCAACACAGCACTGCCACACTTATCATCTTTGGGTTAGTTCATTTTTCTGGTATTCGCAACAAGCAAGCACAGAGCAATTAATTTCTCTCTGGCTGTTCCAGTGAATTTGGTTGACTGAACATTTAACCGTCAATCAATTGCTTCGTGCTTACCTATGGCTACGGCCGAGAAAAATGAACAGCTTGCCAAACGAGCAAGCACGTGGGGCTGCAGGAACGTGCCTCGGTCCCAAGTCCGACGTGCATTACATTTCTCGTAAGTCACAGGCATCACACGTTTGGTGCAAAGGTTTACTGTACCTGTTTCTTTGGGACAGCTGTCTGAAGCTTATCTTCTTGTCCTTTCTTTTCATTTACCCGTTTCCCTTCTATTTTCTCGTCTACCTTTTCCCCTTTCTGCTTTTTCTCTTGTGTTTCTCTTCTGTTCTCTTCTAGCTGCTGACGTTTTTGCTCTTCTAGCTTAGCTTTCTGTTCCTCCTCGGCCTTTGCCCGCTGCCTCTCCTCCGCTGCTCTTCTCTCTTCCTCCTTCGCCCTCTCCCTCTCGGCCGCCTCCCTCCTTTCTCTCTCCTGCGCAGCTGCTCTTTCTTCTGCTTCAATTCTTGCTTTCTCCTCCGCTATCCTTTGTTCTTCCTCAGCTTTCTTTCTTTCTCTTTCTTCTGCTTCCAGTCTGGCCCTCTCTGCCTCGGCTCTCTCCCGTTCTTCCCTCTCCCTCCTTTCATGATGGGCGGCCTCGGCTGACCCCTGCTCCCCCTCCTCCTCCGTTTGAGGCTCCTCTGCACTGATCTGCCCACTGGTCAAGGGCGCTGCCGCGGTTTCTGTTCTGTCTTCTACCGTCCCCTCTACCTGATTTTCTTCAGTGCTCTCCTGCTTTGGCTTCTCTTCTTCCTCTTCCTCCTTTTCCTTTTCTTCCTTCTTTTTCTCCTCAGTGTCCCTCCAGTCATTCTTCTGATAGGACTTTGTGACTATTTCAGTCTCCTCTATCTCGTATCTTTCTTGGCGACGGTCGCTTTTTTCTTCCTTCTCTTCAGCTTCGTTTTCGGCAGTGTTGTTCTGCATCCTTCTGCTCGGTAGCGACAAGCCTGCGTCTGTGACGGTTGGGTCGAACTCCTTCTGCCGCTCCAGTGCTTCCTGAAGGCGTTTCTGGCGTCTCTCCTCCCGCCGAGCCAGGCGCTCCAGGAATGCGGCCTCGTCATCACCCTCCACCTGAGTGTTTGAGGTGGTTGTCTTGACCTCCTCGTCGGGCACGCTGTACGACAGAAACAAGATGGCTTGGATTAACTGGCCAGCTGGATTCACGTGGCCTGAGGCACCCTGGAAGAGATGCTCGTGGTACCAGGCGCGCACCCACGATATCCCCTCAGATGATCTTATAATAGTACGTGCGTGCCCGGCTTTCAGCAGACGGCATAGGCGGGCCTTTGCCCTGAGTCCTTCTCTGGCCACTGGAGTCTACGTGCCAGCTGTCAAACAAAAATGGATGAGCCTTAGCATACAAATACCTCGGCTCCCCTCACCTCTCGAGGTTGCATAACTGCCAGGTGCCCTGTCGCACTGGATCTCCGAGTCCCCCATGGGAGTTAAGCTCCAGATGCCAGCAGCGGTGACTTGCTTGGCAATGAAACCTTTATTTGGTTGCTTTTCCTTCCCTGTTTCACTTTCCCCACACTGCTACCAGTGTTCCCTGGGATCATTTCACAAATGAACTGCCTGTGTTTAAATCTTTTTGTTCCAGAATCTGCTTTGAGTTCGCGGGCAACTCAAACTAAGACAAGGACCAAACTGAGAAATGAGCCAATTCTTGTAGTATCACATAGTATTTTCACATGTCACCAAGTCATCTAGAATTCTTAAGCTGGATATGTGGGGGGCAAGGCATTTGGAAAGGAAGCAGGTGTACATTACAGTATGGGGGTGCTATACTAATGCCAGTGACCCATGGTAGGGACATCTAACCACCCACCACAATTCACAATTCATGACAACTCCCATTGTCATTGGGGGTGACTACCAGTCAAGGATTATATTTCCTGCCCTCCACTCTTCCTTGCACCTAGGTGGAACCATGTGACCAATAATTTCCAATTAAGTGTGAGCAGAAGTGACATGTCTAGACCAAGACAATTAAGAAGCAGAAACACATCCTCTTCCATCTCTGTCTGCTGACTAGATCAGAAAGCTTCAAAGTCCCAGGAGTAGACAAGCACAAAAGGAAAGCAAGTAGGTGACCAGTTCTATTTACTACTCAGAAATACTCACATTGGACTCATTTGTATTGTTGCATTAAATTACTAAAATTTGGGGCTCACTGCTATAGCAGCCAATATTACCCTAATACATACACCGTCTAAATTCCTTGTCAAGATTTCCATGAACAAAGAGTCTCTTGCCCTTCTTCTCTGTAGTTGACAAAAAATAGTTAAATTTGATGTTTACTAAAAAAGAAAAGAAAGTCTCAAAAAACCAAATTGTACCATATCCATCACCTCACTCATTATTACAGCTCAAGCCAGGGCTCTTGGTCTCCATTGGCAGGAAACAGCCAGTTATGTGATACCAGAAATTGTGACCAGAGTTGGAAGGGTATGTCTTGCAATGACATCAAATTTCCATCAAATTTCATGGTTCATACTGAACTGAGCCCTTCTGAAGTTCAAGTTCACTTAATTTTGAAAAAACACATTTCACATTTAACAATAAGAAATAGCAGAGTAAAGGCTGGATTTTAAACTTTCTTGGCTTTAACTGCTGCTGTAGGACACAGCCTACATGAATTAGACATGTAAGTATTAAATTCCCTAAAAATACAAATAGTTTAGAATTTAAGGGGGAAAATCTATATGTAAGGAAATTCAGATCAATTGAATTAAAATAATTTTTAAAAGGTACTGCAAATTCCCAAGTGTTAGCTACATGAAAGAACTCTCAAGTTAAGAAACCAACAGATTCTACTGGATCTTTCTTTGCCTATTTAGAAATCACAACAGCAACTGTCAGTAGAACTTAAGTGCCACTTAGGGCTGTTCAGCTCCAAGGAGAACACTAATTCTTCTTGTGGATAATTAATATGTCAGAGATGAGCAATAGGTTCTTAGATCTGAATGCGCTTTAATGAAAAAGAATTTGTGAATCAATCAACAGCATGAACTAACTACTACTAATAAATGAAAAAAAAAAAAAAGAGAAGCCCAAGTAGAAGGAAGATTTTAAAAACAAGAATACTACTAGTAACTAGTAACTTTTAAGCCACTGCTGATCACTTTCTAATAACCAGATTCAGGAAGGGCCTCAAAATGCCATTTTAAAACGTTTTCTTTCCCTTCCTTTCAGTTCAAGAATAGAAATGGCAGTGATGGTTATGCAGGTCTCCTCTGAAAGGCTCTGATACCATTTTCCTGATACTAGATAAAATTAGGTGCTTATTATATGCAAGGCACTCTGTGTTTTACGTGTATTATAATCCCACTTAAATTTAACAGCATTCCTAAAAGAAAGGTATGATTTTCATTCCTATTTAACAGGAAAAGGCCAAGGTGGTATTCAGAGCCAGGAAGTAAACATACCCACAAGCCCTTTGCTATACTTCCTCCCTAATTAGGAGCTACTTACCAAGAAACAAGGTCTCTTCTTCTCCACCTAGTCAATAGGTTTCCTTATTGAATCCATCCTGACTGACAGAATTCAAGACTTTCAGAAATCTACATACCCCCTCATATTTAGGTTCAAGAGGCCAGAACTGTTTTCCTTCAGAATTTCTAGATAGATTGGTTTAAAAAAAACTATCAACAACACCCTCCCAACACACACAAAATAAAACAAACTAAAACCAAAACCACACACAAGATCTTAGGTGGTAGTTTCATTATATTTAATCAGTCCATAATTGTGAATAAAAGTTAATTTTTTTCCATCCCGAACCTGAAATATTCTCATCTTTTTTTTTTGCCTTGGGGCATACAAATGAATATACTAACAAGTGGCATAATGAACCAGATGACCTTCTATGTGCAAACCTGTAAAGACCCATTTTGAAGAGGTTGAACCTAGTAAGGGTTCTCCACTGTCCTGATCACTACCAAGGCCTGTACAGGAAAAAAACATGCTAGTAAACTCATAAGCCTCATTTGAATAATTACATTACATTAAGCAGGATTCTGCACCTTGCTGAATATCATAGTGATCAGAGAATACTGACTCAGGCTGTTTATCAGGGAAAATAAGACATCTGCAATTCATGCCTACTTTAAAAATTCAATAACTATTTGCTACTGGTAGGCACAGAGGACTAGCAAGCTAATAAATCTTCAGTTCAAAACAGATTATCGATACCCTAAAGAATAAATGTAAATCATTTTCATTATTTAAAGATGTAGCCCATCGTATTTAGTAAATAAAAAGACTGCTAGATTATAAAATAAAATAAAAGACTTCAATTGGAGTGTGCTTAGAGGATGGGACAGGGAAAGAGAAAGGAGCAGTTGTGTCTGAGTACATTAGTTTGACTGTCCCATCTGATTAGGTACCTACAATGGCCACAAAATGATTGAGCAAGTTAGAATGGAAAAGAGTGGAGCTAGGCTGAGAAGGCAATGCTTTGCTCAGCATGGTCCATTCATCTGGCAGGCTAAGAAGTACCTTAGACATTCTCCATTCCGAAGCGGACAGTACCTGTTCTGGGCATTAACCTCCACCTGGTCGGTCACCTGTCCCAAGGATTCTTCCTCTTGCTTCTGCCGCAGCCTCTCCTGCCGGGCACGGCGGCGCCGCTCCCGGGCGGCCTCCTCCTCATCGTCATCATTCCTCTGGTAGGCAATCCTGCAACATCACAATGACAACCTCTTGAGCATGCCAGCTGTTGACCATCTCAATGCTTCTTTGCAGGATCGGCCCTGAGTCCTTTCCTGAGCTTTCCACCGACCGGACCACAGAGCTCTAAATGGATCATTCTGTTCCTTAGACACTTGATTGGAATGGTTTTTAATCTTTTAAGTATCTGAAAAGCAAGAGTCTACCAGCTAGAGGATAATTTACAATGATCAATAACAGCTTAAACTAAAATATCTACACAAAAGCGGGCTGTGCAGGGAACTGTGGGGTAGCATATTTAGATTTCTTTACTAAGCTCATTACTAGCATGTTAAGATTTAGAAGCAGAAATCCAAAGCATTGAACCAAAAATAATCAAAACACTTATTGAAACGATTCAGCATGTTGTATGAATTATTTGTGTAGACATGGTCACAAAGAACAGAAAAGAATCAACTTATCAAACTAGGATTCTGGCATTAATAAGCCCAAAGTGCAAATTAAAATTGAGAATAGGGTAATTTCTTTGCTTGGATTTTATTTTTTTCGTTCAGTTCCTTTTCACTGGAGAAGGAAGGTGTTATTGACAACTGACAGGATGGCTTCAAGGTCAGTGTGGTTCCCTAGGAGTCCTCCTCATTGCTCTAATACACGCATTAGAACTCTACCACCCACACAGTGGGCACACATGGTAGCTTACAGGTGGACACGTAGATAGAAACCTAAGAGCTGAGGTGGGTAGAAGAGGTACGGAGGGCTTAGCACACATAGACGTTATTTAACTTTTGTGGTTTCATCTGAAGCTAATACCTATTTAGGGAAATTATACAGTCATGATAACTATGTTGCATCCATTTTTGTTAATACTTCTTCCCAAATAAAGAACTGGAGCTGGGGGAACTACAGATGTCCAAACTCAAGAGGAAGTGACCTGCATGGTTACCTTGGCTACTTGTGAAAGAGTAGCACATACTGAGACACAGAGTGCCAGGAAGACACTAGGGGGGAGGGGGGGAGGTGCGGCTGGCCCAGGGCCAAGCTGGGCTGGCCTGAAGGGTCCATTGGTTTGGATGGGGCTGCATTGTTCAGTGGGCTACTTTTTATGTTAGGTAGTTAAAGTGCTCCTATTATAATGTTATTTACGTATCTACAAATAGAAATCCAGATATGTAAACATTCCGTGCTTATAATTCTTATACAATGACAAACCTAAAATAATTTACGAAAGGTAGAAAATAAAACAGTAGAACCATGTAATTTGTACCAACAATACGAACCTACTCTAACTGATGATGGTTTGCTTACGTAGGATTACAAATGAGACATTTTAAGGCTCAGACCCAGCACTGTCATCTGCTTCTATCTTCTGACTTCATTAATATGAACGCTATGGGGGTGTCTGGGTGGCTCAGTCGGTTAAATGTCTAACTCTCGGTTTCAGGTCAGGTCATGATCTCACAGTTTTGGGAGTTTGAGCCCCGTGTTGGGCTCTACACTGACAGAGTGGAACCTGCTCACGATTACCTCTCTCTCTCTCTGCCCTTCCCCTGCTCACGCTGTCCCTGTCTCTCTCAAAATAGAAAAATACATTTAAAAAAATAAAAAAATACAAAAGCTATGAATGTTTTTCACCTATAAAACACAAGATTAACAATTCCAAAGGTTGGTTGGTTTGTCCTTTGTTACTTCAGAAAATCTGGCATCATACTTATTAAAATCTGCTGGTGTGCAATACTCAAATGCCAATACAAATAAAATGTCACGGTAATTCTATGAAACTGACAGCCTTCTTTCTACAGATAGGGAGAGAAGGGCGGTGTGATGTAGCTGAAAGATGACTAGGGTAGGATGCAGTAAACCTGGTTTCCGGAACTGGTCTCTTACTAGCTTGTGGACCTTGAACCTGAGTTCAATTCCCTCGCCTGTTTGTGACAATCAGGTGAAATCTCGGACATGTCATGGTAAGGCGTTCTATAGTGCAGCGTTTTGTTGTTACTAAGGAAGTTCAGCTGAGGAGCTGTTTTGTGAGGAAAGATGAGTTCAATTTTAGATTTGTTGAATCTAGGGTGACAGCATGACATGAATCGAATGTTCCTTTCTAATTCAATCACATTGTAGTTTGCAGTCAGAAGCCCTTCCCAGTGGTTTGGCTTCAAGTCTTCAGATTCTTGGCCTAATATTCCTTTGGCTTACTTCTCAGTAGACAGCTTTAACCACTGCAGGGAGAATGAGTTCTTAATGACTGCTTCCCAAGCTAATCAAACAGAAAGGCTTGATTTGCTCTTCTATGTCTCTGCATCAGCCATGAGGTCCTGGCTACTACTTGGGGCCTTTCTTTTCCAAAACAAGCAAGAGACAAAAAAGCCCCATCTGAGACATCCTATGCTGAAAACAACCTCCCCTGCCCCTATTTCTCCTAAAAGGAATCTCACATGAAGCCCTCAACTTCTCACTCTACTTGAAAAATTTGAGATGTTACTGCCTTCCTCCTCCCGCCTGCCCAATGTGCTTCGTGGCTGGAAGCTGCTGGCTTACACCTCTGGTGTGAACCACATCTGCCATCTCTCTGGACCAGGCTGCACTCAACCTTTCTTCATCTGGGATTTTTCCTTGGAGGAGTGGCCTAACAACCGGACTACTCTATGTCTCATTTAATTCTTCTCACTTGGTATTCTTCCTTGGTAGCTCCTTGCCTAAGATTCAGTTACAGGGGCTAGATTTTTTAATAATCTTTTATGAGCACTAATAAAGAAACATATTCAAGTCATTTTCAAGGTTAAAAACAAACAAGGAGACAAAATGCTTCTGTGGCATTTTGAATCACAGCACGCCCTTGTTGCTGGCTTAGTCACATACCACGTGACTTTATGTATTTTTTTTTTAAGTTTATTAATTTATTTTGAGAGACACAGAGACAGCATGAGCAGGTGAGGGGCAGCAAGAGAGAGAGAGAGAATTCCAAGCAGGCTCCATGCTGCCAGCATAGAGCCTGATGTGGGGCTTGAAACTATGAAGCCGTGAGTTCATGACCTGAGCCAAGACCAAGAATCAGATGCTTAACTGACTGAGCCACTCTGGTGCGCCTAACCACTTGACTTTATAAATGAAATTCCATCTGTGTCAAATGACTTGATATGTGTGGAAATTCTTCAACTCTGAGAGTCCCTCCATGGGCCTGAGTAGTTTCCTAGCTTTTAGGCCTCTCTCACAGCAGCTTACCCTTCACACTACTACCACAGGTTTTCTTTCAAAATGGACAATTTAATTTGTTTCATTTTTTCTGATTCTAAAAGTAACATACATCTCTCATTTACTTCAACCAGACAAGACCAGATGTATAAAAGAGAAGGTGAAAATCAGCGCACTTATCACACCACTCAGGTATGGACACAAACAGTGATGTGTTTTACCAGACATCTTGGTATGCCCACACAGCTACCTTTATTTTTAACAAAGTGGGATTGTGTGATAGCTATCATTTCATAAAAGGTTTCTTTACTTTTATTTATGACTGTTTTCAACACATTTGCCAAATATAATTTTCAACGGCAACACAGTATTCTATGCATAGATGTACATCATAGTTACATGGATGTAACTATAATATAATTTATTATCTATAGATGGACAGTTAGGATTTTTCCAACTTTATAGTCTTACAAATGAGGCTGCAAAGGACATCTTTCTAGACATACTTTGTCACTTGTTCAACAATTTATCCACGAAAAATTCTCAGGAGCTAGCATTTCAGAGTTTAAGAGTATCCTGATTTATATACTGAGGTAAAAACAAAATGTTAACATTTCTCATTTTCCACACGCCAGATTGGAACATATTTGAAGTGCTGCTGTGCTGGGAGCCACACCGGCCTCGCTGGATGACAGTCACAGTGAGGAATGGCAGCGTTTGCACAGCTCCTGCCATGAGAAGCCAAACTGGTATCTCCTTCTACTACTACTGGCTCATGTTGGAAATGAGCCTGCTGGTATTGACCAGGCCTCGCAATATTCCAGATCAGACTGATATTCCTCACACAGATACCCCATAAGGAAAAGCATATTCCTGCCTCTTCAAAAGAGATTTTAGATGAAAGCACTGTAGATGTTTGTCAAAAGGCTCTTCTGAAGGGCCTTGTAGACCCAAGGCTTAGATAATAAAGGGGGTTAAGAACACAGGAGTTACAACTGAGCCTGGCCCTGAGACCAAGAGCCTAATTTAGAGTTAAGGAACAGATAAGGGCAGAACTTAAGTTAATACTTATACCTTTTCTAACTGGTGATGTATGGCAGTCCCTTCCCCAAGGCCTACTTTCCGCAAACACCCTCCCTTACGCTGGCGGCGGGGATGAGGATAGATAAGAGTAGCTAAAACATAACCCAAAAACAAAGACCGACACATTTAGGGCTTCATGGGGTTTACACATTCAGCATCAAGTCAAAAAAGTTTCCACAAACAACTTATTAACCAGTTCAAAAACATTTCAACCTTTTGTGAGCCAGACAAAATGACTCCTAGCCTATCTATACACAACTTAACCTATGTCCTAATCCTAGCGTTATTAACTTAGAACAAATATGTATGTCATCCTGTTTTTCACTAAAAACATCCTGTTATTTCCGTAGTTGTAAGATTTACTCAACCTCACTATGATTGGGGTAATTCTGCAAGAATACTTCCGAAAAAACCTGTTTTTGTACACTTTTCAAAGCATCTTATCACAAAGACTTTTCCATTGTAAACATTCCTTTTTCTGATGCCATGTTATCGTTGGACCTGTAAGTAAAGACACCAAAACCGACAGTGCAGAGATGCCTGCCTGGTGATCAGAAAGAATCTCGGGGCTCTCTCATTCTCTCTCGCCAACACCGTCCATCCTTCAGGGACCCCTGGACCGGCTGGAGTGGGTCTCCAGCACGGCTGACTAGTAAAAATCATACCTAACTGCCCCCTGGATTGTAATGAAAGGGTGCCAATCCCTTCGTTCCTTCTGTGACACATCAGGCACCGGCACTGCCCAGTCGAGTGGTGTTCTGCCCTGCAGAGGCGACTACCCTTCCCAGATGTCTGGGGGCAGCGTGGGACTCATGATTCCCCCTGAATCATCTGAGAATGATTAAACTATGATTATTGGAGATTTAACCATTTTATTGAAATCTATTCTTTTTTAAAAATAATTTAATGTTCATTTTTTTTGAGAGAGAGGGAGAGAGTGCAATTGGGGGAAGGGCAGAGAGAGAGGGAAACACCGAATCTGAAGCAGGCTCCTGGCTCTGAGCTGTCAGTGCAAAGCCCAATACGGGGCTCAAACTCACAGACCGTGAGACCATGACCTGAGCCGAAGTCAGATGCTTAACCGACTGAGCCACTCAGGTGCCCCTGATCTATTCTTCTAAAATACTGGTAATTTGCAAATGATAGCTAAGCCACCTCTATTTAATAAAAGTTTCTGATTGGCCAGCATCCATGATTTTCCCACCCATGCTGGGTGGAAGCAGGTCTACTCTGGAGTATTAAGCTTTGTTTCTTGCTAACAACCTTCACTCATCTCTTGGAGAGCACCTCATGAAAATATGATCAGCTCTGTTGCTGGTAGTGTGTGTGTGTGTGTGTGTGTGTGTGAATAAGTTAAAATATCTCAGAGGTCCATAAAAAGTACATGATGTTATTCGATTATGTCAGTGGTATGAAAAAAGTAGAGAGGACTGGCTTTTCTTTCATTCCCAGAACCACCAGCTTAAAGGCTCTGGTGTTAAAAGAAAAAACAGAACTCTGAAGTGGGAAAACTTTCTTGGAATGCTGTGGCTTTCGCACCAAAGACGTTTTAAGTTTATACCACTAGAGTTCAAGAGCCTCAGTATACTCAAGTAACAAGATAATCATGTTACATGCTGCGCCTTTTAGACAAAGTGTAAATAAAGAGAAGTACTGAAGACATAGCAAATAAGGAAATCACTGAAAATTGGGGTCTACATTTGGCCGGGCCGAGGTCTCAATGTGTGCTAGATGAGAGAACAAGACAGTGACAAACTTCCATGCTAAGACACTGAGGCAAAGCACTAGTTTTCATCTTGCCCCTGAGATCCCCTCACCCTCTCATCCCCGTCAAATATTTCTCAGTAATTGCACAACATTGGCAAAATTCTTAGAATTTTACCTACAGCAGAGGCTGTTTCAGTTTGTTTTTACCCTGTGCTCCCCACAGTTTGAAGAGCATTGTCCTATCTCCTTTCATTTTTGTCCTTTTTTCCATTTTCCTACTTTCTGAGTTAAGACCACAGTACATCCTTAAAGTTTTCAAGTAAAAATACTGGCAATGTACTTTATTAACAAAACAAGATTTCTTATCAGGAAATCATGCTCAAAAATAGAATAAGAAAAAGCAATAACCATTTTTTATGTTGGGGGAGGGAGCTGACTTTATTACATGTTTAGGACCATTAAAGACCTGGAGAGAATGAAAAGGAAGCATGGGTGAGTGAGTCTATAATGAATACAGATTTACTTATGTTGATACTCACAATACTACTCTGGTTGGCCAAAAAGTTAATCGAGTTTGGATGTACAATCTTGCTATTCTATTTTTTTTTTTTTACATATATGGTATACATAATTATTTTGCAATTGAAAATATTTAATAATATATTTGATGATTTTTTACATCAGTTCACCAAAACGTAACTTATTCTTGTCATCTACTACACGAGATCCCAATTTATTTGACCATTTCCTCTCGACATATATTTGCATTTTCCTAGTTTTTCTCTATTGGAAACAGTGCTGTGCACTCCTGTGTTTTTATAGGGCAGGTACGGGAAGTGGAATAGTACATGTTCTTTTAAATTTAAAAGATTCTGGGTGCCCCTGGGTGGTTCAGTCGGTTGAGTGTCCGACTTTAGCTCAGGTCATGATCTCCTGGCTCGTGAGTTCCAGCCCTGCATTGAGCTCTGGGCTGACAGCTAGGAGCCTGAAGCTTGCTTCAGATTCTGTGTCTCCCTTTGCACATGCTCTCTCTCTCTCAAAGATAAATAAACATTAAAAAAATTTTTTTTAAATAAAAGACTGTCAGATCGTTCTTCATGGTAGTTCCAAGGTGTTCCTCATGACAGTTTCCCATGCTCTTTCCCCTCAAATAACCAAGTCAGATCAACATACATTAAGTCAGTCCACTGCTAACTGACAGGACCAGAGAAAATATTTAATCTTCTCTATGTTGTATAGCAGTGGTTTCTAACATTTAAAGAATGTAGATCCTTTTAAAATATCAGGAAACATTAAGATACTATGACAATTGCTTATATTTTTGTTATTTGCTAATAAAATGTTGTGTAAAGAGTCTATAAATTCACCAATACATAAAAGGGGAATTTGTATTTTATAAACCACTGCATTTATATATATGTGAAGAACAGTCTTTCATACCTGAAGTAGTTATTTATCAGACATCAGACTACAGAAAATACTTGGTGTGGATATAAATCTGGGCCTTCCTTCCTTCCTTCCCTCCTTCCTTCCTTTCTATTTTTTTTTAATGTTTATTTATTCTTGAGAAAGCCTAAGAGGGACAGAGGATCCAAAGTGGGCTCTGCACTGACAGCAGTAAGCCTGATGTGGGGCTCAATCTCACCAACCATGAAACTGAGCTGAAGTCAGATGTTCAACTAGCTGAGCCATCCAGGTGCCACTGGGAATTTCTATGAATAATTTCACTGCTAGAGAACCCCTGGGGTACAGAAAGAGATTACAAGAGCACCACTGAGCAGACTTTGAATTGTTACCTTCAACCTTTTTTTTAATTAAAAAAAATTTTTAATGTCTATTTTTGAGATGGGGGGGAGGGACAGAGAGAGAGGGAGACACAGAATCTGAAGTAGGCTCCAGGCTTTGAGCTGTCAGCACAGAGCCCGATGTGGGGCTCAAACCCACGAACCGTGAGATCATGACCAGAGCTGAACCCTTTTTTGTTTTTCAACATTCCTCATGCTTGATAAGCACACACGTAAATACACACACAGACCCACAGGTAAAGTGAGGAAAACCAAAGAGAAAATAAAAGGCTTAAGGCACTAAAATGAGGCCTATTTATTACAGACTTTTTGGTTGTTTTTAATATGGAATATTTCACGTTCCTTGTGCAGAGCCATGCTCGTCTTCTCTATATCATTGCAGTTTTAGTATATGTGCTGCCGAGGGGAGCACTCTTTATTAAAGATTTAAAGAGGTCCCCATTAAGATCCGTTTCTAAGCCTCTCTGTTTTCCTTAACTGTCTGTGCCACATTCCTGTGTTTTAAAAAGAGAATATTCCACCTAAGGTTCCAGCAGACTGAATACATTCACCACCTGAAAGAAGGAATCCTACCAGTAGTTGGCTGTTTGCAAATTCACAATTGTAGGCCAGGAGATAGTTGGCGGAACCCTCAGATCGGCCCACCCCTCCCTGCATCCCGCACTACTTCCATTTTCATACAAGGAGCTGTTCGGAGAAGGGGGTGTTGGTTGAGAGGGAGATTCCAGGTTGTAACTGAGACAGACACTCAACCTCAACATAGCCCTGTCCCAGCTTTCTGCAGCTCTGTGCTCCCCACATAGGCCAGACCCAGGAGAAGACCCCAAGGAAAAGCAACTTCTTAGTCAACTACTTTTCTCTGATTTCTCTCGTTCTTGGTTCTGCTAACATCATTGTCTTAACCTGGGTCTTAAAATGGGATCCAGCTTAAAGAGTTAAAACCTCATGTGGGTTGAAAATGTGCTCATCAACTATTAGGAGGCAAAATGACTCATACATACTTTCATTATTCTTTTTCATGTACCAAAAACCCTGGTGATTTTCTTCCAGAATATGAAATGCAAGCAGATTCTTTAAACAAATCCAGTCAGCTCTGTGGATTGCTCAAAAGCCCTTAGCAAAATCTCAGGCAATGCTGTGATCAGGAGGGAAAAACTGAGCTACTGAAATGAGTCATATTTGCCCTGCAGATTTGCTGTATGTTTGAAAGTTAAAAGAGGTTTGTGGCAACATTTGAGGCTCTTAAATATGATTTTGTTTGTATGTGGTGTCCGCAAAATGTTGTGGTTTCATTTAATGTACATAAAGCCAAATTCTGAATGTTTGTTTTCCCCTTGAATTCCTTAAAGAAAGGCATTAAAAATTACAACGGAGGAAAAAAAATCAAGCAAATAAAAATACTTTTTCAAGGAAGAATATTTTTAGAAGTGGATTAATAATTAATAGTCAGTTGGTCTGTTAGTAATTAATATAGGATAGAATGGAAGAAAATTCCTTTGATTTAGAGTATATATATGTTTACAAATATTTTTATTTATTATTTATATATTATATATTTAAATTTATTATTTATTTTATGTATATATATATTTATTTTTTGATAGGTAAAGAAGGCAAAAATAAGCTGAATTTCATTGTATAATTCATTGCTATATCAGTGGTGTGCCTTTTGTAGGGTGAAGGCATATAAAGGAATAGTATATTACTCTGAAGAAATTTACCCAGAAAGAGAGTATGTTCTTTTTTTAAAAATTATTTGCTATTTTTTAAATGTTTATTAGTTTTGAGAGAGTAAGAGAGAGAGCAAGTAGGGGAGGGGCAGAAAGAGAGGGAGACAGAGAATCTGAAGCAGGCTCCAGCCTCTGAGTTGTCAGCACAGAGCCTGACGCAGGGTTTGAACTCAGACTGCGAGATTGTGACCTGAGCTGAAGTCAACCGCTTAACCTACTGAGCCACCCAGGTGCCCCACCAGAGGTATGTTCTATTTATCTATTCCCCTTCTCCCACCCCATCTCCACCCCCCAACTTTTGAGAATTACTAAAGTTTGCATATCAACCATAAGTTTTTTAGTGTTCTTTTTTTTTTTTAAGTTTATTTATTTTTATAGAGAGCATGCATGTGTGAGCAGGGGAGGGGCAGAAAGAGAGAGAGAGAGAGAGAGAATCCCAGGCAGGCTCAGCACTGACAGCACAGAGCCTGATGCAGGGCTCGATCGATTTCAGAAACTGTGAGGTCATGACCTGAGCCGAAACTAGGGTGTGATGCTTAACTGACTGAGCCAACCAGGCACCTCCAGCCCTTTAGTGTTATTATATGTCCTCAGTGCATGTTATCACCCGCCTCCCATATGCTTTATGTGATGGTGACATTCCGTAATCACATGAGTTTTGTAACCACAGACCATGATGGGGAAACATGTGCTGCATGGCAGAGTAGAAGAAAACATCAGACAGTGAAGGGAAAACCTCTTCACTGATCTGTGCACACTACTGCAGCCGGCTGGTTCTTAGCATCATTATGACTGCAATGTCCTGTCGAATGAACAGATCAGGTCTGACTGATCGTGTATGGTTAGAAGAGGCCTGGGCGTGCTCTGAGTTCTGATCTGACTTGGGGTTGTGTGTCTAACTCAGGGCTTACAGGAACACAGTTCTTAGAATGGTCCTGCCCTCGGGTCAGTAGACCTGTAAGGTTGGAGATTCATTTCTAAATTGATGCAGGTAGTCACAGGAATTTTTTAAAATATGGATTCTAATTGTTTGTTATCAAAATTTTAATTAATTAATTTATTTATTAATTAATTAAAAATTTTTTATTATTTTTGAGAAAGACAGAGACACAGTGCAAGATGGGGAGGGGCAGAGAGAGAGGGAGACACAGAATCCAAAGCAGGCTCCAGGCTCTGAGCTTTCAGCACAGAGCTTGATGCAGGGTTCAAACTCACGAACTGTGAGATCATGACCTGAGCTGAAGTCGGACACTCAACCAACTGAGCCACCCAGGCACTCCAGGGGATCAATATTTTATATTAAAAAGATGTTTAATATAACATATTTTGTGCCTGTAAATTAGTGTATACTATGTATAATACATAGTATATTTTTTATTTTTTTTTCATGTTTATTTATTTTTGAGAGAGAGCAAGAAAGACAGGGTGTGAGTGGGAGAGGGGCACAGAGAGAGGGAGACACAGAATCTGAAGCAGGCTTCAGGTTCTGAGCTGTCAGCACAGAGCTCAACACGGGGCTCAAACTTGTGAACCATGACAATTTACCAAGTGAGCCATCCAGGCACCCCTATTTTTCTATTTCAGAGAGAGAGAGAGAAAGAGAGAGAGAGAGTAAGCACACAAACAGGGGGGAGGGGCACAGAGAGAGAGAGAGAGAGTGTCCCAAGTAAAGTCCACTATCCGTGCTGAGCCCAAGGCAGGGCTCGATCCTACCACCTTGGGGATCATAACCTGAGCTGAAATATAAAGTCACTCAACTGACTGAGCCACCCAGGCTCCCCCTTATCTATTTTGAAATGCCTCCAAATAACCTCTGACCCCAATTTTGGATTATTTTAATTATTCTCTTACTTTGCTTTGTAGTTTTATTCCCAAGGTATGCATCCCTAAACAATTTTTTGGTTTTGCCTTCTTACAACTTTACATAATCATACTGTATGCATTCTACATTGGTTTCTTTCATAAAACTTCATGTTTCCTTAGACTCATCTGTGCGTATATGAACGGCTGGAGTTATAATGATGGACAAGGCACTGCGTTTTCCGAATATGTCTTGAGACTGGGGTTAATATCTAATTCTTCATTCAACTGGTGCCATTTTCTGTTCAGAAGTCCATAGATGGGTTAGTGATATGCAGTGGAAATAAATGAGTAGAATCTGGATTTACTTTCCTATTGAATTGCTATTTTTATTTTGAAGGGAACAAGGCATCTGTCAAACCTATTTAGTACAGATTTTGGAGGAATAATTCCGTGACAGCTTCCTGAGGTTAAACTAAAGTCTCTTTATTCTGTCACAAACAGGACTGCATTTGCACCCCTCCTGCTGTCCCGCTCTGTTAAAACAATAAGCCTGGTCAGATACAAGCAAGTCACTGCTTCCTTTATAAATGTTTAGAAAGCGTAGGTACGGGAAGAGTGGGTTGATGATGATCTGTTTTGCTCCTCTCTTGGTTATTCAAGTCAAACATTGGTCAAAATGAATGAAAAGGACTAAAAGAAATGTTTAAGCGGCCAGTTAGAGAATTAAAACAAACTTTCCTCTCTTTCAACTCTTACTCAACTGGTATAAAACATGGCTGACAGAGATAAACCCACTTACTGTGTTTTCATAAATATTACCTTTTCTTCATCCTCAGCCCAGGATGCTCTGTCTAATAAGAAATATTAAATAATAAGAACCTTAAATAAATATGGTCATCAATAAACTTGGGCTTTACAAAATGTTGCCAATCAAAAGTAAAATCTGACTTGGAGCTGTTTCCTGACCGCTGTATCTATTCAAGAACGATCTTGCTTTAATGCGCACAATAGATGTGGACAAGGAAGCCTGGGCTTAATCTCTTTCAAGCAAAACATGTTAACCCAATTCAGACCGAGGGTGTCTATGACGGGCGTTGCATCTTGCCAGTTCTTTCTCTGGCATATAGGTCTGGACCTGGAGGTAGGGCTGGCTGAACGACTGCCTCACAGCAGGGTGCAGGGAGACCCCACGTTCCCACCGGCCAACTTGGAGTAACCGCGTCTGACCACAGATACACATCCAAGCAGATGCTTTTCATAGCCAGAGACTTAACATCCTTGGAGCAGAAACTCCCCTTTCCACCTGCGAGGGTAAACATAGGCATTCATTTTAGATGAGTCTCACACTTAGTGTGATCTAGAAGTTCAAGTCTTAGCCCTAAACTCGAGATATTTGTGTGACCTGGTACAGAGGTCCGTAATTTCATGTGGCGGAGCTTCAAAATTATGGTACTGCTATCACACGGGCAAACATTTGACAAAGGCATAAAGCGACTGGGAAAACGAAAACAAGATGCCCTTAAGTGGAGATTACGAACCTGTGACTAACGAAAGGGAATCCCTGTCAGGGGAAAGCAGTATTGCAGACCTGCCGTCGGAAATGGTACGTGGCACGTGGGTACGGCTCACTGGAGTCACATGTCCTGCGTCAGCTGAGAGGACTCTCAGCTTCCTCTCTAGACAGGAAGTGCTTACTGCAGGAAAATTTATGGGTGATGGATTTTCATCATAGGCCTTTTATGATCCTCTCCTCCCCCGAAAGTACCCTCTGGAGCTTTGCTGCTTCCACACTCATTTTTTTTTTTTTAATTGGAAAAAGATTTACTAGTCATTTCCTCTTTCCCGGCACTCTCGGTTGGCTCCTTTCCTTTCCGTTCCGGTGGCACAGCCTCTCATCTTTTCCCCTCTGCTTTTGTCCAGAGAAAGCTCCACTATACTGATAAATATGACACTGGAGCGCTGTTTCCAGACCTCTGCTGAAATATGTGACTGTCACTCGAACACGAAAGCATATTTTGGGGGTGATTACTACCTCCCTGACTCTGGAGGTATTGCACAAACTCACCTACCATCCAGCTGGCTCCTAGCTCCCCTCTGAGTGCTAGAACTGCAAAGTTTTGTTTACAAGTGGTAGCAAATAGAAAGACAAACCTTGAGTGGAGACAGGAAATGGAAAATGACGGGCCAAATCCTGGATGTTTGGCCCTTTGGAAAGAACATTTATTCTTGCAGGAGGACTTGGGAGCCAACTATCACTAATGGGTCCAACCTCCCTACTGTTGGGAAAAGAAGTCAAGGAGTTTGCCGTGCACTTGGTGGATCATCTTCCTAAGTCAACAGAAACCTTACCTAACACTGGGCCTGCTCACTGCAGAGGGAAAAAAGCAAACACCTATTTGTTTTGACTTGGTTAAAAGCCAGCCTGACCAAACCAAACCAAATAAAAACCTTCCAAGCTTAAAGACTCCCTTTGAGTTCATAGAAGACCCTTATAAAAATGAAAACATTTCAATAGAGAAATGTTAAAGAACGAATCACCTATGTTTGTGTGTGTTAACTGAATTAGAATCCCAAACAGCTTAAGAATCAGACAGCCAGGGCTCTGAGAGAGGGAGACGTGGGCATTTGGAGACGTTCTGGGACAGCACTTAAATTACTCGAGGGGATCTGTCGCATCCCAGCAGATTTCTATCCCAACAACAGATTATCAACGGATAAGGCTCATGCTGTCCTCTGACTAGTTCCTTAAAACTGTTACCTGGTACAGGAAGCACTGCTTCCGTAGGAGAGATAACTGACTTTACAAACACCGTATTTTCTTACTAGAAATTACAAAGTTATAGCATTGGCATTGGCTTATAGGTTTCTAATCTTGTGGACCTTCCTCTCCCGAGTCGAAGTGGTGATCCATGCGGAAGTTAAACTTTGAGGGGAGGCCAGTTAAATTCAGTGGGGAGACATCAGGGTGGGGAACTCTGGGCAGCAAAAGGGGCTGCATGGGGGGCCAATATTCTGACATGACGTGGTGGGTGCTGGGCCAGATATGAAGGTAGAGTCTTAACTTGAGGTAGTAGGAAACTGCAGTCGCGGGTAGCCAGAATTAGCATGTCCATTCAACAGCTAATTTATTGAGTATCTACTCTGGTCAAGCCACTGAAAGTAGAAACCGAGATGAATTAAACTCCTGCAAGGAGTTTCTAATCTGGTAGGGAAGCTAAGACATGCACAAGAATGTAACAACAGAAAAATGTGGTAAATATCAGAGGACACTTACTGATACAATGATCTAAAGTTTGGAGGAAGAAGCAGCCATTTCCAGCTGAGGGATCAGAGAAGGCTTCACAGAGGAAGTGGTATCTGAGCTGGATCTTTTAGGACTGGGGGATGGGGGAATGGAAGAGGCCCTTTCCACACGCACACAGAGCTCAAATGGCAAGGTTGCAGAGTCAGGAAATATGGACATGGAAAAGCAAACAGTTCAGTCTAGCTGGGGCTGGGAGTGCACGAAAGGCATTAGTGAAGCTCTGATTGTGCTTGGCACACACAGGCCAGCTCCTAATAACTGAAAGAGTAAACCAAACATTTTACAAAGCTCAAGGAGAGAGGCTCCCTCCGTGGCAGTGACCCTAGGAAGCACACGGGAAGGATTTCCTAGCTTCAATCCCCACTCCAGGTTACTTCATTCACTCTGCGACTTTCTCAAGAAATAAAGGGCCAGCCACCCAATATCAAGGCCTCCGTAAATCTCAGCTACAAGAGGAGACTACTTCAGTTCAGCAAATCTGACAATCATTTACCACAGAAGCGCTATAAAGGGTCCTTCAAGAGCAATAAACTGTGACTTTCAAGTTTTTAGAATGCCATTTTTGCCACCTTCTCCACTGTCTTGTACTCACTTTGCCCAGAGAGTTAAGTCAGATTTTCACTTATTCTGCTTGTAAATCAGATCCTAGATAAAAGTCACTACTGTGGCAAGGTGGTGAGATATTAGCACCGTGGAATAAGTAAACTAGAAGGGATTTTGGAGGTATTTTGGATCCAAGATCCACATTTTATACATGGGAGGTGAAGTGATTCACAGAAGCAATCACAAAATCAGGACAAGATGCAGGTCTTTAGTCCTCATCACTGTTTTCTTTCTAACCTAAGACACTGTATGAGCTTTTTTAGGGTGTTCTGTAGATTAACAAATGGCTTCAGTCATCTAAGCCAGGGCCTGACAAACTGTGGCCCAAGGACCAATCAGCCCACATTCTGTTTTTGTAAATAAGGTTTTATTGGAATGCGGTCATGCCCATACTGTCTATGGCTGCTTTCACACTTCAATTCCAGAGTTGAGTAATTATGACAGAGGGCTTATTTGCCACAAATTTGAAAATATATACTATCTAGCCCTTCACAAAAAAAGTTTACTGATTCCAGATCTAAGTCAACGGTCTCAAAAAATTTTTTATAGTGTACTCCTATCAGTTAAAAAATTAAGCATACACACACACAGAGTTAAAAAATTAAGCATACACACACTATAGATAAATGAATATGCACATATTCATTTATCTACAGTGCCATCCTAAATTGTTTATAGATTTGTATAACACAAACAAATTTATAAAGGGCAGAACAAAACAAAAAAATGAATATGTAATGTTTACTTTTTTAATGTTCATAAAACTCAATTTATTTTGATACTTGGCTTTAAATGACAGTCAAAATTTAATTTTTTAAAGAGCCCTTAAAAGATAATGTAGATTTGGGGTGCCTGGGTGGTTCAGTTAGTTAAGCATTTGACTTCAGCTCAGGTCATGATCTCGTGGCTTGTGAGTTTGAGCCCCACATCCGGCTCTGTGTTGACAGCTCAGAGCCTGGAGCCTGCTCTGGATTCTGTCTCTCTCTCTCTCTGCCGCCCCTTCCCTGCTCATGGTCTCTCTCTCTCTCAAAAATAAATAAACATTAAAAAAATTTTTTTAAATATGTAGATTCATGGGGGGCCTGGGTGGCTCAGTTGGTTAAGCATCAGACTCTTGATTTCAGCTCAGGTCATGATCTCAGGGTTGTGAGATGGAGCCCTGAGTTGGGCTCCATTCTGGGCATGGAGACTCCTTAAGATTCTCTCTCTCCCTAGCCCCACCCCCGCCCAAGCACATGCAAAGGCATTCTCTCTCAAAAAAAAAAAAAATGTAGATTCAAAGAGAAAGAATATATCCTTGGCTTGGCATATTGAAGCATGATATGAATATATTAAATCTCCCTCACCAACCGTGTTTTTTTTTAAATGAAATTTGCCTAGAAAATTTATGTCTGTCCTAATATCAACCAGTTGTTCATTCAAAGTCATCCAAAGGTGTTTCTAGGTTTACATTTTAAACAAACTGCTTCAAATCTAATTTTTCAAATTTTCTTCCAACTATTTCAAAAATTCTTCAAATTTTAAAATAGATCAGAAAATGTTTCCAATGTGAGGTGTGAAGCTCTGATAGGTTACATGTTTACATCTTTTTGACAACAAAATCACAATTACTGGGGTCATTTTCCAAAAGACCTCTCTGCTACATGAGTTTCTTCTGAAAAGCAATTACGCTCCCTCTCTCAGTTGAAAATTCACTGCCACTGAAAGGAACAAGTAAAGTGTGTGGCTGAGGAAGTCAGCACTCACACATGCTCATAGCATCAGCGTCAGCTCCAGCACATTCTCACAGTCTCCTTGGGCTTGCAGGTTAGTATTACCTTCAAAGGTAGCTTCTGCAGATATTCTTTCTTTCTTTCTTCTTCTTTTTTTTTTTTTTAATAAATTATGTGCCCAAATGGGGCTTGAACTCACAACTTGGAGATCAAGAGTCACATGCTCTACTGACTGAGCCAGGTGCCTCTGCAGAAATTCTTTTCAGTTCAGAAATCCAAGGCCATTTTGTGAAAGTTAGTTTAGTTTAAACGAGGTAAGCTAGATCATCTGTAGATCCACTTACCCAGCTGGAAGAAACTGGAAGGAGTCACAGTATGTGAGAAGGCAGGGGCTGTCCTCCCCTCTGGGGGTGGAATGAACTCTTGCTCTTCCGTCAGGACCAGTCACATGTGGTTGGAAAGATGGACCGAGTGAAGACGCCAGTGCCCGAAAGCATTATTACTATTAGTCAAGCTTCATTTCCTGTTCTTTTAACTTCATCTTATACTCTCTTGCTTTATTTCCTTTGATCAAGTTTCTACTTAACAATGCTCTTGCCTCCTCTCTGTTTTTAGAGTAATCTTCTCTATCTTTCAAGGCCAGCTCAAATGCTACACTTTTCTAAGATGTCTTGCCGGACGTGATGGATGTCAACTGGAAGGAACAGTTGCCCTCTCGTGAAATCTTTGTTGTCATTTCAGATATCTGTCATAAATTGCCTTGTTGTTATGTGTATCACCTTATCTCTCATGTCATGTCATTCTTGTTGAGAACATGAGTTATTATGTCTAATACACATTTTTAGCCCAATGTGCCTTGCATAAAGTAAGTATTTAATAAGGTTGTTGCTTTTTTTAAGTAACTGAATTCAAGGAAGGCATATGGTATAAGACACTGAGCAATGGCAATTGTGAAGGCTCATTAACAATGCCGAACGCTAATTCAATTCCTTGAATGTGAGGTGAATTGCCCGAGTTCTCATGGACTTGTCTCAATCAGACATGGAAAGGGTAACTAGGCCAACACAGAGTCATTTATAAAAGTTCTGGAGTCAAAAACAGAACAACAATGGTGCCCAAAAGGACAGGTCAGTGAAATGTGACTCAGTTTCATGAACAGGAAAAGACCAACATTTCTATATCAGGCTCAAGAGTATTTACTGAAAAAATTATATTTAAAGCTATTAAAGCTTCATTAGCGGGAGAAGGCTACCCCAAAGTGTGTTCCAACGGTGCGTATGTTTTTTTCAACAAAAGCATAAACATGGGACCATTCTCCAAAGGCACATTCCGAAGCTCTGCGGGTTGCCAGAAGGCAGATGCCCCATACTGGCCTGTGAACGTGAACCAGGAAAGCCTGGCTACGCCTGCCGCCATGCTGCCTGGGCCACAGGGCTTGTTCCTTGACCATGAGTTCTAGAAGCCAAAGCCTGATCATTCAACCAGGGAAGAAATCATCTTTCAGGTTTAAGCTTCAATACTATGAAGTGACGGAACAGAGCCATACTGAACCAACCTACGAGTGATACTGGCAGTCTCAAGGTCATGCTTGGAGACAGAAAAGGGTTAGCAAAAAATATAGGAAGCAGAGCCCCAACCCTTCACATTTCTCTCAATTCCTTCCCACCAGAAGTTGTAAGCAACCACTAGTCAAAGCCTTTTTGCCAACATCTGCCTGAGGAGGTATCTAGAGAATTTTGCTCATTGGTCCAAAATGCAAGAGTTTTAATGCATTTATTGTAAATCTGTTTCTCATTCGTGTGCTACTTTCTCTGTTGGTGGCATTATGATGCAACTACACAAAGAAACTCCCCTCTTGAGAGAGCTGAAAAATGTGTTTGCCTAGTTAAGAAGAACTAAATGGTTATGGACACGAAAGATACTTGACTTTTGAACCTGGTCAATAGGGGCTAACATCAAATTGAGTCAACTGGTGTTTTCAAGTCTGATTGGGGACCCGGGCCCCGCTTCAAGAGCCTGTGTGTATGTGTGCACGTGCATACCTGCCACCAGCCTGTCTCTGTTCTTGTCAGATGACTGGCCTTGGCTTGGCTCATGAACAGAGCAGATGTTCCATATTTTCCTCCTGCTTGAGAGTGGGCGTTTCCCCTGTAATTCCTCTTGTATCACCTTCCCTTGTAAATTGCTTATACCTCTCTATATTCTCTCTCCTCTCACTACCAAGCCTAGTGTTGGTGTTGGCCTTTTGCAATGTCTGCGGAAAGCAAAAATAATTCAGTACAAGTAGGTGAACTGATAAGCAAGTTTGATTTCACTATTCCTTTAGAAGTATTTTCAAATGCTCTAGTCAAAACTGATTCTATTAACTCATTGGCTAAATCTCTGAGATGGCCAAAAGTAGCTGACGCCACTGTATCAGGGGCTATCTTGTCACTTTTACATTCAATATCAGAGTTAGGGTTTTTAGGTGAGTTTGATAAAATTTCCAAAAGACCAGTTCAGTTCGGTTATTAAATGTCTCAGAATACTATATTGATTTTTAAAAATTAATTAATTTTTGAGAGAGAGAGAAAGTGTGTGTGTGAGCCCACATGTGAGCAGAGGAGGGGCAGTGGGAGAGGGAGAGAGAATCTTAAGCAGGATCCATGCCCAGCGTGGAGCCTGACTCGGGGCTCGATCTCACGACTGTGAGATCATGACCTGAGCCAAAATCAAGAGTCAGATGCTCAACTGACTGAGCCACCCAGGTGCCTCTTGATTATTTTTGATCCAGACATTAGTAGCCATGACCTTAAAATGACATTGTATCACAGGCTTATTATGCTCTATAGAGTTCTATTTTGCAACGAATTCTCTGCCTACCACTTATTTTGTAGTTTCTTTTGTGTCTTCAATTGCCTTTCCTCTTCAGCTCTACTCTTTTCTTACTCAACATAGTTGTCCAGGGTAATCTCATCGATGCTCATAACTTGTTAGTCAATTTTAAGGTGATGATTTTCTAATTTATATTCCTTACTCAGGCTGCTCTCCTGAATTTCTAAGTCACCATTCTTCCTTGGTAATGAAATTTCCAGTAAAAAAAAAATTGAGAGCAAGGAGTTATTCTGGAAATTACATTATTCATGACTCTTCCAAAATTTGAAACTTCTCCCCATGCTGGTAGTGCACTCCCAGATTCTATTTTTGAAGACAGATAGTTTAAAAAAGCTTTTTAAAAAAATTCCTCAGTAATATCATCCTATCCTTGCTACAGATAGGAATTACACAATTTCAAATAATATTAAAAGTCAAATAAAGAAGCATTTATTAACTAAATTAAATATCAAGGGATGAGTAACTTCCATGAACATAGAGAAAACATTAAAAATAGAACCTTATTATTTATGACATTGAAAAGGACACACTGGTTTTCAACTACTCGGCAGAGAATTTCATTTCTTATATGCATGAGAAATAAAGTATAAACAATACTCATGTGTTAGAAGTTGATTTTGGTTGAAGGCACAATTCCCTACTGTTAGGCTTCAAACAATGGAACTGAACCTACCAATCTGAGAAGAAACCTGTCTAACTTGTTTCATATGTATGTTGTACTTTCTTTAAAGGTTTCAAAACATCAGCAAGAAAAAGGGCCTGGCCCTTCCATTTGGGAGCTGGATGACACAATAGAGGATACATTCAGAATAGGGGTTCTCAATCTTGGCTGTATATCAGAATTACCTGGGGAGGCTTTTAAAAATCCCTCTGCCCAGGCTGTGCCCAAGACCAATTAAATCAGACCCGCTTGGGGTATGATCTAGGCATTCAAGCTCTCCAAGTGATTCCAGTCTACAACCAGGCTGAGAAACACTGTTCATAATGGGTGACTTAGGAAAAGTTTGGGCCAGTTGCAGTTATGTTAAAAGGCAGCGTAGAATCATTCAGAAAACAAGCATGGAGAAGTCATGGACAAGTACTTCGAAATCAGTGGAAACAGATGGGGACACTTGTCCTTATGATCCTAAATGCCAGGCTCTTTTTGTTTCTCTTATTTGTTTGAAATTGAGCTATATCAATATTTATAAGCAGAAACTAGGTGCTACTAAATATTTTGCAGATAATTTTTTTAACCCTATTAAACATGGGGTAAATACCCTGAGTGGTATATTCTTTCTTCTTACCATTGACCAAATTTGACTGAGTCTGGGGGTCCTCAGTCAGTTAAGTGTTGACTTCGGCTCAGGTCATGATCTTGTGGTTTATGAGTTCGAGCCCTACATCGGGCTCTATGCTGACAGTTCAGAGCCTGGAACCTGCTTCAGATTCTGTGTCTCCTTCTCTCTCTGTTCCTCCCCAGCTTGCACTTTGTCTCTCTCTCTCTCAAAAAATAAATAAAGATTAAAAAAAAATTTTTTTTTTTAATTTTTGATCAAGTCTGAAGCCATCTTCATTGGCTGGGGCAACCCCTTGGAGGAGCAGGCCTGGCAGCTGGGAGCCTTTCACCTCCTTTCCTGATGAATATGTGATAGAACCCCAAATTCCCATTTCTTCTCTATCACGGACGCTCTGTGTCAGGATGATGTTCTTAAAACTTGGCTAAGGATCTGTGAGGAAACAATTCTTACAGTCTGTTACAGAATTTGAACTGAACAAAAAAAAAAAAAGGGGGAGAGAGAAAAAAAAAAAACTNGCCAAACCAACGAGGTACCTGCCAAACCACACCTTATCCTCCTCAATCAGCAAAAATATCCTCCACTGCCCGACTCCTCTTTACCTCAGCAATAGGAGCATGTTCATTCCCTTATTAGGGCACTGGCAGTGGCCAGCGAGCCGCTCATGTCTGAGGCCCAGGAGCGGCTTCTACAACATGTGCAGATCATCAAAAAACAAGAAAGAGGATAACAGGCACCGAGGGAGGGGACTGGAAAAATTAAATCCTTGCTGTATGGGAGGAGAATCTATCTTGGTAGGCCACAATTATGGTTTTGGATTAAAAAAAATTTTTTTGGAAGCCAAACCAAAAAAATCACAATCCTAATATTTATTTATTTTTAATGCATTTTTTTTTTTGGAAGGGTGTTTTTGAAACTCAGAAATGCAGTCAAGGAAATTTTATGCTGAATGCTTCCAGGGAGTTGAAATGTATGATCAGTGAGTACCTGGTCTTAACCTTCGAGAAGGGCTGTCCCAGTTCTAGAGCATAAATCTGATCCTAGAGGCGTCATTTGCCTTTTTTTTTTTTTTTTTTAAAACCTGGAGCAAAACAAAAGCCCTGTTCCTCCTGTCATTCTGCCTCTCTCCTGTCTAATGGGGTGTTCTCATCCTAGCTCACCACCTTCTTCCTTTTCTCACAGCGCACCACCACTCAAACTAGGTTCTTTCTATGATATTGGTGCAACTGGGAATGGCTTCCGGTCAAAATGAGACACTGCGGCACCTGGGTGGCTCAATCGGTTAAGCGTCTGACTTTGGCTCAAGTCATGATCTCACGGTTTGTGGGTTAGAGCCCCGCGTTGGGCTCTGTGCTGACAGGCAGCTCAGAGCCTGGAGACTGCTTCACATTCTGTACCTCCCTCTCTCTCTTACCCTCCCCTGCTCATGCTGCCTCTCTCTCTCTCTCTCTCAGAAATAAATAAAACATTAAAAAAAAGTAAAAAAAAATGAGACATTGCCCAGTGATAATCTGTGTCAGCAGGGCTGTCCTGTTAATCCATCCTACTTAGTGGCTAAGCTGTTTTCAGAGCCAACTCATGAACTCAGATCTATCCAAGCAATAATGGATTACAATTCAAACTTTTTATAATTTACAAAACCCTTCTATTATGTACATGTTCTAATGGGATCTTTAGAATACCAGTGAGATAGACACTGTTACTGTCCCCACCTCACAGTTGAGGAAATAGGCTTGGTGGAGTGAAGTGACTTGTATTCGGAGCTACTAGGACATCACTATAATTTGGGGCTTTTCAGACTGCTGTGTGTGTGTGTGTGTGTGTTTAATATTTATATATTTTTGAGAGAGAGACAGAGCATGCGGGGTGGGGAGGGGCAGAGATAGAGAGAGAGACACAGAATTTGAAACAGACTCCAGGCTCTGAGCTGTCAGCACAGAGCCGGACATGGGGTTCAAACCCACGAATCATGAGATCATGACCTGAGCTGAAGTCGGACGCTCAACTGACTGAGCCACCCAGGTGCCCCAAGACTGATGCTTTTTTCTGTTTTAAAGATGTCATAGTATCATGGTGTTCTGCTCAGAAGAGTTGCTCTGAAACCTGCCAGGCAGAATTTAAGTCCTCAAGTTCCCCCAGGGACCTCTACACAAAGGGTTTTCAGGCCTCTAGGAGATTGTAGGAAGCCCCAGGAATCATGTCACCTGCCCCTGGGGCTGGGCTGCCACTAACAACTGACTCTGGTAAATCTGACTCCTTGTTAAAGTTACAGGTAACATCTCTAAGGCTAAAAAGCCAAACACAATGGTCATTGTCTATTTAAAAAAAAAAAAACAGTAACACTGAAGACTTAAAAAAAAAAAAAAGAGGGGATGTACTAGACCAGCCAACCTTGACTTTGAATGACTGAAGCAAAGAAATTGTTTAAGAAGACAAGGAAGCTTCTTTAACAGTGATAACTCCCATCTGTGCAGGACTTATTAGATGTGAGGCAAAGGACAAGATGCATCTCATCTAATCCTTATAGTAACATTGAGAAGACACAATTACTCCCATCTTATAGTCTAGATGAGCAAAGCCGACACAGAGAGATCAAATCACTTGTCCAAAGTGAACACACACAGGATTTTAGCTACTTTCTGGCTGAGCCCCAAATTTGGGCTCTTTGCATCATTAGACCACACCACATCCACTTCTTTCCAGGTCTCAGCTCTTGACAAGACAGGATAAGATATGGAGAAGTTCAAAATCATCAGAAGAGTATATTTGCTTTTAATTGGCATAAGAAGGTCATGTGATATTCGTCACCACAAAATGAGAGAGTTGCTAGTTTCATGGAAGTCCAGGTCTCCCACTGGGGGGAAGAGACACACTCACTGCTTCTTTGTGGGACTCTCAACATGGCAGTTTATCTCCTGGGCTGTTATATTTAAGATACAGAGTCATGGACACTCTAAGACCCTCCGCCGAGCACTACTCTCACCCTCTCCAGCCCTGCTCTGCCAGGAGGAGAAGCTTGCTCATCAAGCAGAAATCTGATGTCATATTACAGTTGCTGCCAGCTTCTCCCACGCAGACCAGAGGTTAGAGCCGTGAGAGCACAGGCAGCAGAGAGCATCCGGTAAGTGTTAAGCTGGAGAGGGAACCATCGGAAGCCACTCATCCTGGAGCCAGAAGCCAGAGGCCAATCATTACACACACCCAGGCAGGGAGGAGGTGGCGGGGCCGGTGAATCAACCTCTATGGTCTCATTTTCATGTGTAAAATGGAGGTAGTGGTGCTTAATTTGTAGCACTGTTGAAAGATTAAATGAACTACTATTTGTACGCAGAGCAGTGCTTGGCACATAGTAAGTACTGCGTGAGTGTTAACCATTTTTATTAACTTATTATCATTGTCCTCCCCATCCTATGGGAAATAGGTTCTGTGCTTATATGTTTTCCAAAGTGTGCTGCTGTTTCCAAGCATGAATGGGAGGACTGAGCGAACGTTTTTCTAACTCAAGAGTCTCAAACTTTCTTTCACTGCAAATATTAACACTAGAGAAGGCTCAGAAATACAGAACAAATGCAAGGGAAGATTCTTATCTTCTGTGGATATTCCCTTATTCCTCTTCTGTTGACCACCTTTTCTCTGGCTTTCTATTTTCAGGAGAGGAGGCTGGAGGGGGAGGATTGTGGTGAAAAATGTCCAATAAATGGAATGCCTTTTAGCTCTCATTTTCTCTGTCGCTCTCATAATCCATGTCACTTCTCGTTAAAATGTAGATGGAAATTTATCATCAGACAGCTTTCTCTTCCCATGCCAGAAAATGCATGTGTCCTACTGGAAGAGATAATCCCCTTCTCTTTTCATCTTTGCGTCTGGCTTAACACCCAACCTTAGTGAAGAATTGATGGTTCAGAGCTCTGTGTGTGGAGGTTGGTTCTAACTTTCACTGGAATGGCTTTAGACAGACTGCCTGTCAGCAGAGGACCCAGATGCCCCCACTGCCCCAATATTCTCTGGCCAGCTGGCATTTTAACTGTACTGGGAAATTATTCCACATATCGCTGATGAATTAAACTAAGAAATATTGTGTTAAACTATTTAAAATCTTCCCAGTACTTGTGGATTGAACTGTGTTGTTTAAAAATATGTTGATGACTTTACTCCCCCCACCTCACAATGTGATCTTATATAGAAAAGGGAACTTCAGAGAGGTGATCAAGTTATGATGAGGTCATTGGGGTGGCCCTCACCCAATATGATGGGTGTCCTTATAAAAGGGGGAAATTTGGGCACAGATAAGGACATTCACGGAGGGTAGACTATGTGCAGAAAGATAGAATGTCATGTGAAGGCAGAGATTCGACTGATTAATCTGCACACTAAGAACACCAAAGATTGCCAGCAAACCACCAGGAGAGAGGCTGGCACACATACTCTCTCGTGTCCTCAGAAGGAAACCCTGTCTGTTATGTTCAGCCATCCAGGATGTAGTAGTTTGTTACAGCAGCCGTAAGAAACTAATACAATATTTAATTTAAGGCCTGAATGGCTCTAATTTGTTAACATTTCCCCCCCCCCCCCAACAATTTGTAGCATTTTCTACTGTTTATTTAGGTCAGTGGTTCATTACATTGGACCAGCAGTCCATCCATCTGATTTCTTAAAATACCTTTTATTGTAACTTACAAATCTAACCTCTCATATTCTCAATTGTCACCTTTGCTGTGTTCCTTTTGCTCTTCTCATACCTGGAGACCTTGGTTAGGGATTTATCTGCAGCTCTGAGGTGGGCTCATGAAATTCTGGCCTTCCTGGGCTCCCAGGGGCAGCTGTACGACTAAGCCTCCATTCCCTGGATGGAGGAAATACAAGAATTCTCTCCCAGCCCCTACATCTTCAGATCCAGGAGAGGCAGACTCATACTTCCTTGGGCCAAATCTATTGTTGAAGTAAGGCCAGAAATTTAAAAATGTATACAGGGAGGGAGAGAAAGTGGAAAATAAATCTTTCCCATGACACTAACTCCTTATGGACCGGGCACACATGGTTAAGTCTATGACTTCAAGGCTGTTTCCTTTGGGGGTGAGTAGAGGTTGTACATACTTCCTGGGTGCCCTTCACCTAGGGAGGTTAAAGAGCTCCCACCTAGGCTTCAGTCTGAGGGGGTTTTGCCCTTTTGTGATCAGGAAGGGTTTACTACTCAGTTAACTAATACCAAAATAGGTATTATTAGGCCTCTCTAGGATGCATATAATTTACCCAACTTCTAGAGACCTCAGCAAACTTTAAAATGCAGAAGTAATGGCCAGATTTGTTGCGTTCACTTTTGGGAAGTCTGTATACTCCTACTATACTTTGAATTGTGTCCCCTCCAAAAATATGTTGAAGTCCTAACCCCCAGTGCCTCAGGGTATAATCTTATTTGGAAATCATACTTTTACAGAAGTTTCAAGTTAAGGTGAGATCATCAGGGTAAGCCTTAATCTAACATGTCTGTCCTTCTTTTAATTTTTTCATTATTTATTTATTAAAGAATTTTTAAAATATTTATTTATTTTTGAGAGAGAGACAGAGCGTGAGCAGGGGATGGATAGAGAGAGAGGGAGACGCAGAATCTGCAGCAGGTTCCAAACTCTGAGCTGTCAGCAAAGAGCCTGACCCCATGAGCTGCGAGATCAGGACCTGAGCCGAAGTCTGACACTTAACCAACTGAGTCACCCAGGCGCCCCTGTCTGGCATTCTTATAAAAAGAGGGGAATTTGGACACAGAGACACGGAGGGAAGATGACGTGCAGAGAATTAGGGAGAATGTCACGTGCAATAATGGAAGCATCAGTTCTATGCTGCTACAAAACAGGGAACATCTGGGACTACCAGAATCTGGAAGCGGCTAGAAGGATTCCTCCTGTACAGGATTCAGAGGGAGCATGGCCCTGCAGACATCCTAACCTCAGGCTTCTAGCCTTTAGAACCATGAGACAATTAGTTTCTGTTGTGCTAAGCCACCCAGTTTGTGGCACTTTGCTATGGCAGCCTGAGGAAGCTAATACAACTCAGCACATGCTTTTGTGATTACCCAGAAGCTACCTCAGATTCATCGCCATGGTACCCAGCTCAAGCCAGTAATTATCACTGTCAGCCACCCTCCCTACCCACCTCCCCATTACTTTCTGAGCACTTACTAAGTGCCAGGCAGTGTGCTAAGCATTTCACATGTGGTTTCCTCTTCTCATACATGAATAAACTGAAAAACTCAGCAAGATTAAGTAATTTGCTCGAGGGCACACAGTTAATAAGATGACGCAATGAGAATCTGAATCCAAGTTTATCTGGATTGTAGAAGTCAATGTTCCTCATTCATACTCTCTTCACTTGTGAAGATCACTCAAGGGCTGGTGTCTTCCAAATCTCTGGCAAACAAATCCCTTCTTCTTACTACGTCCTCCTTTATGACATGTCTGATTTAGGCCAAGTAGGAGAAGCAGTAATTCTATATTTTGCTCCCAAAGTCTACTTTCAGCAAGTTTCCCCTAACTTCAGAGTTATCCAAAGTATAGCAGTATGGGTTACCATTTTTAAGTAGTTAGTAAATGGAACAACTCAAATCTGAGATGAAGTGTTCTTCTGATTTTTCTGGGTTAGATGGATGTTTCAGTGAATATATGTCAAATCACAAACTGAAGGCAGCTCCCTTCTGGCCCAGCAGCAGTTGCTGTCTGTTGGCATAAGATAGCAAGCCACCCCTTCTCCGGGGTCTTTAGGAAAGGGGATGCTTGGAGGGAAGGGAAAGACAGGAAATGTGATACAGATTAAGCACCTGCTGTGGTTTACACGTTTGCATAGCTAGTTCTTCTACTCTTCACTAAACCTGCAAGGCAGATATCTATCTATTTTTTTTTTTTTTTTTTTACAAATGAATAAACTTAGACCTAGTGAAACTAAGTGATCTTCTCAAGGTTACACATTTCGTAATAAGTAATTTCTAAACACAGATGTGGAGGGTGCCTGGGTGGCTCAGTAGGTTAAGCGTCGGATATCAGCTCAGTCATGATCTCGCAGTTCGCGGGTTCGAGCCCCACATTAGGCTCTGTGCTGACAGGTCAGAGCCTGGAGCCTGCTTCAGATTCTGTGTCTCCCTCTCTCTCTGCCCCTTCTCTGCTTGTTCTCTCTCTCTCTCCCCTCCCCTCCTTTCTCAAAAATAAATAAACATTAAAAGAAATTCAAACACAGATGTGGGAGTCAGGATATCTGGCTCTAATTTCTCATCTGTCAAGAATATGCCCATTTTGTGCTGTGAAAGCTGAGTCTGGCCAGTAGAAGAAGAACTGAGACCCTTTCCCGAACCAGCAGTGCTGCTTCACTCCAGAAAAACCACCAGGGAGAGGGCAGAGGTGAGCATCAGCTTCCTCCCCACAGCCAGCCTTTCTTCTCCCAAGGCTCAGTATATCTAAGCACCCCCAGGTCTCACTTATTCATTAAAATATTGTGTGAAAGGTCTTTTTCTTTTTTTTTTTTTTTCTAAAGTTAATTGAATTTAATTTTTTGTTTTTTAGAGAGGGAGCATGAGTGGGTAAAAAGGGCAGAGGGGGATGAGAGAGAGAGAGAGAGGGAGAATTTTTTTTTAATGTTTATTTTTAAGGGAGAGAGAGAGACAGACTGAGCATGAGCAGGAGAGGACCAGAGAGAGAGAGGGAGACACAGAACCTGAAGTAGGCTCCAGGCTCTGAGCTGTCAGCGCAGAGCCTAATGTGGGGCTCAAACTTACAAAGCGTGAGATCATGACCTGAGCTGAAGTCTGATGCTTAACTGACTGAGCCACCCAGGTGCCCCAAGAGAGACTCTTAAGCAGATTCCACACTCAGCGCAAAGCCTGAGTCAGGGCTTGATCTCATAACCCTGGGATCATGACCTAAGCCGTAATTAAGAGTAGGACACTCAACTGACAGAGTCACCCAGGCACCTGAAGAATCTTTTTCAATTCAATTCTTAAGCATATCACTCAAATTTATGAAATACCTATGGAAATTACCTACCCATAAGCTATAAATGTCATGATAATCAGCTTACAGCCAGCTATAAAAAGTTGCTTAATTTTTGTGCACTTTATGTATTTTTCCTCTGGAAAATACAGGGTAGTTGGGAGCTGTGGCTTTTGATGAGGGGATATTGCTGATCTGTGTAAAGAATATTTTCACTTTTTAGAGAGTAAAAGTGTCAAATTTATTTCCTTCTGTTTGGGGTAAATATAGTCCTTATTATATTGTTAATTTATTTTCCCTCTCTTACAGAGTGAAAGACAGGGTATTTTGGAGAACTGAATTGTAGAAAAGGGGAGTATAGACGTTCCTTGTAAGGATCAGAAAGTAGTCACAGAAAGGTAAAGAAAAGATATCGAGAGCTGATGCAGCAGGCCAAGCTAGCCTGTAAAAGGCTAATGTCTAGGCACTCAACAGGAATTCACCAGCATAGAAAATATCAGACCAGAACACCAGCCTCTAAATAGGAATGTCGGGACTTAACAGATGCATTCTAATCAATGTCTGTGTGAGATGAGGTTTACAATAAAGTTATAAAGAAAAAGTGAAAGATCAATGAGAAAAGTACCACATTTTCTCTAGAAGTTTATTGTTTGAAACCCTTCTTAATAAAGTTATCTCCTTTGCTGCTTACTTTTGTTTAATGTCTGTCGTTTTTAACAAAAAGTCTTTAAAACAGTATAAATTCGTGTTTATAAATCCGGAAGGCTAGAGCTGATACGATCAGGCAAAGCATACTCCTGTACCAAAGAGCTCATGAGTTAAAAGCCCACTGGCCACCTAGTTGTCTCCTTGCCATTCTAACCAGAAAAAGTATTTAATGGCAGAGGAGTGAGGACGACCCAGCTGAGCTCCCACATACAAACCTGGTTACAATATCACAAACAAATGCCACTCTGAGACTTTTCACTTATGAAGTTGCATAATATTATAGCCCATGCAAGGATCTCTTTTCCAACTCTATAAAGAACAAATGGTCTCTCCAAGTTGGTCCTCTGATATTAAATTTTAATTGGGAAAAATAAGACTATTCAGCAATAACTGGCATTTGTTTTGTCCTTAATAGTTTCCGTACACTTTAGTGCACGCCATTATCCTGGATGGCCCTGCCTTCCTGCAAGTTACAGAGAGCAAGCCTGACCGTCTTCATCTCATGGCCGGTGTGGCAGCAAGTTGATGTGGCTTCCTTGAGATCACAGTGCTGATCACTGAAGGAGCTAGGCCAGAACCCAGAGCCCCTGGTTCCCCGCTGGGAAAGCCTCTCCTTGAGCCTCCAGGCAGCAGGTGGCCCGTGTGGTCACAGGGCCAGCAGAGCTTCCAAAGCTGCTCTGAAGGCGGCCAGTTGTATCAAGACCATGTGATATGTTTGGTGGGTTTCAAGCTTCAGTCTGGGACTCATTTGCAGCTTCTGAAATCTACTTAGTGGGTCGTGAGCAGCATTTTTAAATGAAATTAAAAAGGAGAAAAGATAGTAGAGGGCAGGAAACTAAATCACTATCTTGAAAAGGTATCTGCACTCCCATTGTTCACTGAAGCATTATTCACAATAGCCAAGGGATGGAAACAACCTAGGCGTCCACTGATGGACAAACAGATAAAGAAAGTGTGAGATAGATAGATAGATAGATATGAATGAATATTATATGGCCTTAAAAAGGAAGGAAATCCTGTCCTTTGCAACAACATGGATGAACCTGGAAGGCATTATGCTAAGTGAAATAAACCAGACAGGGGAAAACAAATATTGTATGGAATCACTTGCATGTGGATTTAGAAAGAAAAAAAGAAAGGTCAAAATAAAATGGTGGTTGCCAGGGGTTGGGGGGTTGGGAAAACAGGGAGAGGCTGGTAAAAGGGTATAAACTTTCAGTTACATTATAAGATGAATAAGGTGTGAGGATCTAATGTATAACATGGTGACTGTAGTGAATAATACTGTATTGTATAACTGAAATTTGCTGAGGGAGTAGAACTTGAGTGTTCTCATGAAAGAAAGAAAGAAAGAAAGAAAGAAAGAAAGAAAGAAAGAAAGAAAGAAAGGAAGGAAGGAAGGAAGGAAGGAAGGAAGGAAGGAAGGAAGGAAGGAAGAAAGGAAGAAAGGAAGGAAGGAAGGAAGGAAAAGGTAAACATGGGAGGTGATGCACCTGTTAATTCACCTGATGGTGGGGCGGGATCTTTCACAATGTATATGTATAGCAAATCATCGCACTGTACACTTTAAATATATCACAATTGTATTGGTCAATTATACCTCAATAAAGCTGAAAAAAGGGAGAAGTCTGTAGTACAACTTCAAAAAAAAGAGAAATATTAGGGGTTCCTGGGTGGCTCAGTCAGTTAAGCATCTGACCTTGGCTCAGGTCATGATCTCAAGGTTCCAGAGTCAGAGCCCGGAGCCTGCTTTGGAGTCTGTGTCCCCTTCTCTCTCTGCCCCTCCCCTGCTCACACTCCATCTCTCTCTCAAAAATAAATAAACATTAAAAGATTTTTTTTTTAAAAAGAAGCATCCAAAGGCACTGTACATAGTAAGGGTGGGCACTGTTTTGTAAAAATACTTGTTTCAAATACATTTATGGGTGGGTATATATGTATGATACTGAGTCACAAACTTAAGTTTATTATACTTCAGTTATTTTAAGTGTAAGATAAAAGAAGCTTGTGTTTCTTTCAGATGATCAGAGGGTAAAAGGAATGAGGACAAACACGAATGTCACTAAGCTCATCAGGTAGCTGGATGGCCCTGCTGGCAGCCAGAGCCCCAAACGGACCTGGGAATGTGGGTGTTGTGGGGGGCAGGAGGGCTGGAAAACAGATCCCTGCCGTCCTGCAGTGGGCGGGGGGTTAAAAGATAATCTTGAAGCCAGAAATTGTGTTTGGTCCTTTTTTATGTCTGTAGTGCTTAGTCCAGCAGCACTAACTGGCAGAGGAAACCCTGAATGAATATTTGTTGAATGAATGCATGGAAATGAGTAAGGTTTACAGATTTTTAAAGGCTCCTCTTAAAAATTCAATTAGGCTTGGAAATGAATCCAAGCAGTCTACATTTATGAAAAGCTTGTTTCCAAACCTTAATTTGCAAATTGGTTTTTGGAACTTCAAACATCATTATACATGGCAGTCGGGATCCCAGGCCAGCCCACAACCACCTTTCTAAGCCCGAGATATATGTGAGGCTAATACTGAGAAGCAAAGTGGCGTTTCCATGGGAAAACTGTGTCCACATCATTCCAGTTAGGAATGCCAGGAAGCAAATTAGCCTCCAGATGGCAGAGGAGCACCTCCCCTGACCCCAGACCTCTTGCTGCAGCTGGGCTGGCCTCTACAGAGCCACTTCTGATGGGCTAGGAGGGATGTGAGAAGCAACATAAAGTGAGAGCTCATTTCCTATGTAATTTCCTATGTTTCTTTGATTCCACGGTTTTAAACTTTATATGCCCTTCCACATTTGTTACAAAATGTGACACAAGAACAGAACTTTTTCAACATCAGGATATATAAAAGCATACTTCTTTATGGGAAACACGAATCTTAATGGATGAAAGCATGAATATTTACAAGAAACACGGAATTTTGACTAAAGGAAGAGACTTCATGAAGGCTTTGGGGAAATGAGAAAAGTAGTGGTGAAAATATCAGATTGCAAGTGACAGATTCTCTCAGTAAACTTACCAGAAACAAATGACAGAACCTTGAAATCCAAACACCTGAAAGCCCTTCACACCTGCCCTGGAGATAACAGGCTGTATATAGGGCCTGGCATGCAGGAATTTTAATGTGTCTCATAGGGAAAAAGAAAAAAAAAAAACGCATTGCCAATCTTGCTGTGTAGGCAATGAGATGCAGATAAATTATCTGATGCAAATGCAGAGGAATTTAGAAATCATTTTGTTGGGCACCTGTTTTGACATTTAACCTAATACTTCTTCCAAAGCAAAAAGTGCTGAAGTTTCATATGTTCAAATGACTCCAATGAAAAGCACTTGGATGAACTGAGTGTGGTTTAACCAATAATAAGAAATTTAAAGAGGTTTTTTTTTTTTTTTTTTGGGGGGGGCATCAGCACCAAGCTGGAAACTGAAGATTCAAAGATTCAGAATAGTTCTGGCCTGCATGTGAATTGCCATCTCTTGTGGAGAGCACAGGCATGCTCACTATTAGCCTGAGTACAAGGTTAATAATAGAGGGTTGCACAAAACCTATTAGTGCAGAGAGAATATGGGAACCGAGGATGGTGTGTGGAGGAAGGTAATATTTGCTTGGGGCCTTGAAGGACAGTCAGAAGCCGGTGAAGTAGACTGCCTTACCCCAGCCCCACTACCATCCCTTCTCCACCCCACCCCACTCCACCACTTCTCTGGAATCCCAGGTTTCCATGGACTAGTTCAGGAACCACTGATCTTGTTTAATGCCTTTATTCTTCCAGATGATGTGACTGAAGGTAATGGGGGTGTTCCTACTTAGGGAACAGAGTGAGCCATGGCATGGAGGTGGCCTGCATGTGATGAATTTGGGGAAAAGTGAGGGATCTGATTCAGCTGCAGCAGGGGCAGGTCAAAATGGGAAAAAATACTGAAGGCAGATTACAGAGAATTTTGAATGCCACATTAAGGAGAGTGGGTCCCATTCTCAAAGGTGGGTGGGGGAGGGATGGGATGAGAGAGGGAAGAGAGACTGAGGTCAGGACCAGATGGGAGGCAATTAGAATCGTCCAGGTGATAGTCAATAACTGTTAAAATTCAGGAAATGATAAAGTGAGTGAAGGGTGAGAGAGACATGGAGAAGCAAAGTGATAGAACCACAGGCATGATGGAGTGGGAAAACTCGGACAGCTCAGAACTAGGAGCTGCGAGAGAGACACAGGACATTGGTGTGTGTGAATGCACACAGGCTGGGCTCTTTTCCAGCATTCCAGGCCCTGTTGTTGACCAGCTGTGTAACACTGGGCAGACCCTTCACTACTATGTGCATCAGTGTCCTCCTCTGAAATAAAGGCATTAAAAAAGACCAGTGGCTTCTGAACTGTTCCATGGAGATCTAGGATTCCAAGCAAGTTTCGGTGGAGTGGGCAGAGTGGCGTGGGGTGGAGAAGGGATGGGGAGTGGAGTGGAGGTAAGCAGTGGGGTGTGAGTTGGGAGCGCAGTAGGGGAGAGGTCTAGGTCCTGAACCACCCATTCAACCAGAACATCTCTTTTACTTAACAGAATTCCTTGTAGCGTCAAATTTGCTTAAAACAAAAACAAAAACCAAACAAAAACCAAAAACAACTCATTTGATAACCACTGGCCTGTAGAGATAACCTCCAAAACCCCTCTGAGCTCTCACACTTGAGAGATCACACTTATTGAGAGGGGTGATCCAAGAGATCTGCTAATGCAGGGGAGGCAGGTCTCATTTTCAGGCCCCCATAGAGCTCCTCCGTTTATTTGATTAACTGTTGCACAAATGCTGGAACAACCGGAACAAGAATTGTCATGCTGAATCGGTGCCAAAACTCTCAAAAATGGGAAAGATTTACTGAAAGGCCATTTGGTATTCTTACTCTTGTGCGGTACCTTTTCCCAAGACCCAGTATGTTTTCCAAACCTCATAAACACCAGCATGCAAAGAGCTCTTGCCTGCAGTACAAAGGCACTGGCTTCGTCTGGCTTTGGGTAAGTTGAGTTACCCCTCTGGGTTTCGTCTCCTTGTCTATAGAATGAGAACATCACAGCAAACAATCCTAGAGGCCCCTTCTAGCTTTAACATTCCAGGGTTTCATGATTCTAAACCTTGGAGCCTGTTATCTGAACAATTCCCTGATCAATTGCATGTGCTCTCAATCTTGTTCGGTCACAGTCAGATGGTCAGTATATTAAGGGCTTTGGGCTGTTGACTTTAAGGATTGGGCAATGTGTGCTTTAGCCAAGATCTCTGATTCCTGCAAATGGATCATTCTGAGCAAAGGGCTCAGGTCTAAATTAACAGCAGATCTTCAGAAACACAATACTCTGTGGATCCGTATTTGCAGGAGAGAAACCCTGTGTCTAGGTATCACCCTTGCAAATGGTCTACAAACCACCACAGAAATGGAAACGAGGAAAACCAATCGGAACAACCACAAAGTTTAGACCAGAAAGTTTCATACAGGTCTGAAATTTACACACTGCCTGCCAGCCTGCGCCTCCTGATTTCTCCTCTCCTGTCCTCTCCCTCTCCCACAATTAATTTTTTTCTTTTCTCCTCTCTTTCTCTGTCTCTTTTAACAACAATTCCTTTGTAAAAAGAAAGAAAGAAAAAAAAGATTAAAGCGAAGAGGCAAAGTGAGCACTCACTGGGAGAGCGCGGCCAGGCTGCGTCTTCCCTGCAATCCGGATCCCCCGAGCATGCCTGTAGCTGGAAGGGGTGGCGGGCTGCTGGAGGTGCTGAGACTCTCCTGGCGGTCAGGGCGTGGGCCGGGCTCCCGGAGGTGCCATGTTTTCTGTGGCTGAAATGCAGTGTGCAGGATGCTCCCGTGTTCTCCCTTTGTGTTAACACTTTGGTCTGTCCCTGTGACGAAAGTCTGGGCTTGTCCTCAGCCAAATCTACTCCTCCCCACCCTTTCCCTCCGCATAGGATCATCAGAGAGCTGATTGTTATTTTTTACTGTAATCTCTCTAATAGAGGCCCATCCTGTTTAGACTATAAAGGGCGCAGATTGCTTGGAGATTTCCAGACTGTTATTAGTGGGTGGTAGGGGTCAGGATTCTCAGGAGCTTTCATGATGAAGACTTTATGTGATTAATTACAAACAATTATTCCAAGGTAGAGAACTAGTCAAAAGAAAAGACACTGACCCATGTGCTCAGCCTTTTGGAAAATAGTTGATCATGAGATCACTTGCGTGCCCCATCCCACTCTAAAGAGATCAACAGAAATCAGCCCACCAAAAAGTTCACATGGGTACAGTTCTCAGGCCCTCATTCTGAGCTCTGTTCTCAATTAGCATGGGTGTAGGTGCTTTCCAAAGCAAACAGTTCCCACTGAGAAATCAAATCTGTGAAACTCCTCTTATCTCTTTTATCCAGGGAAAGATGGCTGCATGATATAAAATGCGAAGCAAAGGCAAAGGGAAGAGAGAAGGCTCTATCAGTGATCTGCTGGGTTATATGGGGTGTTTGTAAAACGAGGGCAACAGCCTGCTTAGGAACATGTTGCAACAGTCTGCCTGGTCTGCACCCATCGCACTCTGGTGTGGTGATCTCATCAGCCAAGCCAGGCAAGGGAGCCTGGTCACCCACAGCTTGGGAAGCAACCAAATTCCAGCCCCTGAGGAGGGGGTGGTGTTGATTCTATCTGGAGACGACATTCCCTCTGGGCTTGAGTTATTAGTATGTTTTTTCATCTGTAACAGGCAAAGATCAGATTGGTGCCGGTGAACACGGATGCATAGGGCTTTCTGTCAAATGAGTAGAACGACTCAGATCTCTAGAACAGAAGGTGATTGAGAAGAGTCTTTTGGTAAATAGCAGGAGAAGTCACCAACTCCACACACTGAGAGCCCCCTTCACAGAATGAAACACATCTTTTAGAGCTATAGCTTCGTGTCACAAGCAAGGGTGCAGAAGCACAGAGCGTTTGAACAGTTTGCCCAACGTCAGGCAGCAGAGGCACAGCATTGACCCTTGTGGTCAACGTAGTGAGGCTTCATTCAGTTAGGTTAAATGCTCTTGTCATTTCAAGCAACTAGAAAAGTTTGGTTGTTTTCCTGCTTAAATACTATGCTGTCATCAAAGTCAGAGTTTATAGAGTAAACACAGTTGAATGAATTTCAGAGTGAACTATCTCCATATATCATGACATATACACATTTAAACATCTCTCTGATTATATATATTGTCACTCAACATATGCTGACTATATAAAGTGCATGAGACATTCATAAAAATAGAGCTATGTCTGCTTCAACAGAATTCTCATTGTCTTGGCTTGAGTTTATGGCTCCAGAGCTGAGACAGAAACATGTATTGGGGAATTTTGCTGTGCCTCTTTCTACCCAATTTTGCCCATTGTTTTTTTGTTTGTTTGTTTTTTGCCTTCACCAAGCTCAGTGTTCTGCTGTGTTGGGCAGAATGATGTTCCTCCCAAGGACATCCATGTCCTAATCTCCGTAATTTATGAATATGTACAATATGCAAAAAGGACTTTGTGGCTGTAGTTAAGTTACAGGCATGGAGATAGGAACATGATCTTGGATTCTCCAGATGTGTGTTCAATCTAACTACTTAAGTCTTTAAAGTCGGAGAGCCCTATAAGTCTTTAAAGTCGGAGAGACGTGACTACAGCGGAATGGCCAGGGAGAGATGACATTCCTGGCACTGAGGATGGAGGAAGGGAGCCAAGAGGCCAAGATTGAGGGCAGCCCCTAGAAGCCAGAAAGGAAAGGAAATAGATTCTCCCCTAAAGCCTCCAGAACCATGCAGCCCTGCCCACACCTCAATTTTGGCCCTCTGAATGTGTGTTGGGACTTGGAACCTCTAGCATGGTAGATAATCGGTGCGTGCTATTTGAAGCCACTGAGCTTGTCATTTATTTGTTACAGCAGTGATAAAAAATTAATAAATACATTTGCTTTTGGACCTCCTTTGACCTTGGGAATTCATTTCAGCTCCTGACTTCCCCCTCCTCCCAATACACTCCAATTTTAAGGTGGCAAGCATAGTTTTGGTATATTTGGAACAAGCTCATAAAATGAATAGCTTAAAAAATTCTGTGATTCTTCCAGGCCAGTGTTCTCTCTCGCTCGATCTCTTTCAACACACACACACACACACACACACACACACACACACACACACACACACCTTACCCTCCATGGAGGAGAGCAAGAATTTACTAATCTTCCACTAATACGCTGACATTCATGTACTAAAAGTATGCTAATGGCGAGCTGAATAAAGGATATCCACCAAGCTCTTTTCCTAGCCCTAGAGATAAGAAGAGGGAAATTATGCACACTCTTTGTTGACCCCTTGTTACTAATGGAATGCATTTGGGAAGTAACTGTCTGTCTTCAGTCTGTGATAGTAAATCTAGCAGGTGTCATAACTGGTGCTACTGAGTAGTGTACTGACATGGCAACAGTGAAGACAGAAGGCAGTTTGGGACCTTGGTCAGATACTGGTGGGCAATAGGAAAAGCACAAAGGCCAACGAAAGGGAGACTGGATACATTTGAGAGGCAGGGAGAGAAGTAAATCATGAGCTGAGGGCAAGGCTGGAGTAGACAATAACTTCTAGATAGCCCTTTGGGGTCCAGCTAGCTGGTGCTGGAGAGGCAAGATGAGAGGAACGAGGAAGAAACATATCAAAAGCTAATGTGCTCTCACTTTGTAGCACAGACATGGGTACTCAGAGTCCTGCTTCCAGAACTGGTCTCTGAGAATGGGATTAATGGTCATTCACTGGCACCATGAACAACGGAGGCAATCATGCATATGTCAGCAAGATAGTGGTGACATTTCATGTGACATTTCATGTCTTCTTTACTAGGGAAAATGGAAGTCTGGGCCAGTCTCAAACTACTCATGGCATCCTCCTTTTCTGGATACTTTATTTTTTATCAAAGGTTTGGAGGAAGTCAGTGCAATAGAAAGGAATAGCTCCTACCACAGGGTGGTCTTTTATTAATAAAATCTGATTAAAAAAAATAACTTCATGGAGGTAGGAGACTGGATCACATGATCTGTTCCAGACTTTACAGCCTGCAGTGGTTGTTTAGAACAGCTTCTACCTTGGAACAATTCCCTAGGGAAAAGTGAGGTATGTGGGAAGTGCCTGTGTACTGCCCTAATGCACTTTAGACACACACACACACACACACACACACACACACACAGAGTTTCCTACAGAAACTCAAACCCTGATGAAATCTACTCCCTTGAGAGACAACAGTTCAATAATTTAAAAGAGATTTTTAAAAAGCCTCTTGAAAAATATTTTCTTATAAAGAAATCCCTAGACTCTATACTCTTAGAATGAGGCAAAATATACTGCCTAAACGACTGCTCATCAAGGAGTGGATAGGAATGGGGTTCCTGGGTGGCTTAGTTGATTAAACACCCAACTCTTGATTTTAGCTCAGGTCATGATCTCATGGGTTTTTGAGTTTGAGCCCTGTGCTGGTCTCTGTGCTGACAGCTGATAGGCTGCTTGAGATTCTTTCTCTCTGCCCCTCTCCCTTCCTCTCACTGTCTCAAAAAAAAGGAGGGGGAGTGGATAGGAATGGAAGTGAAGGGGTTAACTACATATCTGTAGGCAGATCCTCTTTCCTTCTTTCCATGGGCCTCTTATATTTTTCCCTCCATGGCTGATGGCATCTCACTATCCCCATGGCACTGAACATGTTCACTTGAATGATATTGCTTTGCATTGTCCTGTGATCTTGCATTTTAATGGGTCCTCCTAAGAAAACTTCCCATGAAATATTCCTCCCTTTATCCATGTCCCATCACAGAATTTACATACTCCTTTCCTCTCTTTCTTCTTCTTTCTACCTTCCAGTAACGTCTTTTCCTTGACTTCCCTGCCCCATTGCATCTTTGCTAATGTCTTCCTAGTTCCTGCTGTGTCTTCCTCTAGGGATCCATAGTGGGCTGGGTGGGGGTGGAGGAATGAATGGACTGTTCTGCAAAGTCATCCTTTACCCTCACCCTATCCTTCCTGTGCAACTCGCTGTCCTTAACTAGGATCCTTGTGGCCTTTGCTGACGCATTCTCTGCCTAGTCTTGGTGTGATCTATCTGTAGGCCTGTACAGTGTCTTCTGTGTTACACTCTTATCTCTCACAATGGCGGCCATGTAGTTTTGTCCCAACATGTTCTTGCCTCACCCCTCCTCACTTACCACTATTTGAATTTTTACAACAAGCCAGTCACCCAGGGAAATGCTGAGGGGATCCAAAGATGAGGAGGTCAGACTCAGAGGAAGGTAAGGTATGTATACAAACACTGTGATACAAGATAGAAAGTGAACGACACTCTGAAGGCAGTGGGGCTAAAGTGCTGTGCTTCAAAATGGCATCCTGTGATCAATGCCCCGGTGTTTAATCACTCTTATGCTCAATTTATTTTGTTACTGAACTTCACTTCCTGTTGCTGAAATAGAAACCCACTTATCTCTATCAGGGCCACAGGTACTAAATCATGCTTTAGCCTCATCTTTTCTAGGCTACGCGCCAGTGCCTATTTTCCATTCTTTTAATATCAGCCTGAAATATAACAACTCTTCAAGCGGGAAACCAAAATTGGACATAATAAAGGCTTGACCAAGGCTGAATGTGCCTGGATGAGGGCCCAGTGCTGCCTGCCACGTTCCTGTTAACACGTCTTGAACATCATTTTCGCACTGATAATAGCATCTCGTACAGAGATCATTCATTCATTTCTGTGCTAAATCCAGGATTCTTTTTATTCCTCTCCAGATCTGTTGCTTTGTCAGCCTATTTCCAGCATTTATTGTAAAGGTAGTTTTGTTGTTATTATTTGACCTTAACATAGAGAGCTTCATACTGTTTTCAGAGGCCCATTTTTCAACTCTTTCAGGATATTCTGTACTGTATTTTTCTTGTTGAAGGTCTTAGTAACTGAGGAACACAAAACCTGATTTCAGGAAGGGAGAGAAAGGTCTTTCAAAGCCCACCTTCGTGAATTTCAGTACCTGGGAAGTCTATCTATTTGAGGCAACATGAAGTTCAAGGTTCTAGATTGTACTAACAGTGGGTTTCTATATTTCTTTCTCTGCTTGCTAGGCTGTGAGCTCCTTGAGGAGGGGTACTGTCCCCAACCATCTTTTTGACTCTTCCCTTGTTCTAGTTATCACAGTGCCTGGTGGAGAGCAGGCCTTCTGTATTATGTGCTGCATAAATGAATTCGTGCATGTGGCTTCATAATGAGCAAATAACTACTTTGACCATGTGGATTTATTTTTTTCTGTAGTTGAGTCAAGACAGAAGGATAAGTGATGTGAATGGTGGCCTGGCCTCAAGTTTCATGGTGCTTACCACTAGAATTGAGATGTATCTTGGTGTGTCTGAGTGGCAAAGTGGGTCTGGGTTGGGGGAGAATTGCATGGAGGTCTGGGGAGTTATTTGCTGTCACATGCCTGAACCCAACCCTATTGCCCCCTGTCTGTGCCCTGAGGAAATGTAAACTGCAGGGAAGCTGAAGCCATTTCCACAAGGTGTCTGCTGAGTCTAGGCCAAGCTTTGGTGCCTGAGTGACAAAGGGTAACAGAGCAGAAGACAGGATCACCACCCCTACTTCTGTTCAGGGCACAGCATGGTTCTGGAATTCTGGAGGACTGAAGGGAATACAGGGCCACTTTGGTACCTTGCAAGTCCGGAGCGCAAGGACACCAGACAGTGCCTTTGACACAGAAGCCCAGGGTCTTAAGGTGGGTCTCAGGGTCTCAGAAGTTTTCTACTTTTATCCAACAAAGCTGTTCCTTCTCCTTTTGCCTAGAATGCCTTTTAAAATTCCCTCTGCTTCTCTGAATCCTAGTGATTCCTTAAGAACCAGTGTCTAGCCCCACCTCTATAAAGTCTTACTGCATGTGACTTTATTTCCTTTTACTTGGCCATCTCAGGAGGAAAGAGGAGATTATGTGAGCCTACGCTTGTTTGCGTGCATTTGAGAAAAGAGTTATGTTTTCAGGTATGAGTCAGCCCCTCCAGCTCACTTGTTGTGAGGCTCCCCATTTCTGTTTAAACTCTTTCACCACAATTATTTAGATCTACTTTCTAAGCTCTTTTTTTTTTTTAAATCTGGGTTTTTTAAAACCAGCTATTCTTTTTTTCCTGGAGAGAAAAGTTTCTATCTTAAGGGGATCATGTCTCCAACTCTCCCTCTGCTCTCCAGCTTGAAGCACATCTTTAAAAACAATGAAATAGTGCTTGGAAATAGGGTTCTAGCAACAGTTGCTTGACTGAATGGTTGCTGGTACACATCTGTAAAATCCCGGTTCTGGTCTCAGTGAAAATAGTTACATACACCCTATATAATTCTAGGAAAGAAGTATGCAAGGAAGGATATGATTTCTACCCAAAGGAAATTGAATCTAGGCCATAGTGATATGCTTTAGAATGCAGAATTTGTTGTCCATAGATACAAGTGAACTGGAAGGAAATTAAGAAACTATCATGAGGACTCTAAGAATTCTAGTGTAAGAGAAAAGGTCAAATCTTCAAAGGAAACATGTTAGTTCATAAGCCACAGAATTCTCAGTGTGTATCACTCTTGTTCAAAGTATCCAAATATTTCCATGACCATAAATTTATTTGCTGGTGTCCACTTTCTGCATCTGGATATTAAATTTACATGTGGCTTTTACAGCTGGAATCAAATCCAGATTTTTTTGTTGTTGTTGGGGGTGGGTCAGGCCTGGATTAGAGCATGTATTTGTTCTTATTGCTAGAGAAATAGTTCATCATGTGTTTTGGATACTTCGGGTATAGTGTTTACTATTTATATTATATAAATGACACTTTAGGTACTGTCCTATTTTGTAATTAATAGATTACACAAACCAGTACATGATTATGATACCGGTCTATGGATAGAAATGGATACCTGCTCAGAAGCTTATTTCTTCACTGTTCATGTGTATATATCTTTTCTCACCAAATAAATTATAATCTTTTTGCTGGCGAGGATATTTCATAACACCTTGCTGGTACCTGATACAGCCTCGAACATTGCTAGTCATACAGCAGATACTCAACAAATACTGCTTTTTGCTCTCTGGGTTGAAGAGAGACAAAAATGCAACAGAGATGCCACACCAATAAGGCATGCTGGCTGTTCCTCCTAGAGGTTTCCCCAGAGTGGTCTTTTTTGGAGTATTCAGTACAATACAGGATCTAGAAGCTTTGCTGCACCAGTAGGTGGGAGTTCTTCAAGTTGATAGGTCTCGGGAAGACCGAGGGCTTCCAGACTCACAAGACACTGATGTGGACATCAGAATGCTAATTAATACCAGTTAATTAAGAGAACGAATGATCTCCCTCTTCAGTGCCTGGAGAGCACCATTCCCACCATTCCCCAACCCATGATGTCAGGAAGCCTACCAGTCACCAGAGATTGCTTCATGGATAATGAAGTCAGAGCAAAGGGAGGTGAAATCGGCATGAGGAATATTTTACCTAAGCCAAGGGAGGGCATGAACAAACACCTCTCTCAGTGGAGAGAATGCTTTTCATGACACAAGACTGAATGAACCCACAGATTGAAAGTCTTTCTTATTTGGATAGTCCAATGCCATTGCCAACCCTGGCCTTGGACTTGGCATTCACATAAACCTCTTCTATTGGCCCGTTCTTTGTAGAGACTTCCTAATACACAGATGAGCTGGACTGAATATTCGTGTCCTTGAAAAATTCATATGTTGAAATCCTAAGCCCCAATGTGATGGTATTAGGAGGTGGGGCTTTTGGGAGGCAACTGAAGGTCATGAAGGTGAAGTCCTCATGAATGGAATTAGTGTCTGTACAAGAAGAGACACAAGAGAGTTTGCTTTTTCTATCTCTCTCTTCGACAAGTGAGGATACAACAAGAAAATGACCAACTGCAAATGAGGAAGCGGGCACTCACTAGATACTGGATCTTCCAGCACCTTGGAGTTCCTAGCCTCCAGAACTGCAAGAAATAAATGTTTGTTGTTTAAGCCATTGGTCCACAGTGTTCTGTTTGAGCAGCCCCAAATGACTAAGACAACAGATTACAGTTGTTACACTTGCTTGCATCTGGGAGACCTAATGGAATTAAACACTTATGTGTGTTGAATTCATTGATTTTATTATAAACATTCTTTTCTAGAATTTTTGGATGCCTTTATGGTGGCAGCTTGACATAGGAGATTAGAAATAGACTAGGTGAAAACTTGTCAGCTTTAAGATGTTACTTTGTTTTTAATGTTACTGAAAAATGAAATCAAGCTGTCATTAGGATCAAGGCAGGAAAAGCAAATAGAGCTCTTTTTTTATTCATTAATTTATAGACTAGAACCAGGCAGGTTTTTCAGTGAAAACTTTAATTTAAAAAAATCATATCCATTTTTCTCATTTAAAAGTCAAAATCTATCTGGAAAGCTTTTTAATCTTAAGACCTCATGAAGACAACAAAGAAAAGAAAATAGATAATACTTATGCAAAAGATAATGGACAGACATTTTAAATTTGAGATCCAATGATCTGAAATATGCATCCATTTTTTAATTTTTATTTATTTATTTTTTAAATGTTTTATTTATTTCTAGGAGAGAGAGAGAGAGAGACAGCGTGAGCAGGGGAGGGTCAGAGAGAGAGGGAGTCACAGACTGAAACAGGCTCCAGGCTCTGAGCTGGCGGTCAGCACAGAGCCTGACGCGGGGCTTGAACCCATGAACCGCGAGATCATGACCTAAGCGAAAGTCGACGCTTAACTGATTAAGCCACCCAGGCGCCCCACGCATCCATTTTTTTTAAGTGTTTATTTTGAGAGGGAGCATGTATGCACTCATATGCACAAGTGGAGCAAGGGCAGAGAGAGAGAGAGAGAGAGAGAGAGGACCTCAAGCAGGCTCCATGCTGTCAGTGCAGAGCCTGATGCAGGACTCAGTCCCACAAACCCATGAAATCATGACCTGAGTCAAAATCAAGGGACACTTAACTGACTGAGCCCCCCCAGGCACCCCTGCATCCAGCTTCTAGAACACATTGAAGGGTAGGTAGAGTGCTGATGTAATCTGAGATTCTCTGAAGTATTTTAGAATTCAGTGTCTTTCTAGGATAACTTCAACCTATCTTGCCTTCAGACTCTTCCTCAGTGGATGTAAGAATTAGAAATTAAATTAAAAATTAAAAGATACATGGGGCGCCTGGGTGGCTCAGTTGGTTAAGCATCTGACTTCAGCTCAGGTCATGATCTTGTGGTTTGTGAGTTTGAGCCCCCTGTCGGGGTTTGTGCTGACAGCTCAGAGCTTGGAGTCTGCTTTGGATTCTCTGACTCCCTCTCTCGCTGCTATTATTATTCTAATAATTTTTTTGTCTTGGTTCATCACTACCTCCTAATACTAGAAAAAAATCCACTATTTAGAGTTTAAACTTGAGACTCAACTTGTATGTTAAACACTCTTTTATTTCAAAAGGAATGTTGACAAATGCTATCCTGAGGTTGGCTCTACCCCTCACCTACTTCTGCCTATCCTCCCGGATTAACTGAAGAGGTTCACTCCTTTGGACAACAGATTTGGTCTTCCATTAGAGAGATTTTTTGATTATATAGTTTGTTCACTGCTGCATTCTTTAGGGTTTGGTATAAACCCTATCACTTGATAACTATCAGATCTTACAATGCAAGTATTATTAGGAGTTTGAGTATTAGAGTAAACAGGGCAACTAAAGGGAATTGATTCTTAGCATATTAATGTCATTTGCCTCCATGGTGCAACTTAAGCATAATGATAAAAACTATATGAGGTAGAACTCCAAGTATCGTTAATAATCAGAGAAATACATGAAGTTTTTGTGTTTGTTTTTGTTTTTGTATCTCTAGGAAAAAGATAGGGAGTCAAAAGTCCAGTGGCCCAGCAAGGTAGTGATGAAGCCCCAAGGAAGATATGGATGGTATTTGGAGAACACCAGGAAGATCAATAACATTTCTGCCTCCCTATAAATATCTTAGCAAACTGAGCAAAATCTGCCTTGGTACATAGCTATGAATTGAAGTAGCTGTTTATTCATCCATTTATTCAACATTATGTACTGGTCTTTGGGGAAATAAAAGTAAGATGTAGTTTTTAATCTAGAGTTGCTCTTAATTTGGTGGGTTAAACAGACATAAGAACAAATACACATATAAAATAGTAATAATTAATATAACTAATTAATATCAATAATAATATAATAATTCACATGCATTTAAAGAGCCATGGGAGACTCAAGGTGGGAAGTCACTTTGACAGGGTGCCTTTTGGAAGGGGTTTTCCAGAGGATGAGAGTTCAGCTGGGCCTTCCAGCTGTGTAAAAGTTCACCAGTTATAGGAGTTTGGGGAGGGGAATGACAGTGGTGTAGAAGATCACAGAATCCCACTGAGTCTGAGGATCTTTGCTAACTTACATGCAAAACCACACAAGTAAGTGGCTGACAGCAGGGTTTTATTTTGATTGGGATAAAGCCATCATTTTAAATCTTTGGAATTGTCTCCTTAATTCACAACCAAGGGAAAGGGAAGATAAAATGGCTTTGCTTTTTTTTTTCCTCCCTAATCTGCAGCTGAGGTCATAAGCCCTCTGCAAGGGTGAAAGGCTCTAGGTAGAGTGGCAGGTAACCTTTTACAGCATTTTTCCTGTGCCTGAGTTTTGGAAGCCTAGAATGCCTGAAGGCCCGTCAGATCACATGAGATAGCTGAGTACGAAGTATGAAAATTCCTTTGGAACCCAGTATATGACCAGAATGAAACTTACAACCCCACATAAAGTAAAATAGAAGTGAATCCGATTTCCTGAATCATGCAGGCACCTCTACATAATAAACACGTCATGTGAACCAACGTGCTTTGCATGCGGCAACTGATCATACTTAATTTAATTTTCTCAGGCACCCTGAGGAGTGTTAGTTCTATCTGACAGATGAGAAGATCCAGATCTGCTCAGCTTTTATCCAGTGTGTCCCCTTTTATCCTTGATCTAAAAGGTATTTTTGTAGAGACGGAGGCAGTTATGTGGGCTGGGCACAGCATAATGCAGAGGAAAAAACACCAGCATTGGAATAAATGACACAATTTCCAGATTTGACCTGGCCACAGACTGTGTGCTCTTGGACATGTTAGCAAGTCTGGGTTCAATGACTGGATTTTCAAACTCTTTTCAGAGAATGTAGGAGAGAGAGTCTTAATTTCTGACCATATAACCCAATGGGATGCCAGAATACATCTCTCTTAGCAGTATTTTTGCACTCAGGCAGAGTTCCCATGGAAAACCAGCTCCTTTCTGTAGGGGACGCCTCCCCAGTTCAGCTCTATCACAGCTCCGACAAATGCCACAATGAGATAGAACTTATATTCATGCTCCTGTGATGTGAGACACTTAGAAATGAAAGCATTAGGAATTTCCATCCTGCCTCAGCCCTGAGTTTACAAAATTTCATTCTGTTTGCTTCATAACCCACGGAGCTTCTGTAGCAATGATACTCTCCCTGGGTAGCCAGCATATACTCTGAGGATGCTGGCTCAGAAAACAGACAGATATTTGGCTTTCATGGTTGGGTAGGAAGAATTATAGGCTCTTAAAAGGGGAGTAGCAGGAAGGAAGGACATCAGATATCAACTCTTTCTATATCGTAATTTTTGCCCAAGGCCCCTCAATGGTAGTTTCTCATCTTCTTCATCAAGGGAGGAGAAATGGTGGGTGAATATTAGGTCCCTCAAATGGGTCCCATTGAAAAAAATCAAGATTTATACAACAGTTGATTAGAGAAACAGAAGGACTGCTCAAGGAAGGAGTGGGCAGAGGTGTACATCTACTAGTGTTGCCAATCATGCCTGGGGGAAGATGCAGTGTAATTGTACCTGCTGAGGCTTTGTGTCTTTGAATCAGCACTATAACCCATCATCTCATCCTGCTTGGCTGTTTGTTCACTTCCTGCCAATTTATTTTCCCTGTTAGTCTCTTGAGATCCCCAGAAAGACCTGCCAACAGTGCAAAGTTTTCTGTGGGAATCAAAAATGGGTTGACTGCTGCTCTTCCAAGTAGGTAGAGTAGAGTGACTAGCTCCAGAAAGAAAGGACCTTTTCATGATCTCGTTGTTGGTGCCTGCTCTGGGAGTTAGCATAGCTTTCATTTGCAGAACGCCCCCTCCCTCTCCTTTTTGCAAAATTCCCACTGGACTACATGACCCAGGTTAGCCTTAGGTAAATAAAAAGCACATATTGAGCAATCTCCTGGCAACTTATCAGTTGGATTCCTAAATGGTACAGGAAAATGGAAGCTAGTGAAGATGTGATACGGGATAGTCCATGTCACCCACAATGGAAAATATGAACATTGGAAGAATTTCCTATTCTAAACAATGTGTAGTTTAAAATACATTCTCTGGAGACTCTCCTGAATGTACAGGCTTATGGCTGCTATTTATAGTGGCTGATGTGTACTTTACCAAGATTTTTATTCCAACAAAGGAACTGTATGTGATGTAGGGAGTTATTAAAATGGAAAATAAACTCTCACATTTTAACTTGGTCAGTTGGTACTAGTCTCAAATGCAATGTCAGATCTCACCAATCTAGACTAAATGGAAGAAAGGCCCATACAAATTATGGGGTATTTAAAAGGAATTTAGTTTTGAAAGTATGTTCAAAACTGGTGACTTCTGCCATGCTAAGAAAACATCGGAAACTTGTTTAACAATTGTATACCTAAGGGTGATTTTATAATTAGCAAATTAAGCTTTTAAAAGTAAGTGAATGTTTCCAAAGTTCTTTAAAAATTATATTCTTACAAAACTGCTGATGAACACTGCTTGCTAGGTAGCACACTAGTGAAAAGAACTGATTATATTTACAAAATATGCACATTATTCCTCTTTAATCTCATTCATGATGAATGAGAATCCACTTAGACTGCCACTACTACATCATTCCAACATGCTCATGTTGCCATTGCAGTGGTACTTTCTTGTAACGCTGCTAAGGACTTTGGGGAAAATGAAGGTCAAGAACTTCCCTAGAAGATTTCAAAGCAATAGATTTCCCTTGACTAAGAATTTAGAATAGTCTGTAAGGATTCCTGTCGACCACTCCCACCTGGCCAAATGAAGGCTACAAATGCAGATCTCTTATATCTGACTGGTCAGTGAAAAAACCAATGGGCAGAATCGATAGAGTCAACATCCATATTTGATAGCCTTTGTTACATTTTTATTTGATTTTGATGAAAATTCTTTATTTGTAGAGAATTCTTGATTTGTAATACTTCTCCAAGGTTCCCAACCTTAGACAGCAGAAGGACTCCTTTGGACCTGTGTGTTTAGAAAGGCACTCTCAGCCAACAATAGCCTCTCATTAACACTTTCAACAGAGTTTGGAGAGAATCTTTAGAATGCCTTGGATCACAAGGTCTGGAAAAACTATCACCTAATTCATATTATCTTACTTAGAATTTTATTTAAAAATAAATGAATTATTCAGGATACTAGTTACTTCTGTTGATGGAGAGGCAACGGGGTGGGATTGGAGAGGTCAGTTGAAAGTTTCAGTGGTATTGAAAATGTTCTAGATCTTGAAGCTCAGAGATAACTTTATAATATATGCATTACAAGGATTTACTACTTCTGTATGCCTTATATAATATTACTTTGCATGCATCAGTTCTTTCATAATTAAAATCATGAATTTAGAATAAAATGATTAAAAATTATTTTGTGAAAAATGGGTACATAATTTCTTTATATTATTGGTACAGTATTTATATGTGGTTGAGAGGCTTTTGGTTACTGCTCTAGTGGTACTGAGGCCATAATTATGTAATATGAAAAAAGAAATGACAATTCCACAAGGCAAAAGAAAACTATGTAAAATACATGATTAATTGAATATTAGATATATAACTTACTGAGTTAAAGACCAGTAGGGAAAATTAAAAAAGACTCTTAGAAATAAGGAGGTAGATTTTCTTTTCAGCATAGAGACTTCATATCCATAATTCTCCCATCACTTTCAAGGCAGGCTGCTAAAACAGATTTGCAACAGTCGAGATTAGACCAAATTGTCTAAAGACATAGGGACTGTGCGCAATTTCAGTGATTCTTGGGGATATGACCTGGAGAGGGCTTTCCTGATAGCTTCTTCCTTACCATGTCTTCGAGCCAGCCAAAATACAGTAACAACAGGTATCATTTACTGGGCACTAGTCAAATACTCATTTCTTTTCTTTCTTCCTTTTCCTCTCCCTTTCCCCCTTCCTTTCCTCCTTCCTTCCTCCCTCCCTCCCTTTCTTCCTTCCTTTCCTTTCTACCTACCTACGTACCTACCTACCTATCTACCTACATATCATCTATCTATCTGTGATCTATCCATCTAATCTACATGAAACCTTATGTGTGCTTTCTAATCTACTTGAAACCTTATGAACTGTTATGATAGGCATTTTCCTGATAAGAAAATGGGCGTAGCAAGGCTAAGGGTCATCCTTGGTAACCCTGCTGGGGTCCAAACTCAAGTCTGAAGCATCCTGTGCTCTGAAAGGCATCATATCTGTGTCCCCCTCCAGTCTGTCCCATCCTCTCAAAAGACAGTAGCGATAAAGATGAAACAGAAAATCTTTCACATATTTAGTGAGAAAAATCCTTTGATGAGTTTGAATTGATAAATGAAACTGGTAAGGATAAAGAAATGGTACATAATAACTTAGTATCATAATTAAGCTTTGTTTAAAGAAATCTTGCCAAGATAACATATGTCAAATAAAAGACTTCCAAAACTGATGGCAGATAGGGTTCAATTTGCACAATCACCAGGGTTTTTTCCCCCTTCATCACTTGGCAAAATTGGATTCCCAGTTCCTAATAATTGATTGTTTTCATTCTGCCTATCTACTTATCTTTCTTTGCTTTTCATTTTACTCCCCATGAAGTAATCTGAAAAAAAAAAAATCTCCTTTAGAAATATTATCAATAAATTGTTTTCAAATTAGAAAAATCATACTCTATGTATTCAATGTATATATTTCCCAGATGTATGCTCAATTGTCCTAATCAATAGCCGGGACATTGGTTACTGACAGCTCCATTTATTCAGGGAGATGAATAAATGCACTGTGCATGAAGGCTCTACCTCAGCTTAGCTGGGTGATCTTGAGGAGGTCAGCATCCCTAGACTTAAGTTTCTTCATATGTAAAATGAAGCTTTTAAAATTCATTAGATGAGGGATTCTTGGCCTGAGTTTCACGGGCCCCCAGGAGGTCTGTGGATGGAGGTCCATGACGCCACTGAAAGTAAGTGCCAAGTTTTGAGGGTGCATATGTGCATTTTTCTTGGAGGAGGGTCTATAGCTTTCATCAGAGACTCACAGTAGTGTGTGGTCCAAAAGTGAAAAAGTAACATTCCACTGCGGAAGATTATCTATAAGGTCAGTGACAGCCGTAAGCTTTTATGAGTGATGATGTGACTAAGTCCCTGTCCTAATTGTGAATATAGTCTGACTGAGAAAAATCCAAAGAAAAGTCAAGAGCAGTTATGCCAACAGCCTTTTTTGGCTTGAAGGGGAAAACTTGATCTTCTCTGTTTCTCTTTTTCTGTGAAATGGGAATAACACAGGAGAATTTTAGAAGGCAAACAAAACAATGACTGTGTCTACACATGTAAGCAATTTACCTGAATAAGCATAAAGAACAGTCCAATTAGGCCCAATAGCCTTATTTAGTCTGTTTCTTTGAATGCTTTTTCCCTCATCTTAGGGAGTTATTTTGGCATTGTGGAGATGATGAACTTTCAGCCAAGACAACCAGTTGAAACATGAAAGATTCCATTGATCAATCTGTTACAATAGAAAGGTTTGAGATTTGGGGCAGGCAGAACTGGACTGCACTCCTTAGCTATATGAAGTTGGACATGTTACTTAACCTTTCAGACCTGTAGATTCTTCCACTATAAAATAGGGATAAAAATATCCAGGTCTGCTACAGACTGAACATTTGCTGCCCTCATCGGCACTCAGGTGTTGAAGTCTAACACCCACTGTGATGGTATTGGGAGTTGGGGATTTGCAGAGGCGATTAGGTCATGAGGATGGCACTCTCATGAATGAGATAAGTGCCCTTTACAAAAGAGACCCCAGAGAACACACCTGCCCCTCCCACCATGTGAGGACATAGCAAGAAGGCAGCTGTCAATGAATCAGGAAGCAGAACCTCACAGATGTGGATTCTGCTGGTACATAGATCTTGGACTTCCCAGCCTCTGGAAATGCTTCTGTTGTTTACAGGCCACCCAATCTATGGTATTCTGGTATAGCAGCCTGAACAGACATAGTTTTGATAATTAAATTATATAAGGCCTATAAAGTATACCACATAACCTGGCCCTTGGTTGATGCTAAACAAATGATGGTTTCTTCTTTCTAGCACTAGATGAGAAATTTGGCTGATCCTCTTTCCCACCTGAGAACTATTTTTGCTGAACTGAACTTTTCAGGTAAAATTCTGAGTTATGTTTTACATATGTAATGCCTTAAATAAAAGACACCACTGATAAATTGGAAATGGCTAGAGTAGGTGATTTTTAAGGTATTTATTTATTTATTTATTTTTGAGAGAGAAAGAGAGAGAGAGAGAGAGAGAGAGAATCCCAAGCAGACACCACACTGTCAGTGCAGAGCCTGATGCGGGGCTTGAACTCATGAACCGTGAGATCATGACCTGAGCCAAGATAAGAGTTGGACACTTAACCAAGTGAGCCACCCAGGTGTTCCTAGATTTTCAATTTCTACTGAACGACTGTCATGTTGGGTAGATCCTAGACTCTTGCTGCTCCACTGGTCACCTTAAAGTGGGATACTTTGAGCAGCAAAGAACTGTTTGGTTAGTGGAAACTGGTCCAAGGATGCCATCTTTATCATTTATAATTTGACTATTTACAACTTAATAAAGGAATAAATCATGTCTATTTAGAATGAGAGAGAACAAGAGGGGGAGAATAAGAATATGCATATATATTTTGATTCTTCACGTGGCTGGACACAAATAAGTAAGGAAAGATTTCTTCGGTGAAAATTATCTATCTCATTTTGTCCAGGCCCTACATTCAAGTCGGGCTCATCCGAAACAATGTCAAATTAAATATAAAAACCTTGCAGAAGTAGTTTAAAATCTCTTCTAAGCAAATGACTTGAAAAGAGCCTTCTAACTTAAAGCAGAAATGTAGACACAAATCCTAACACTTGTTCTACTCCTTGGAATGACAGATTTTCTGAGGGAACTGAAGGAGAATTTTGAGCAAATTAGCTACTTTAATAATTTAGACGTTTCGAAAGGAATTTTTTATTTAACATCCTAATGAGAAATAACTGTCTGATTACAGAATAACCAAAAATTGCATTTTGAAGATTTTGATTTAAAATTTCAAGGTCACAATGCCAAGTGTTTAAATAAGAGTGTCTTTGTGTATGTGTGTTGTATAACCATTGATTGGCCACACTATTAACTCCTGTAAAAACGTTTTAGTGACAGAGTTCTGGGAGGGAGCTACTTAGATGTGGTGGATTTTTAAAAACTGTTTGTTTTTCTACCATAGTGAAAATATTTACTTTCAAATGTCTAATCATCAGCGTATTTCAGAGGCTCATAAAAATGTATGAACGATGACAACAGCAGGCGTGTTTTCATTCCTTTTATTTATGTCTATGAGCCTCGGAATCTGATAACGCCACTCAACAATAAGGGCCTTTCTTCTGATCAGAAAGAGAAACTCATGTTGGATGTGGACAGCATGAGCCGGGAATGTAATGAGTTCACGTCTTGAAAAGTGGGAGAGTGGCTTGTTGTGAGAACAAGCCCAGCGCTGGCAAAAGTGCATCTGACTGAAGATCTCCTCGTGGAGAGAACATCACTGTAGGTTTCTCAGCAGATACAACCCAAACTCAAAATCCTTTTGGCCACATGAAAAGGAAGAGCTCAGCCTGAATCAGTATTGATTCTTCTGACTGAGATAGCACAGTCCTTCCTCAGACCTTGTTACCAATCACATCCACTCAAAACTCTTCACTAAGTAACATTCCTGCTCTTTATCTTGCCTAAGGTTCTTGTAGCCCATGAGAAGTATAGAAAGAAAACCTTCATATTTTTTATTTTGTTTTATGGTAAATGTAAAGTATGTCTTCATTTCTTTGTGTGTTATAAAGAATCAAATTAGAAAACTATAGTCATAATGAATAGTGATGTTTATTGAGTAACACTCAATAGACAGAGATAATAATTCAATAAATGATTATGTAATAAACCCCAGATGATTAGTACTATGTTAATACTTTCATGTAGTATCCCTTTGTTTCCCCATAAAAGCTCTATGAGGTGAATACTGTTATTATCCCCATTTAATAGAAAACAAGGTTAGAAATATTGAATAATTTTCAAAGTCATGTAGCTAATAAGTGGCAGACCTGGGATTTGACAGCACAGCCAATGCCCTTGACTGCTAAGCAATACTGTCTCTCACTGTCGGTATCTTCTTATGTTTCTTTACTTATGTAGAACATACATGTTCTATTCAGACAGACATACCTACTGCTGGTGCTGTGACCAGTCCATCTTTGCCAGATACATGTAAAAGGCCTAGCATATTTTTCTACTTCTACTTTCTACTTGAATAGGAAGAGAACAGGATTTGACCCTTGTGAAAATATTTCCTCTTCCCCTACATTTTCTCTCATGAAATGTATGTATTCCCTGATGATACAAAAGCACCTGCATAAATAATCCAGTGTAAAATGGATTAGTACACAGATGGGAGGTGAAATGGAGACAAAGGAATCAAGTGTTAATGAAGATACATTTAGACCAGGGGAAAATGTATTAAGATGCTCTCAGAAATAGATAAAGGCAGAGAAATACTGAAGTAAAAGATACAGAAAGCGAAGTAGAATAGACCCACTCATATTTTATTCTCATAATATAGGTGAAGAATAATAAAGAGCAAAATGAAGTATTTGTTCAAATAGGTAACTGATTTAAAAATACAGTTTAATTTGAGATGTGTACAAGTAGTATCTTTCACTTAGAAACAATGCCTTTAGAATTTTCACTGGTTACTTGCTCAATTTTATTCTATTGGAATTTGTTCTCTCCTTTTTGGTCAAGATTGCTCTCAAGTTACTAATCCACCTGGGACATGAGCTTTGTGATTGTTGGGGCACTTCCAGGACTGCCCTATGATTCAGTATAGTATCTTGCACTTTATAGACAGTCGATACATTTTTTTTGATGACCAAATGAAGTATCTCCTTTTACCAAACCTAAAGACCGCATCGTAAGGACTCAAGAGTGACAGCCAAATGAAGGACAAGCACAAGGTGAATAACAGAAAAATGCACAGGCTGAGGGCAGGAAAAGAAGGGAAAGAAGTTTTTGATGAACTAGGGTCACAGTCTAGGTTATGGTTATGAGAAGCCAGATGATTTGAAATGGACTCTGTTAGAAGCTGCAGAATGAGGGAGGGAGGTAAACGACAGTCTCGGGGCAGCTGTGATACAATGAGTACGTGCCAGTCCCCAAACCCTTGAAAGCCAGCATGGCACAAGGGTTAGCTTTTAAAATAATCTTTTAAATTTATTCTGACGAATGAAATGTGGAAGAATCTGGCTTGTTTTAATTTGTGGTTATAACATCTGGTGAGAGTACGAGTTGTAAGTTATTTGTCACTGCAAAGTAGAACTGCACCTGCTAGTCAAGCTCAATAACAACGAATTGAAATAACAGGGTATTTTTTATTCGGAAAGCCTCTGTGTGTAAGAAGTGGATATCAACAAAACTTTCTCTTCTCTCTGTTGTCCCTTCCACCACACTGGCTGCAGGGGTATGCAGTAAGTAAGTATCAGCGAATATCAGTGTACACATTATACTTAAAGATATAAATATGTAGTTTCTTGATCATCACTTGGTTTTGTACAGGTTGAAAAGTATTAAACACACTTTTCCCAACTCTGTCATTCTGTTGGTCTATCCTCAGGGCCCAAAATAGGGCTTGGAACAGAGTAGATGCCCAATTAAAATTTGTTAAAGGTGTGAATGAATGAATCTGTAGCTCTGAGCCTTGGGGCCACTCTATTTTTGCTAATTTACTTCACCGGCACTCCTGATTTGGATTGAGTTTTTTCTTTTAGTTCCCTAAATCCAAAGGAAAGTTAGGTCTTCTCCAGTCTGTCCCCAGGTTTTATGGGTAAGGCCACAGAATCATATTTACATTTCCAAAATGGAAAATGTCTTATTGTTTTACATAAATATATGACTATTATAAAAATGTTAAGACAATTCCAAAGACAAAAGAAAGTAAAAACAACCACTAATTCCCCAGAGAAAACACTGACTCCAGCTACAGATGAGGAAGCCAACGTCTAAAGACAAAGGAAGAGGGATTTGCCCAGGGTCTTCTATATCCTTTATCTTCAGATCAAAATCACAGGTTTAGATGGCGCTTGATTTCTGGTTCTGGCCATCTGTTTCCTGTACACACCCTGAATTTTACCATCAAAGTTGGCTGGACCATAAAACCTGACCTTCCCTTTCCCATAAATGATCATATTTTACAAAATCCTAAAGAGTGAGCATGGACTTACTTAACACACCCCAGAATAACAGAACTAGAAGGTTCATCTTGAAACATTAAAAGGTAACAGTCTGAATTTAAGGAGGTCCTTGAGTACTTTTCAAAAAAAGAAAGAAAGAAAGAAAGAAAGAAAGAAAGAAAGAAAGAAAGAAAGAAAGAAAGAAAGAAAGGAAGAAAGGAAGGAAGAAAGGAAGAAAGAAAGAAAAGAAAGGAAGAAAAGGAAATCAGATAGAACATAATATCCTAAAAAAAGTAACACTGACAGAAATGTAAATTTAAAAGAGTAGGATAAATCTGTGTAAATTCATTGTACAGTGTTAAGGGTACCTAACTAAGCTTCACTGAGTACTTTATGATTTAATGTCAAGTATGATTTATTTTAAAGGAAGACATATTCTTCCACACAAAACAGAAAACTGGAAGGAATGAACCATGGAGGCTGTGTCAATGTTCTTAAGCAAAATTCTGGTTGTAAAGAAAGACTTTATTCACTGTAATTACAGTATGGCTCTAGCCACAGCAATTCAGTAGCTCTGTTCCCTTCACATTGATTCCCCACCTCCTTATTCACCTGGAAAGCAAAGACATTGCAGATACTGATTTAGCCTGATGCTCAATTAACTGTCCTCATTCCTGAGTTCCTCTAGCCCCATACTCTGGCTTGGTCTGTTTTGTGACCTTGCTATACTTTTTTTTTGTTTCCTAGCATGACGTGAGGGACTTAAAGGCAGAAGCTATGTCTATTTGTATCTCACCGTTGCTTGCCCTGTCCCTAGCACAGACCCTTAAATTTGGCTGGTGCTTTAATAAATATTTGTCAGGTAAAGATATCTCATTGACTTGCAGTTGAACCTGAGGCTATATAACACATCACTAGAAAGAGGAGGAAGTATATCCCACTGGGCCTGGACACTGCCTGGAAGGTTGTAATGTCCACTCCACAGGGATGCTCTCTCTCATTCTCCCCATTTCCCTGAAGTTTTTGTCTCCTCCGATGGTTTCTATTATGTCTTCATGACCTTACACTTGGTTTCTTTACACTATCACAACCGTCCACCTTCAGCTTTTATATTACCAGCTCTATACTGAGTGTGCCCAAACTTATTCTCTAATAATAATTTCTTTCCCTTTCTGAAGAAAGAACATTTCTATCTCCAAATACCTAGAGGGAATCTCCATTTGATGTGGTTTCTACCTGAAATTAAATACCCACTCCCCACCATGTATACCCAAGAATGAAAGAAGTTTCCCCATTTTAGAACACTGCAGGAGATTCCCAGCTCTGCAGACTTAAGTTCTTTGGAATTATCTTTGAGTTTCTCCCACTCCTGAAAGGTCTGCTTATTTTCCCTCTAGAAAGACTTTCACATTTGATCCTCATTTCCATATTTGCTGCCCCAATTCAGGGCTTCATTACCATATGTTCAATACTAACTCTTCCCACACTCCAGTGCATTGTAGATCCCTTTCTCCAATGTATCTCTTCATATACAGCATCCCCTGATAAGTCTTTATTGCCCTGCATGGGAAATAGGAACACCCAAGATGTGCACATCCAGCTCATTCCTCATTAAGCAATCAATACGTCTCTTACACCAGGATTCTTATTTCCACCTCTGGGCTTTTCCTGTTGTCATTCTCTCACCAAGATGGCTCTCCATTTGCTCTCCATACTATTACGGCATCCTTCATGGACTACTACTTCCAAGGAGCTTTTTCAGACTAGTTTCATCACAGGATGATGACTGCCTTTCCTTGGCATTGATGGTTAGTTCTGGCTATCTGGCTACACATTGCTGTTTCTTACTTGCTTAGCCAATGATCATGGTTAAGAAACAAAAACAACAATGACTACTACCATTTATGGAAGTCTGCTATGTGCCAGGTACCAAGTAGGCCATTTGTGAAGTTCAATAATCTCCACAACAACCACACAAGTTCTGCAGACATTATACCTACTTTACAAATAAGACAACTGTGGCTTAGAGGGAAGTCACTTGCTCATGGCTACACAGCTCATTAGTGGCTAAAAGCAGGGAATTGAATGCACGGAGCCCAGGTACCATTCATGGTGCCATATATATAGACACAGACATTCCATCAATGACAGCCTACTCTGACCAAGTTGATCAAAAGCAGTAATTTTACCTTCTTTTGTGTTCTCCACATGCATACATAGAGCCTATGACCCCCAATACTTTTGTTATAGGTGTAACTTTCCCATCTTCTACTGCAGGATCACTAAGGGATCACCTCATCACCATCTTTTCATCTCTGCATTGGAATTTGTGCAAGGCAAAATTGATTTAACTGTAAGAACATTTAACACTTTTCTTCCTGTCAATGCCTACTCCATCTGATTTAAGCCACATTAAATGCCACTGTCCTTTGCTCTGAGGTCTAAAATTTTACAATATCCATTTATGCCCCATGCTCCCTATGCCCCAACCTGCCCTTAAAGTCACCACGACAGAGGCCTCACACAACATGACAGCTTCCAACTAGACTCAGAATCTCCACAGTAACAAACTCCATTAACTATTAACCTATAACACATGGATTACTGGATTTGGCTACTTTTCTAATAAGAATAAAAATCTGTAACAAGATCCACCTGGGACTTAGCTTTGTATTTTTAAGTCTAAAGCCCCCATTTCCTAGTTGGTTGCAATTGTCAGCATTTGTCATTTTTCCTGTCCTTTCAATATTATAACTGCTTTTTAAAACTTTTATCCACACATTGCCTTTGTCATTTAAAAATTCCACCAAGAAAGGCTCTGAATAATGTGACTAGTTGATTCTCTTAGAATCTCTTTCCCTTGATGTTGGTGTTATTTTTTTTATGCATAATTGAGAGTCATAACAGGAAAATTTTCCATCACAACTTTCGCAAAAGGTTTAGTGTGCAGTATATTTGGCTCTTCAGCGGGATAATCTTTAAAGCCTGAAACCAGCATTGTAAGTAACAGAATATAAGTACTGTTCAACCTAGATCCTTACCTTTCTGCTTCGAGCCGCATCTCTTCCCGCTTTTGCCTCCTGAGTTCTCTGCGACGTTCAAAATCATCCATGGTGTGGCTTCAGGTCTAGGGAGACCAGAGAATCTGGACCTAACAGAGAGGAGGTAGGCCGATATCAAAGATGAATCAAAGTATCATTTCCCATGAAACATGTTAGCCTTTTNCCCCTCTATTTTTCATACTCTCCTTTCTTCTTCACTCTTAAGAAAAACACCTTAGAAGGCTGGCAAGGTAGCCTGTGACCAATTTCTGACTCCTGAACTGAGTCTTTCATGCACTAAATTCAGTCTCATTCATGAAACTATTAGAGACAAATAAGTAAGATCCCAGGATTACAGTTTAAAAAAATGAAAATAAAAACCTCAGGAGACAGGGATTCTGAAGATTTGAAATATTGGTGGGATCACTTCACGGCTGCTGAATGATTTTGTTGTTTATAACTTGCTGAGCCCCAGACAAAAGTTATGAAAAAGTGAACAAAGAGAGAGAAAAAGAGAAAAAAAGAAAAGTGGCCCCAAAAGGAATATGTAGGAATCAAGAGAAAAGTAAAAGTAAAAAAGAGATAAAAGAAATAAAATAATACAAGCATCAAGGCATAATTTGCATGTTCTGAAAGAATATTAATATCAGGATGATTAAAAAAAAACACACAGCAATAATACCATGAATAAGCATAAGTCAGCAACATTTCTAAAAGCAGTTACATATGATTGAGCTGTTTTCAGAGCTCATAAGTCCCGGCTCTTTGTAACACAACCATTTTATCCTTTCCTACCTCCTCCGTGATGGTTTGGGTCCCAGAAAGATCTTCCCTTTCCAGCTCTTCAGCTGAGGAGCCCGCTTCCCTTGCACTTCTGTGCCATGAAGCCAAGGATTCCAGAATTCCCCTGCAGCCCCCAAACCCAAAATGACTACCAGAAAAGGGGAAGCGGGCTCTTTTTGTCTTTGCTTTGTTTACAGAGCTGTCAGTGGTTAGTTAAACTCGGCCTGGAATCTGGCATTTAAGGCCTGCTTGAAGATTGTTTCCTGTGTGGAGCGGGAGGCCTCCACTTCCTCTGCAATCCTAGACTCTCCGCTGCACTCAGATCACAAAAAATATTTTCCAGCCCTTTCTGTGCATGTGAGACAAGCAGTTTGCCCTGCGTAGGAAAATAAGGAGCCGTGCAAAGCCTAAAGCCATCACCTAATGGCATCTTTGTTTGTGGGGCCAAGAAGCAAAACTGAGATTTTGAAGCCAAGTTCAGAAACCTCAAATAAGTTGTCAGATTTTTTTTTTATTTTCAAGCATATCCCCCTTAAAAAACACAAAAACAAAAATAAAGTCTCTGTCAACAAAAACAAAACTACACAATGTTTGCATTTCCCCCCTTTTTATCCCTTAGGGTATTACTTATACTGCATATAAATCTTTTAGAAACTCCAATTTTGGTGTTTATTGGGAGTTAAAAAATTTTAAGGTGTTTTTCTATCTTACTCTTACCAAAAGCACTTTCTAAGTACTTTGCTAGTTATGAAGAAAAAAATCCATTTTCCTTTACTCTTTCATCAATCACAAGTTTCTGTACGTTTTCTGTCTTGATCTTTCCATAGTTATCAGAATGAAAAAAAAAGTGATTTGAACACCACTGAGAGGTCATCTGGGGCTTTTCCACTCGGAGGTGGGCTCCTATTCTGAGGACCACGCGGGGTGAGCACAGCCCTGTGGCCGGTGGGATCAAACTTTGGTTACCCAGATGCTAGTGCAGTGAGACAGTAAACTCTTCTCATCCCTTTCTTCAGTATAGGCTTCTGTTGTGTATGAACCACTTTGCAAATAACTACAGCAGCAGCAGACAGAACTGGGAGAAGGAAGTATGTCTGTAAGTAAACAATTTCACTTTCCTTAATTTATCCAAGTAGCTTGAAAAGCATCCTCTAAAGCCTCAGCTCCAAGCTACGCTGTCATGCTGGCTGTGTTTTAGTAACAGCGGGCTGAGTTCCTTAGCCTACACCTCTGGTGGAGGTGCTAATAAGCAGCGATGTAAATATCCCCAAGCAGGCTGCAGAGGCACCCGGTGGGCAGAGCCTAAGATGTCTGGAACATTCACAGGCAAGTGGACCAGACTGAGAGCATGCGGTCGCTTTGGCTGACCATTCTTCCTGGCTCTCTCTCCACGTAAATTCTTTTTCTGCTACCCATTCTCTCCACCTACTCCTCACCTTTTATTACTTACTTGGGCCCTTATTTTCTTTCCCGACCACAGAAAAGCCCATCTATCCACTTACTTACTCATTTGAATGAGTTTGTGGAGAGTGTATCTGAGGGAGAGGAGAATGCACATCTGTGTGCCGTGTGGTAGGACCCTCTCCTGGGAGTGTATGAGGCTGCGCAGGGGAAGGAAGGTGTGTATGTTTATGGAAATGGTCCTCAGGTGGCCTCCCACCAGGATGGGGCTGAAATCCTCCTCAGTCGTCACAGTCTTGTGCCACAGGGCTCCTCTGAACTCTGCCCCTGTCCTATTATGGGGAGCCACGTCTGGGTGGGACTGTAAGGGGTGCAGCAGCTTTCATGTTCCCAGCTCCTAATCTCTCCTTTCCTCCCCTCCCCCAAATCAATGTTGAAACCTTTCCAGCAACATCAGTTAGGAAACAAACTCTCAACCAGTGAAGTGATGAAATGTCAAGGCAAAGAGATTCTAGAAACCATGGAGCTCTACAGGGTCCCAAAAGGAGGTTAGTCTGAAAAAATGTAGGTTAAGGGAGGTATGTACCTATGAAAGTGACAGATGGGTTCTTGAAAGCTTTATGAAGAATCTCAACTTTGGTATTGTGGGGCGGGGGGATGGTCATGGTCATGCTATGGAAAGAATTCTGACATGACTTCTGTGTGAACGGGGAAAGCACTTTACAAAGGCAGATGAATCATCACCTACTGACACATCTGTCTTTTCAATATGGGCTCCCAAATCCAAGATTTTCATAAAACACGGCATATCTATGCTGGTATAATTAAGTAATAAGTCAGTGTTACAGATTCCTAATTAGTTACCATGTAGCCCTTCCTTTTTGATAATGACACCATGAAATCCAGTGAAGGGCAGGAGATATGTGCAATATGAGTAGATAGCTTTCTAATCTGCTCCTCAGTTATTAGGGGGAGAAGCCACAGAGAAAGCTAAGTCCTACCTCCCCACGAATCAGCACAGAATGAACAGTGAAGGGGTGTGGAAAGTCCTTGGCATCTTCTGGTAATGCTGCTACTGGTCTTGGAACATGTCAAGAATAAAATCTATTGTGTCAGGGACACTGGATAAGTTAATGCAGCTTCCAAAAGTACCTAACATTTATCAAATATGTACTAAGTGTTGGGTTATTTTTCTCTTACTGTTTCTTTTTTAAATCAATGGCTGTCATCTTTGCAGAGCAGTTTCAAGTTTAAAGACAAAATGAATAGAAAGGGCAGAGTTCCCAGATATTCCCTTTCTTCCATCCCTGCCCAGTTTCTTCTCCGTTTGTACGGAGTTGTGTACTCATCCTGCAAAAACCGTATTGAAGACCTGACCCCTCAGAATGTGACCTCCTTATTTGGAAATAGCGCCTTTGTATCTGTAGTCAAGTCAAGCTGAGGTTGTTAGAGAGGGCCCTAATCTAAGATGGCTGGTGCTCCCATACAAAGGGGAAATCTGGACATAGGAACAGACACACACAAGTAGAAGATAATGTGGAGTCACAGGGAGAAAGCGGTAAGAAGGTGGAGGCCAAGGAATACCTAAGGCTACCAGAGCTGGGAGAGAGAGACTGAACAGATCTTTCCTTCAGGGTCTTCAGAGGAAGCTCTTCTGACACCTTCATTTTGGACTGCTAGCTTCCAGAACTGTGAGACAATGTTTCTGTGGTTCTAAGCCCCTCAGTTTGTGGTACTAATGCAGCCTAATGAACATCTTGCAGTGGTGGGGTACATTTGTTACAACTGACAAACCAATACATTATTATTAACTACAGTCCGCAGATTACATTAAGTTTCACACTTGTGTTGTGCACTCTGAGCTTTGCCAGGTGCATAGTATCACGTGTCAACCTTATAGTATCAGAATAGTTTCCCTGCCCTAAACAATCCCTATACTCCATCTCTTCACCCTTCTCTCCCTCCCTCCCTCTCCTACTCCATTGGCGACCACTGAACCTTTTACTATTTCTGCAATAACTTTGCCTTTTCAAAAATGTCATATAGTTGAAATAATACAGTATATAGCCTTTTTAGATGGGTTTCTTTCACTCAGCAATACGCATTTAAGTATCCTCCATGTCTTTTTGTGGCTTGATAGCTCTGCTGGGCTATTTAAAAATATGTTAAATTTGGGGGGCGCCTGGGTGGCTTAGTCGGTTAAGCGTCCGACTTTCGCTTAGGTCATGATCTCGCGGTTCGTGGGTTCGAGCCCCGCGTCGGGCTCTGTGCTGACTGCCAGCTCAGAGCCTGGAGCCTGTTTCAGTCTGTGACTCCCTCTCTCTCTGACCCTCCCCTGCTCACGCTGTCTCTCTCTCTCTCTCTCCTAGAAATAAATAAAACATTAAAAAAATATGTTAAATTATTTGATCCACATAATAAACCTGTGAAGTAGCTATGAAAATCCCCATTTTACAGAATTTCAAAGTGTGTACTCTTAAGCACTATAATATTCTTGGACTAATCCACTATTTACCTCTAGGAATTGTTTTCCCTCTCAGGAAGTAAGTGAGAACACTCCAGGAAAGTTCTGAGAAGACTACTGGAGCAAATTAAACTGAGATAAGAAGGGATCCTCAAAGTTAACCCATGCCAAGGTGCCTGAATGGATAGCTCAGTCGGTTAAGTGTCCAACTATAGCTCAGGTTATGATCTTGTAACTCGTGGGTTCAAGCCCTGCATCAGGCTCTGTGCTAAAGCTCAGAGCCTGGAGCCTGCTTCTGATTCTGTGTCTCCTTCTCTCTCTCTGCCCTGCGCCCCCCAACTTGCATTCTGTCTCTCTCTCAAAAATAAATAAACATTTTTTTAAAAAGCTACCCATACCTCTTCAATTGTATGTTCCTTTGGCTTAAATAATAGAATTATCATGTCTCAGAAATATCAATTAAATTAAACCTTGCAAATATTAATTAAGCCTCTATTATTTTATTGTTACTTCTTTGTAAGATTCATATACCAGGATGCTCAGATTCTGGACAGCATCACTGTATACTTTTCTTTATGATGTTAGAATTTCTTCGCTTGCATTGCACCTTCTTTATTACATACCTCCCTCTTCTGACCACTATTCCCCCATCCTCAACATAAACTATTCCTCTTTTATTACAAGGAACCCTAGTCTTTCAACACTCTTAACAATTATTAGATCCTTTTTGACTAGTCATCATTATTTACCCACTATAAACATCATGGTCAAAAAATTCAGGGAAGCACCCCCCACCCCCGCACACACAAAACCCCCACATTTATACCATCAAGATGCAATATACATTTACTGAGCATTTACTGTGGTGTTCTATATATGTACTCGGGATACAACAATGAACAAGATAAAAAAAGGTCCCTGTCATCCTGGACCTTATATTTTAGACTTCCTTGCTTTTTTAAACTTCTACCAGGTATATCATACCCATCTTCAACTTTGAATCACAACTGTGATCTGTTTTCTATCTTTTGTTCTCAAGGTTCAGGGCTTTGAGGGAGAAAGTCAGGAGGCATGCTTTGTCTATGAGAGTTTGGTTAACTTCAGCTGGGTGATCACTGTGGCTCAGTGATCCTTCACGTACTGGGGCAATTTCTGGGTATAATATAGTCCAGCAGATTTGTCAGCTCTGCTCTTCAAATTATCTTCACTACCTTCAATCCTTCAATTGTCCTTCTCAACAAACCCTTGGCAAACAGTGATCTGAACTCAGACTTAGGAACCTGGACTAATCCTTTCTGTGAAATGAGGTCCTTGGACTAGATGATGTCCAAGGTTTCATCCTGCTCTATATAATACTATGGTTCCATACCTGCTCTCCAATCTAGCAAAGATGGATGTATCAAACATGCATGTATCAAACATGTATCAAACATCCATGTTTCCTCCTTTCCAGGTCTAAATAATATATAAGTACATTCTTTGCTAGTTTTATAATTTAGAAAGCATTAACCTTCCTTTCAAGCACATCACCCCATGACATCCTAGATAAAAATATTGTATTGCTTCTCAAACACGTCATTCAATTTTCTACCTCTGCACTTTTAATTCTTACATCACATCCATCTAGAATGAGTTCCTCTATCCTTTTCATTGTCCATATTCTATTCAGTCATGAATTCCTGGCTCAAATTTCACTTTTTTATGATGGTTTTCCTGAGGACTCTAGCTTTGAAGTGATATATCCCTGCCTGAACACCTATCATTCATTTTGGTAATTAATAATGTACTGCCTTGCCACAGCTCAATTGTTCTAACTAGTATTTAAATTTTTTAAATGTTTATTTATTTTTGAGGGGAAGAGGGATAGAGAGAGAGAGGGACAGAAGATCTGAAGTAGGCTCCACACGGTCAGCGGTCAGCCCAACATGTGGCTTGAGCTCACGAACCATGAGATCGTGATCTGAGCTGAAGTCAGATGATAAACCCACTGGGCCACCCGGGTGTCCCTGTTCTAACTAGTATTTAAATATTTTATTGCTACTTTATTTTCTATATATTTTCATTCTTAAGGCCAATAATGAACAGATAACCATTGTATAAAAAATTTCTTTCCAATTGGACATGGTAAGCACTCAGGAATTGTAGCTGATTTGAACCATTGGATTTTTATTTTACATTTTACCATTCTGAGTATGGAAAATGTAACTCAACCTGATTCATCTCTGAATTTTATTGACTGATCAGTGTTTACAAAGTGAATTAAAGATTTTGGTAATAGACTATATATGAATCTCAAAAGTTATATAAACCCACATTTGCAGTAGTTACACAGTAAATCTGGCAGTGTTTTCTGTCTGACTGCAGAAAATGAACTTTTGCCCTTTTTAAAAAAATTCAATTTATCAACCTGCTTTGCTCTTTTCCGAACAGAATGGTTCATTTGGGACTCAAAAACCAAATAAACACATGGATTGTAACATACAGTTTGGACTTAACTTTAGCTCAACCTTCCCCATCTTGTTCCAAAAATCTGTGCTACTTAAGAAAAAAAATACATGCAATCACCCAGGCACATTTGTCAAGATCGGCAATACAGAAATAAGAATGAATGGGATCAACCTGAGGAGCTCTGCCTTCTCAAGTGGTTTCTTTTCTCTAATCAGTGGAATCCAGAACACAGAGCTGTACTAAGAGCAGGCTAACAGGTTATGACCTGTTTTTTCTCTTCATTCCTCCTCAGTCTTTTATCATTACTTTTCCTCTATTTGTATTTCTCCATTTGCAAAACACTGACAGGCCTAACATAACTAAAATCAATGTCTTCTGTGAAAGAGAGTGGCCTCTTTTCACCTTAGCAGGAATGGGCAGTTTGGGCATTTCAGATTGATGAAGTGCTGCTGTTTATATGCACTGACTCCAATGCTTGGGAAGACAACACATTTAAGGATTTTAGGGTATATTTTAAAGTGTTATCACAAACACTACCACTGTATTTGGAGCACTTCAGACTGTTCAAACTATATGGCAATCATTGGTTGAGCCTTAGGTAAGAAAAGGGGTTTATATCATTATAAAGAAAGAAGACTGAGACGTATAGAACTTTGGCACCAGCTTCTGGACCCACACCCAATCAGTGGAAAACCAGCACTGCCGTTTAAAATAATCTCTACACCATTCTGAGAAGAATGAGAAGAGTGAGGAGAAGAGAAAATTTGAAACACAATTACTTCTGTGCCCTTTTTTTCTTAGGGTTTAAAATACTTTTCTTTGGCAAACTCGAGAAGAACTATACTGAAAGACACAGGTTAATACCAAATCAGAACAGGCATGTGGCTACTTCTGCTCTTGGTCCCTAGAGAGAAGTAAAAGGCATAGGTGTGAATGCTGATGCAAAGATGGAAATTCTCTACCCACCATGTCTGTGTGAAAACACAAAATGCATAGCTTTGCTAAAAGAAATGTGTAAAGGTGATAACCTAAGCTAATTCTGATGTATAAGGGTGGGGTCCTTGCCCCAAGAGAACTCTCCAGCAATAGGTAGGGCTGTTGAGAAAGTGTGAACCCCTATTACTGAAGAGTCAGGTAGAGGTGAAATGACCATCTATTTAGGGCTGTAGTGAAATATAGTTTTTAAGATTTTAAAGCTGTGCTGTCCGTAATAGTAGCCACTAGTCACATGAAGCAATGTAAATATAAATTAGTTAAAATTAAATAAAATTAAGGGGCACCTGGATGGCTTAGTCAGTTAAGCGTCCAGCTCTTAATTTCAGCTCAGGTCATGATCTCACAGGTTCATGCTTGGAGCCTGCTTGGGATTCTCTCTCCCTCTCTCTCTGCCCCTCCCACACCTTAAAGAAATAAACAAACTTAAAAAAATAAATAAAATAAACATAAGAATTTCTGTGATTGTTAAAAAAATGAAAGAAAATTAGGAATTCTGTTTTTCAGCTTCACTAGCCCTGTTTCCAGTACTCTGTGGCTGCACATACCCAGTGGCTACCATATAAGACAATCCAGAGAGCATCTTCAATACCACAGAAAGTTCTGTTGGAGAGCCCCACTTACAGTGTGCAAGACATGATCTTGGACTTGAAAGACCTTACAATCTCAGAGAAAAGATGGAATAGTATGCGGGGTGTGGTACAGGTCAGCTTCTGGAAGCCTGGGTGTGTTTTTTTTTTTAAGTTTTTTTTTTTTAAGGTTTTATTTATTTCTAGGAGAGAGAGAGAGAGAGACAGTGTGAGCAGGGNCCACAGTCAATTAGATCATGACCTAAGCGAAAGTCGGACGCTTAACCGACTAAGCCACCCAGGCGCCCCTGGGTGTGTTCTTTTAATACTCTTGGAGTAACCTCTCTGTTCTTCTGCGGAAGGTCTTTGGATCAGACAATCTCATTGGGCACTTGCTATTGAGTAGGTAAAATGCTCAGCACAGGCAAAAGAAGCTGAGACACTGTCTGAAGAGAGATCACACTTTAAATTGCATAACAAGGACCACGAGTGGTTTATTTGGAACAGAAGATGAGAGGTCGTAAGTCTTCACCGATGGTAAACAAGGCACAAAGATCATCATATTTTATACAACAGTAGTTTTACTTATGCATGACCCTTTGGACTTTCTGGTCTACTCAGCTATGAAAATATTGGCAACCCATGAGTCTGCTCTTTGTGATTGATTTTCCAACTAACATTTCCAATTTGGTGATCAAAAACTAGATTGAGAGCCCTAGCCAGCTATCTTTGTTGATACAAGGTACTAGCGAGGTGAGAGAGTTTAGATGGCAGGATATAAATCCAGTTACACTGCTGGAGACAATTCATAGGTATGAGCTAGAGGTGCTTTGCAGTGGTAACAGTCTTATACATGGAGGACATGATAGTATTAATTGGGGACTAATTATTCCCTAGTGAATTTTTTAACTTTTATTCATCATGATCTTCAAATGCTTTTATTTTGTTCTAGAACTATGAAGCAAGTTAGAGGCTATCTTCTAAGAGTTTATAATCTAAGATGAAAAGCTTTGAAACCAAACCAAGGACATTATCCATTATGCCTCTCGGACATTATAGATGCACAACTTAAACATATAAATCTACACAGAAGTTAAATAATAAATTGAAAAGTACCTAGACTGCTTCCTCTTTTCTTTCACATGAATAATTTAGATGGCATTTCTTCCCCCCCCGCCGCCAATTGTTTGGAGATTTCTGGACTTTTCTTCATGTAAGAAATGGCTCATAGTATAGGCTTAAGACTAACATAAGACTGTAGGGTCTCTGAACCGCTTACTCACTGACGTGAGTTTGTATGGATACTCATATTTCTATTAGAGCACTTAGTCTATAGCGTGTATTTAATTACTAAGTACATATCTGTCTTTCCTAAAGATTGTAACCTCCTTGAGGTTATTACGCATTTTTGTGATCCTTCAAAGCAGTATTTGAGGGGTCTATCAAATAGTCTCCTATTTTTTTATAGTCAGCAAGGTTGAATACTTGTTGAACTGGAATGGCTTCTAGGGCATTTCTTTCATTGGATTTGGTTGGTAAACAGAGGAACTTGGCTAAGACATCATCAAAAGGCCATGTCTCCAGTTGAGCTTTTAGTATTCCCCTGAGGGTGGTAGTGATTCACTATGGAGCTCTATTTTATATTGTGATTTGTAGCTATGGTTGTTTTCCTCTAGTGGAAAAGAGCCTTGTCTTAAAAGATGGGTATTAGGCATTTGTACTGAGGGAACAGGTTAGTTCTGGGACGTTCAAAGAGAAAGAGGGATAAAGAAGACATATGACGAATAAGAAAAGAAGAGAAATCAGGGTTGGGCTGAAACACTCCAAATTGCCAAGGCCTTTGGAGATTCCTTGCCACTCCTCCATCATAATTAGAAAATACTGACATTCAGAGCCGATTTAAATGCTTCCATCAGTCTAAAAAAAAAGTATTGCCTGATTTTGCTCTCTAAGTATGCTCTGTTATTAGAAACATAAGGCACTCTTCTGGAGGCTTGCTTGGGAGCGCCCCCCCCCCCCCCCCAAGCCTGGTGTCATTATCCATTGGCTATAGGACTTTTATCTTTTCTCACCATCCCTCAGGAGCCTCAGCCCAAGTCACAGGAAGAGTGTGAGGTTGCCACGGGCATTCCTGGGAAAACCTGGAGACCTCTGGCACCACCTCAAACTCTAAAACACACGAAGAAACTCATTTTGCCTCCCCACTTCTTTGCTGGAGCTCTATACCTCTATTCTGCATTGAGAAGGCAGTAGTTCAGGTATGGGAAGACTGGTATTTGAACCAAAAGAGTCACAGGGAGGCTCTTTGTAACAACCAGCTTGAAAGGACACCCTTGTTTGTTTCTGAGAACAAGAAAGCTGTTCTGACAGCGGATTCTAGAAAACCTGTATTTTGCAGAATGTAGGAGTAGAACACTATCTAAGAAGCAGCAGCAGCAGCTTTTTACTTCTGACAAAATCCACAAGGAAAACAGAAAAATGCTTGTAATCAAGGACTTCAACTCGACAGGCACCTAGCTTGTCAAATTAAAACATGTGGCAGCCACCTGCTACGCATCTTGGGGGAAAAAAAAGATACCTTCTTGTATTTCTACCTGATCTAAAGTCTCTTTGGAGTATATTTGCATTTCCCAGTTTTTCACACTCAAACAATGCTGTCCACACTATGTATAAAGATGACTAAGCAATTTTGTATTAAGTAATCAAAGCAAGTCCTGCCAATTTTAGAATAATTAAGTTTCTCCCGTCTAATATAAACAGTTCCAAGAACTGCATGCAGCCTACCAAAAGTATATATTACAAGTAGTCAACACTGTGGCCAGCTGGCAGGCAGATCAACCTATTAAAGTAGAATTGTTCAGAATTCAGAGTATTATTTTTCTTTTCTCCCATTATTTTTTCTGCATCCAACTTTGTTTCTTTGGGAATGTTTTCAAGTATACAAAGCAAGAAACTGTTGCAGAATTGCACCCCCTGTAAACGAATGAGCATTTCTCTTGAGATCCTTTGGAGCACACAAATCATTCCCATTTCAACCCCCGTCTATCTACACAGGCAGCCAAAACAAAATGGAGCGAGTGAAACTACTTAAGCTGAAGTGTTTTCCTTGACCATAGAAAGGTCTACAGTGACCACTAGACAAATGAATGTGCACATTAAACCCTATGCCCACTGGGCACTGAAAACATCTTTCTGACCACTGATCCTTGTACTGCCTTTACCAGGTAGCTCAGTGGGCCACAATTTATTGCTAATAAAACTAAAGTCATGGATTCAATACTACTAGGAACGAGTTAACTGTTTAAGATAAAAAAAATCTTAAACTATTGCCATGTGCTATGACATTAATCTTGGCCCACTATAATGGCAGATGTGGCCTGACAACTTTAAGTTGAGAAAATAGAGATGGTTAGACTAACCCATTCCACCGTGACCCTCAGTAGAGTGTAGGGTCAAATGAGTGTGAGTGTGGCCTCACACAAAAAGGTCTCTGCACATATGACTGCATTATAAGCCCTGTTGTCTTCTTCACTGTGAATAAATTACACATAATCAAGAGGCGTTAAGGCTCTACAACCATCATCACAATTAAAACTTCAGTAAAAGCAGTCAACAAATATTGTGAAGTAATAGTCACATATTAATCACTTTGCTCGGTATGGCATGTAAGCTGTCAATGCAACTATTCTCCCCTCCCTGGGCTTATAATCTGAGAGTGGAGACACCAATAAAGAAAGACAATACAAACTGGGATAAGGGTTAGAAAGGAAAAACACTGTTCCAAGAAAGAAGCACAGAAGTGACCTAATGCTTTTCTTTGGGCTAGAATAGGACATAGGCGGTAAAAGCTTTTTCAAATGGGAATGATATTAATACACATACAGACATGCATTTATAAAGAGAACATGAGTTTATAAGACCAGAGTTTATATTCACTAAGCAAACACACACACACACACATCTGTTTTTGCCAGACACTGACTTTTCCAGGTGCTGATAAATCAAGCTTTTCTCTACTTATCTCTCTTAAAGAAGTGGATGAGGAGTAAAGTAGGTAGTCAGGTTTGAGGGATGGTGAACTATTCTTACCCCTTCTTTCCCACCTCAGGTCCCGTGTGAGTAAGGATACATCAGCCACTGTCGGCCACAATCTATAGACATACACAGCCCACTTAAGATAGTAACTTCACATGGCTGAAGTAGGAGGCATGAATGAGGGCATCATTCTGGAAACCATCCAGCTCAGTGAGCTTCTGACAAGAAAAGCATGTTTCCCACCTACCATTAAGCCAAAATTTGCTGATTGAAATGAAGCTGGTCCACTTTGTTTTTTCAAACTCTGGTTCATGATTCCAAGAAACGAACAGTCCGTGATAAATTTACCCCAGTGGCAGAACATCTCACAACCAGCTTTTCCCCTTTGAATACCCCAAACAGACCTTTTATTTGTTGACACACAGCCCCTGGACATTCATGAAAACAGGATGTTCTCTTGCTGCTTTTTAAGTTAAATGGGTTTAAGTCAGGGTCTCAGCTGAATTTCAAAAACAGATGTTACATAGCAGAGGCTGAACTGACCCCAGCAATGAGAGGCTATTTCACTTGAACTTGGAATATTCTTTGTTAGCAGGAGGAGCAATCAAAGATGCCTTCAATTGGAAGCAGAAACAGCCCTAGGTTTACCGCTCTCTCCATTCAGTGACGGCCTGTGGGTCTGGAAAGCTGTTGGGCCTGTAGGACTCCTTGTTCGGGGAATAAGCAGCTGAGGGCTAATGACTGGGAGGTGCAATGCCTGGTTTTGGAGGAGGTTAGTGAGGAAGAATGATCTTCCTCCCACACACCACCATCCTGAGTCTCTGAACCCGTCAGGGGCCCTCTGTGAAGTGGCTTCACTGCCCCCATCACATGATTGCTCACATGCAAACACAACTCACCGAGGGCCACAGCCCTCGGTCCTGCAAAAATGTAGCCCTTGTTGCTGCCCCTGAGCCTTTGTCTTTGCTTCCTCGCTCTCATTACCTGAAGTGCCCTCCACTCCTGCAAGTCCATGTATCTTTCTAGAGTCTAGCTCAGTCCTATCTTTATTCCAGAACCATCTTCTTGTTCAACTTTTGCAGTATTGTTGGTACTGTTCTTTTTGGTGATCAATCTTATATGGCTTTGTTGCTCAGATATCTTATAACTCTTTCTCTTGAACAAGTCTGAAGCTGCTCAATGTCAGGGTCTAGATCGCCTTTGAAATCTGCTCACAGTGCTGAGTAGCTTGCTATGCCTTTGTAGATGCATGGGAATATTCGCTGAGTTGAGTTTATTGAAAGACCTCTGGCCTGAAAATCCAAGTCCCAAATAATGCCACAGGCCATGGACATGAACGCAGTTTGCCTGCTGTCCCTGCTTTATAGAGCTGTACTTGCTGGCTTCCTTGTCATCACATGAGGCCAAGTGACTAGTTTTGGCCATTGAGTTGTGAGCACAAGTGTCATGTCACTTCTAGGGTAGACCATTTAATTTGTGGTGTGAGACCTTTCAGAGATCTCTTTTTCTCTCTACCACAGTAACCAGCAATATTTCCAAGAGAGTAGCTAGTCAGACGGGGGCCCCAAGTAAGGATAACAAAATGGTGAACTGGAAACCTCTGCCTATCCAGGGTTAGACAAAAAGCATGAGTATTAAACCCTTGTTTAAGACATGGAGATTCTGAGTTAGTCCTGACCCCAGCACAACCTCACTTGTCATGATGGATGTAGCCTTGGTCAACGCAGTCCATAACGAAAGTGATCTTCCAACATTAGGTAGTACACAACCATGTTTCACGCAGGTACTTACTCAACTTATCTTATTTTCCTTCTGTGACTTCTAATATAGCAATAGGGATAGGTAGGCTAAGCAGAACCCTGTTTGCAGGTAGGACCCCAGGGAGTGGAAGTGGCTTATTGGCCCCTCAAGTCATAAAACTGCCACTAACAGTAGGAGTCTTTGCATGTGATGTGTTCATTCATTTATACCAGAGATAACAAACTCAAATGCTTTGAAGAAGCAAATAGGCAAATATCTGGGGAGTGGTGGCCTATGGGAAAATGAAGAATGCATGCATTAAGAGCATTCAAATTCAAATTAAAAACAAAATCCATGCTGGGCAAGAGAAGCACATTTGCAGGTCTATGTGCAGGTTTGCAGGTTTGGCACTTTGTGACCTCTGATTTATAGAGTCATTCATTAGTGACTCAAGAGTGAACCCACAAATGAACCCATACAAGACTAGAGTCCACATAGGGGTGCCTGGGTGGCTTAGTCGGTTAAGCGTCTGACTTTCACTTAGGTCATGATCTCGCGGTTCGTGGGTTCGAGCCCCGCGTCGGGCTCTGTGCTGACTGCCAGCTCAGAGCCTGGAGCCTGTTTCAGAGTCTGTGTCTCCCTCTCTCTCTGACCCTCCCCTGTTCACGCTGTCTCTCTCTATCCTAGAAATAAAATAAAAATATTAAAAAAAAAAAAAAAAGACTAGAGTCCACATAGAGAAGTTTGTTTACTGAGCTACCCGGTGGTTATATAGCACATACTATGTACCACACACAGTTCTCAGAACTTTATAAATATAAATTTAAATCTTTCTAACAATCCATATTGTCTCCATTTTATAGATTAAAAGATAGGCCCAGAGAAGCTGAGTCATGTGTCCAAGGTCACACTAGTAAATGGTAGAGATAGCCTGGCCCCAGAGTCTGTGCTTTTAATTTTTTTTAATGTTTGTTTATTTTTGAGATAGAGAGACAGAATATGAGCAAGGGAGGGGCAGAGAGAGAGGGAGACACAAAATCCAAAGCAGCCTCCAGGCTCTGAGCCCTCAACACAGAACCCGACACGAGGCTTGAACCCACAAACCATGAGATCATGACCTGAGCTGAAGCCAGACGCTCAATCAAATGAGCCACGCAGGCGTGTCCCAGAGTCTGTGCTTTTAATCACAGAACAAAGCTCCATCCCAAAAGACCCATAAATGGATAATACAAGGTAGACTGCGGCAACAATCTTGAAGATGAAATGATCATGTGATTGACTGTGCAAACACCCCTTAGTAGGAGAGGTTTCCTGTCCAGAGGATTTCATTAGGCAGGCTCATATTTGATGTTTATTAATGAAGTAAAAATAAATCTGTTCATTTGTGTTTTGGCAAGCTGATTTATTACTTCATTTAAGTGGGGTTTGCTTTAGGAAATAAGTTGAATTCATTCTAAAGTCTTAAAAACTAAAACAGAGTACTTCACACTTTGACTATTTCTTTGCTTTTTAAAATTTAATTAGCTTTAGATGTGAAGATCAGTGATCTAACTTTATTGGTTTGCGTCGGTCTCAGGGCCAAATTTGTGGGATCTGAAGGTTATTTGGGAGGCCTTACTTTGATACTGGGGCACCTGGGTGGCTCAGTTGATTATGCATCTGACCCTTGATTATAGCTCAGGTCATGATATCGTGGTTCGTGGGTTTGAGTCCTGCACTGGGCTCTGCACTGATAGCATGGAGCCTGCTTGGGATTCTCTCCTCCCTCTCTCTCTGCCTCTCTGTTTCTCTCTCTCTCTCTCTCTCTCTCTGTCTCAAAAATAAAGAAATAAACATTTTAAAAAGAAAGAGAATACAATATTAAATGTAAAGAGTTCAGCAGGTATTGTGGCAGAGACATGTCCCCGGGAGGGGTCCTGCAGCTTTCGCTCCACTCGTTTCATGGCAGATCCACTTTGGGTTTCTCACCTCGGGTTCTTCTAAGCATTCCATCAAAATGTCACAGCACCTCAAGTTTGCTTTTAATTTTCAATTACTTTGAAACTACAATCATGTCCCCCTTAAAAAATGCTTCCAGAATTTAGGAAACAAAGAATACTGGGAGTAGCTGTACAATTATTCTTTGAAGCAGTCTGCAGTATCTGTAGAATTACAGATATAGCCAGCACATTGTTATGTTTTGCCTATCAACCACATAATTCAGTATGACAGGTGGATGAGAAGGCAGAGAAATTTAAAATGTTATGACTCTTTGCCAAAATGAGGCCAATGCAAAACAAATAAAAGTATTGGAAATCCTAATTTACATCAGTGAACACATTATTGTACTCACCAAACTGTCTACTGGATTGAATAAAAAATAAAAAATAGTCCAATCTATAGGAGAGAATGAAGGAATACTAGAATTGCTAATGTAGCCCTAATATAGCACCTGAGATGGAGACTGTTCAATTCAATATACTATAAAAACAGTAAATTCATGAATGACTGAATATGTATGTTCAAGGAATGAGAGGAAGGATAGATAGTGCTAATGGCCGTCACAGCCTCCCCCTTAAGCCCCAATCTGCCACTGCATCTTTTATTTCTAAACCATTAGCCACATTCTGAGGGAGGTGGTTAGACTGCCTCAGTATAACAGATGTCTTTATGTTTATAAATTGTGTAAATCTGTGAGGGAATCAGATTCACAATTATGGGTACATACACTTATGGGAGGAATTCTTAAGAACTTAGAGAAAATGCTTTTAGAAGAACTCCTTCCTTCAGTCCCACCTACATTTGTAATCGCTCCCTCTGGGTATGATAAACACACTTGCCCCAGACTCAGGATGCCTCATTCCATGATATATCCTATTTGGTCATTAAATAACAGGACTCAATATTAATGTTGGCCTTCTCCATCCCTTTAAAACAAAGTGTTTTCAGCCAAAGATATTAAACTAGTCAACCGCTCTTTTCTCCTGTCAGAGAAACAGCCAGCATCCTGAAATCACAGCTCATTTGTACCACATTGGCGTGAATATTCAGACTCCATTTGTCTCCAGCTCTTAAAAGCTGGTGTTAGAGTGAATGACAGACATTTTGTTTTGAGTTAGCAGAAAGGAGGAGGAAAAAAAGGCCCAAGTAATAATTTTGGCCTAAAATATCTGTTTCAGGGAATGCAGCTCTGCCCTTTACTTAGTGAAAGTCAATTTAAAAAATCTAGATTTAATTTGGAATTAAGTTGGGCCTGGGATATAGAGAATGGTAGGAAGGAAACTGTTTCAGATTCCTCCCCACCCCACCAACCCCAGACCTAGCACTTGTTCTACCTAAATCCTATTGGAGTATGGCTGCACATAGTGCAAGATATTCACTATTTCATGTTGTTAAACCTCCCAAAGCAGAGTTCAGAAGCAGCCGAATTTGTGTTCTTGGATTATACAAATCCAATCATAGTTGGAGCCTCAGGTAAGACTTCTGATCATTTTGGTTGAAAGCTATTAAGTAGCACAATCATTCTTTATCTCTTTACTCATGACTGTTAGGCAAAAGTCTGGAAACAAGTTCTAGAAGAACCTTTTTCTAGAAAGTACTCCTGGCACCACTGTCTATTTTTTCCCCCTGCCCTCTGTGGCCGTCATATTGGCTTGCCCGCCCTGGACCAACCTCCTTCTGTCAACAGCCATGCTAGGCAGGGATGGGTGCTTCCATGGAGGCACCTCTTAAAGCCAGGTGCAATTCCCTGGCCAGGAAAACTCCACCAGGCCAAAGTTACAAAATCTGCATATGGTGATGTTGGAATGTCCTCTTACCCTTCTTAACATGAAGGTTCCAGAACGTTGATGAGACCATGGAATTTGTGTTCCTCCTCTTCCCTCAACCCCTAACCAAACTTGGGCTCATTGTGTATTTTCTTCCTATACCATATGACAAGGACTTGAGTGTTGGCTCTTGTAGGTGAGACTCTTGAGGAAGGAGTGGATTCAAGACATTCTCACATATGAGGCTGGTTCTACAGCTACTATCAGAAATCTATAGAGAAGATTCTTAGTATAAGAAAGATTCCTTCAGATCTTGTGATAGCAAGTTTGGGCACACTTGAACTAAACAAGAGACTGAGCACTTTATTAAGGGTGTCCAGGGAGACTTGTTCTGCAAAACTCAAGGAAAGAGGAAGAAAAAAACCTCTTTCCTCTCCATCTGGAGCTTCAACTGACTCCAAAAATATTGGCCCATTGTGGTTATAAACTCTCCCATTTATGCTGTTCTTAAACAAGGGCAAATACTTACAACTCAAAGTACTTCTTTTACATGTTCATAGGAAAATCATCTTTCTCTCCAAACCCTGTAGCTGACTGAAATTAATGAAACACAGTTGGGAGGCACCTATGCTGGCCACTGGCCACCATTCATTTGGAACACCCCATCTAGACCATTCATGAATTGTAGAGCTATTTTCTCTTGACTACAAAATTTCTCCTTTCTCATTATAGGTAAAAACCACTGACTCAGGTGTCACTGATACTTTGGGTAGCTGCATAAAAATTGGCATCTTTTCCTGGCTACTCAAAGAACACCAAGAGGGAAGTGTGGAAGTGAGTAGTCTAAGAAACCTGGTATCTTACAGTTCACTAGAGAAAATGGTGGGGTTTGTAGACAAGAAAGAGGAAGTTTCCAGACCTCAGATAGCCTCTTCCACTGTTACCAGACAATCCAAGGAAAGATCAAGATTCTGCTAAAGAAAGAATTAAGAGAGAAGGAGAGGGGAAAAAATGCAAAAAGAAAATTTAAAGCAAGAAAAGTAATACTGTGGAAAATGAAATGGATAAATATTTTTCCTTCTTTTATTTGTCACAGAAAGCAGGAAAAATTAAGGAAACTCGTACTCGGGTAAACCTGGCCTCAATAGAAGTGACAATTCTGGTGGGGCCCAGAGAGAAGATTGTTATGGCTGTCATGGTTCATGGCCCCTCCATACTCCACCAGCTTCCATTCTGGCTTGGCTGTGAAGCCCCAAAATATTGCCAAAGCCTCCTGGAGGGCACAGGTAGAGTGGGGAAACCAGTAGGGATCAGCAGACTAAGGAAGGAGTTCAGTGCAAAGGACATACATTCCCCTCTACTGAGTCCTTTACTGACTGTCTAGACAAGATGATGTTCTATGGCATCAGTCCCTGAGAAAGATCTGCCTTCTGTCTCTTCGTACATTGAGGAGTCCAATGCCAGGCTCCTCTATTGTCCAGTCTGATCAGCTTTGATTGGCTGATGAAAATGGCCCCAAAGGGAAGGCATTGATGTTTGAGACCCCCCCTGGCAGAAACTTAGGGAGTCAAACACATGCTCATGGGTGCAGTTTGCTAGAGGATGGCAAAGGTAAGGAGGGCAAGCCCCAGAGGAATAGTTTGGGGCATAGCTCCAAAGGAAAGGACAGAAGAATAAATAAAATAGGGTCAAATAAATGAGGAGAGAGAAAAAGGCAGACATACACATGAGTTAATATACCTGTTCTTACAAACCCTCATTAAGATTCGCATGTAGATTTCTTCTTCATGGGAGGGTTCCTCTGTTATTTACCAGGAAAACCTACACACCAATTTCTGGTGGCATTTTGGAAACACTTTTCCTCTCTCTCCACAAAATCTCTCTGGATGACCTCATCCCCTGCCATGGATCTAATTCCTAAGTAGAGGTTATGACTGAGAACATCTCTGTCTCCAGCTCTCACCTGAACTTCAGACTGGTGTATGCCCTTGATGTCCCACAAGTCCTCATACTCAGTAAATCACACTCTAAGCTCATGGTCTTTCCTTCTTGTCTCCTGGAACAGCATTCTCATGGAAGAGTGATAGGATCTGGGGCAGGCTCATGCTATGTACTATCTCCTACTACCTTTTTGAGGAGAGAGGTAACGTTCTGCTGTCAGCTAATCATGTTTTTTCTTTTGGCCACTCTCCAGTCTTGACTTACTTCTACCTGTTGTGGTAAAGGGCAGCAAATGAGGAAAAAGTGCCACTAATAATCATCACTGGGAGATAGTCTTAAGGCAAATAACTTATAGGTTCAGAAGTTATGTCTAATCATTCATTCATTCAATAAATGTTATTAATGTCTATTATATATACAACATCCCCTACTGCTGTGAGAGATGTAAAAACCACACTCTTCGATTTCAAAAATTATACGATGTCTTGGACAATGAGAGCCACACAATAAAGGGCTGTGACATACCACAGAATAACCAAGTGTTCTGAGAGTGATGTCAATGCTAAGGAAGTTCGGGAGAGGAACCTGAGGGAAGTGCATCTGCAACAATCTAAAAATCAGCATGTTAGAAACACATGATGATGGGCTATTATGGATTGAATTGTGTTGCCCCAAGTTTGTATGTTCAAGTCCTAACCTTCAGTACTTCAGAACGTAACCTTATTTGAAGATCAAGTTTTTAAAGAGGTAATTAACTTAAGATGAGGTGATTAGTGGGTCCTAATCTTCTAGGACTGGTGTCCCTGTCAGAAGAGGAGATGCTGGACACACGGAGAGAGACACCAAACACGTGTGCATGCTGCAGTTGGCCATGTGAAGACACAGGGAGAAGACGGCCATCTGAGAGCCAAGCAGAGAGGCTTCAGAATAAACCAAACTTGCTGACATCTCACCAGAACTGTGAGGAAATTTCTGTTGTTTAGGCCAGCCAGTCTGTGATATCTTGCTTTGGCAACCTGAGCAAACTAATACAGGCTGCAACTGATAGAATCTGGAAACAACGATTGCCTGAGAATCACGCTGAATTTCCAAAAAACTTTCTCTCCTACTGGTGCCACCCTGGGTAAAACTGTGAACAAGTGAAGTTTCCCTTACTTTCTCCAGGCTCCACCTTCTGCAATCTCCTCTTTTGGCCCCCCAGTAGACCTTCTGCTTGTGGAATTTCTCCTCCCAGCTGAGGAGGGTTCATGGGAAGTGACCAGTACTTACTGCCCCTGAAACTCCCAGTGTCTGTGCAAAGGTGAACTTACTCACTGGGGAAGACTGACTCATGACCTCTCTGTTCCCTCAAGTCATCAGCATCCTTTGCAGGAAGTGAAGACTTCATTATTGATCTAGAACTGTTTTGTTTAAGATATGTATGCAGGAAAGAAATAAAGCAAAAAATCAAATTATAAAACAGAAAAACAATTCTTTGACAGATTAGTTGGTAAATAAACCATGAGGACTATAGTAGAAAGACTGGCTTCTCACAATGCATCTTTAGGTGCCAGAATTTAGAAAATCAGGCAGAGAGGCCAGGAGAAGAGCCTCCCCATCCCCACAATCACATAAATGCTACTCACAAGAAAGCAATCAGATGTCCACTTCTAAGCCTTCTGGTTGATCACCAATCCCTGCAGAATTTGATTGAAGGATCTCCAAATGTTTCAATGACACCTGGTATAAAAGGAGGATGAAGACATGATTAAGTAGAGTGAATTTTACTTAATGTAGACCATATATTTTAAAATACAATCTCTTCCTCAGGTACTATTATGAGTTAGGACCTAAAAGGGGAAATAAAGCATAGATAGAAATGGATACTGTACATTTGTATTTTAAAGAATATGAATACAATTATTCCAGAGTCAACCCCTAACTTATTCTAAATAATGGGGTAGAGAAGGTGGTACAGTTAATACAAAACAGGGAATACTATAAATGCCAATAATCAAAGACAAGGACACCCCTTCTCCAAGCCCAACCCTCAATCCTTCTAAGCTTCAGACTCTCAAGGACCTTTGCACTCTTTGTTTTCTCCACAGTTTTCTTCTGGTGATGGTCAGGAACTTGACTGATCAGTAGAAGAAGGTCTGGAGGATTACAAATAATGATAGAAATGTACTAGTAATCTAGAGTTAACTCACACTCGAAACACATTAATAAATATTAAACATCAGAATGACCAAAGAAATAACAACTGTGACAGTAAATCACCACCATACCCCTAAGTCTTCCCCTAACATGATGCAACCAGGGCTTCTAATGAGTATGAAATGCAACTTGGGGCTTTTAATGTTTGCCTTTAATGGAGCAGAGTAATGGGTCTCAAGTGGACTTTAAGAATATAGCTTGCCTTCCTCCATCCCCACCCTCTGCCACTTGGCATTGGAAGAAAACAGAAGCTCACAGAGGTTAAGGGACTGGCTTGAAATTTCACTACTAGAAACTAGGCTTGGATTCCTAGATTCTCATTTCAGCTTTCACAAGTAAAAAACAAAACAAAACAAAACAAAAACCTCCGTAGTGTGTTACTTATAGTTTACATCCATCTGAGGGAGGTTGTTTTGCAAACTAGGGATCAGGGAACCTTGAGGGTTCACAAATTCAGCAGCAAATCCAGGTACCATCCCTTTCCTTATTTTTTTTTTAAATTCAAGTTAGTTAACATAGAGTGTAGTATTGGTTTCAGGAGTAGAATTTAGTAATTTATCACTTACATATAACACCCAGTGCTCAGCCCAACAAGTGCCCTCCTTCATGCCCATCACCCATTTCCTTAATCTTGAGCTGCCACTCAGCCATGTCCAGCTCCCCTTCCTCAACCTCTACCACCCCTTCCTCCTCGTCCCAAGTGCAAGCATCTCCTTTGTATCGCCATACATCTAATATACCTTGCCTAGCATTCTGGGGACGTGGGCCCTCATCTTAAGGAGACTAAAATCCAGTTGGAATGATAAGACATATAATTAACACTTCTGGGTTACAAAGCCAGAAAATGACAAGAGCTCCCAACCCCATTTAAATTCCTTTTCTTCTACTGTGGGTTGAAGTTTGGAGGTCTTTTCTGTAAATCTGAAGTGAAGGGGATGATAAAATGGTGAGCATTTCCTAGCTGGAAAGTCTGCTTCATAATCTGGTTCCTTACAGCATCTGGTCCCCTGCCAGCATGCAGTAGGACATCAAGAAATACCTGTTGAATGAATGAATGTACTAGTACATTTCCATGGATGAGTTCCCTAAAACTGTAGGCCAAATTTTGTGCATATTAACTTTCATTAGCTTTTAAAGCAGTCTCCATTTTTCTTCCCCCCAGAATGAGAACCACTTGCTAAATAATTAGCAGAGTACTTGAGGATGGAATTTAGATGAGAATCATTACAAAGAGTGCTCCTATAAGTAAATTTATACACAAACACAGATGGACTGGGGTGCCTGGGTGGCTCAGTCAGTTGAGTGTCCGACTTCGGCTCAGGTCATGATCTCACGGTTTGTGGGTTCAAGCCCCGCATCAGGCTCTATGCTGACAGCTAGCTCAGAGCCTGGAGCCTGCTTTATATTCTGTGTCTCCCTCTCTCTCTCTGACCCTTTCCTGCTCACGCTGTCTCTCTCTCTCTCTCTCTCTCAGAAATAAATAAAAACATTTTAAAATTTAAAAAAAAAAACATGGATGGAAAACCTCTATGTGCCAGGAACATATTGGGGATATGAAAAAGAACAAACAGCTGTGGTACTTGGCCTTATGGTACTTATCGTGTAGTGAACCCCTAGAATAGGTTTCTTAGACTGGCTGCACATTAGAATTTTCTGGGGGGGAGTGTTTTTAGAATATATATAAATACTCCACAGAGGTGTCCAGAAATCTGTACCTTTAATAAGTTGCCTATACCTGGAATGTGATATAGACTATAGTACCCTCCCCACAGAGACCTCCCATCCTTGACCCTTGGGCTTCAACAAAGACATCAGAGACTAGAAGAAAGCAAGAGTTACTTGCCAAGATTATAGCTATACATACTGAGAGACATTTTAATTTGTAGCGAGAAAGTAATTCATAGTATCTTCCCCAAACCCTCTTGCAGGGTCAGTATTTATTTGCCCAGTTTTCCATTCCCTACTTTCAATTCTCTCACTGTTTCCATTTTTTAAATTTACTTATTTATTTTTTAATTTACATTTTAGTTAGTTAATACACAACACAATATTAGTTTCAGAAGAAGAATCCAGTGATTCATGACCTAACATGCTATACCCAGTGCTTATCACAACAAGTGCCCTCTTTAGTACCCATCATCTATCTAGCCTACCCCCCGCCCACATTCCTCCATCAACCCTCAGTTTGCTCTCTATCATTAAGAGTCTCTTGTGGTTTGTTTCCCTTTCTTCTCTTTTTATTTTTAAATTTAGGAATGAATATCAAAAAAATAGAGGAAGAAAATGCTAACAGTGGGAAAACTTATTTTGGTTTATAGTATCTGGGTCTATGCTCATGAACTATCTTGCTAGTGAGACAAAGAGAGAAAAAGAAAGGCTTTCACAAGGAACCATAAAGAGAATGGCAGAGTGACTGAAAGTGGAGTTTGTCTTCAGATATACTTTGCTTTCTATTTTCCAACTTAGAATCCAAAAGCCACAAAATTAATGAAGCTCCTACTCTCTATTTTAAGATCTTTTTCTACCACCAGTTACCTTGAAACTTCCAATAGATTCCTGGGTGAGCCATTACTCACTGGATCCCTTTACATTTTCAATTTGGTGCCTACCACATGGATGCTGGCTGGCCTGGCTCAGAGGCAGTTGCCAAAATTCTCTGCAGGCAAATATGATTCTAGACTGGATGGTAAAGAAGGAAAAGACCTGAGATGAAGGAAGAGGGGAAGGGAGAGAGAGCAGGATTGTGTTAGGCAAGCGAGCCTGTCACCGTTCCACAACCCCCTTCTCAACCAGTGGTGAACGGTCGGGTGCTATTTACTGCTCTTGTGATTGAGCTGTCTGCTCAGGCATGTGGGGACATTAGGGTTTTATATGAAAGCATTTGATATGGGAGAATCAAGGTGTAAAAAAAAGAAAGGAGAAATTTACCTCCTCTCAATCAGATTTCTAGTCCTCCAAGAATAGTGATTTTCTTAAAAACCTCAAAAACTAGCTAAACTCACTCAGTAGCATGAGAAATAGAACCTAGTCCTTTCCTAGGTCACACAAATTAAAAAAAATTGTCAGTACATATTTGCAAAAAAGGATTACAATTCCACCTTAAATTTCCTACCACAAGTATTCACAGAAAGATGCCATTTTCCAAAAGGACACCAAAGGGGAAGGTCTTAAATCATAATTTATTGTAACAGGTAGTTAATGCAAAGGTTAAATTAGGATCTTTTACAAAAAACTTTGTATAGTCAACAACAACCAGGTTTTCATTAATTTAAAATTTTACCTTTAAAATGTGGTTGAATTAGTACTCCTTGATTTTAACATTAATATTTATATTCAAAAATCCCCCATGGCTCCTTTATAATATGCTCTGCTTTCATTATGGACATAAGAAATACTATGTATTTTTTCTCTTTTTATTTTAAAGTTTATTTTGAGAGAGGGAGAACACATGTATGCAAGCAGGGGAGGGGCAGAGAGAGAGAGAGAGAGAATCACAAGCAGGCTCTGCACTGTCAGAGCAGAGCCTGATTTGGGGATTGAACTCATGATCTGTGAGATCACAACCTGAACCAAAATCAAAAGTTGGATGCTTAACTGACTGAGTCACCTAGGTGCCCTATAAATACTATATATTAAGATCTCTTAGTGCCAGGCCGTGTGCCAAGCACATGGTACACATCCATCTCATCTGATCACTATAGCCACCTGAGTGAGGTATGTATTCTTACCTTAGGATAAGCACTGAGAAATTCATTCTTCTTAAGTCATTTGCTTCCCTTCACTCAGCTAGTAAGGCAGAGAAGCAAGTATTCAAACCCAAGGGCTGGCCCAGCCTGATGGGAGAATAAGAAGGATACGTGCCCGCATTCACTTACTCACTGAGCGGGGTACTCTGAGCCAGGATGAGCCACACGGAGACGAGCAAGGACTGTTGTCACAGAGCCTGTGTTCTAGCGGGGCAGAAACAACACAGGTGTTTCTGACAGTGAGTAAATAAAACCGCATGTTGTGACAGAGGGCCACTGGGAGGTCACTGGAGGCTGAATGGTGAGAGATGGTGTCTCCGAAAGGAGGACACCTAGGCTGAAAATACATTTCCAGGAGGCAGCAGTGCGTGTGAAGATCTAGGGAAAGAGTGTTCTAGGAGGAGCCCTGGAGAATCCGGGCCCGAGATAGAGGCTTTTATAAGTTCTGTGTGCTCTGTGATCATGCAACTCTTTCAAGTTACTTGGCCCCTATGGGACTCAGGCTTATCTGTCTGTTGGCAGAGTACCACAATGCTGAATAGGGACTTACCAAAAAATGATCCTCTAAGCACAGCCTTTGCTGGAAATCACGACAGTGGCAGTGGTGCTGTTGATCTGTTCCTACGCACAGAGGAGGGTGCCAGGGATGCACGTGGCCACCTCTGCATTCAGTGCCCAGAGTGACAGAGGTCCCCTTACACCCCCTTTCACTTGGTAAACTTGAAGAGAACTGCTTTCTGTGGGTTTATGTGAGCTCCTTTCAGTCTTGTGCATTGGAGGATAAGGCCGAATGTTTCTTAATAATAAAAGAATGAAAAGCTATGGGACATAATCCTTGGAATGGGAAAGGAATGGTAAGTAGCTATTTCAGTCTTAGTTGGCAGGAAGTCACATAATTTGTGGGGATGGAAATTAAAATAAAATATTAAAAATAGATCTATGGGTTGTAGTCAGAATGAGCCAGTAACAATAAAACATCACTAATTGTCTCTTGTGAATTGTCTCTGTTTTTCATTTGTAGCTGAATATGGGAGCAAGGAGTATTTTAGAAGGGAAGAGATACATGATCTAAGGGAATTTGGTCACTTAAATAAATACTAATGAGTCAACTGACCTTGACCAAGTCATTTAACCACGTTAGGCTGCTCAATTCCTTCATGTGTAACAAGAATTTTTTGGAATGGAGTTTTAAGATCCCTCCAATTCAGATGGTTTGTATGTAGTTTTATGATCTTCCAAGGGGGAAAAAATGTCTTGTATATGTCTCAGTATCTGTGAATGGCTTTGTTACGATTGTGAATAAAACAAGTTCAACTGAACTCACCATTTTCAACATCGAACAGGCTGCTCTGAGAAGGGTATTGCTTTGCAGAAACCACTGACCCTCCTACCCCTTCCCCATCATTTCTAGGAGATGAGTATATTTTATTGCTCCAAGAGAAATGATAATATATTACAAAATAATATCCATCATTTATTGAATGTCTACTATGTGCAAGGTACTTGATATCTGTTATCTCATGTGATCTTCAAAAGAAAACTGTGAAACCGGTTCTTTTTATTATTCTCATTTGAAAGCAAGGAAACAGATCCAGAATCACTATCATGTAGTCAGTAAGTAGCAAAGTTGGAACTGCGTCTCAGATTTGTTGGACTCCAAAGCTCTTCCCACGACCGAAAACTTGGAGGAGTCAGAGCTGCCAACAATGACATTTCTTCTACTCTTTTGAGCTCTATACAAAAGAAAATGTTTTTGAAGGAGGGTCTTAATGAGTCTGTTTAATGCAGACAGACTGACTTCTGCATTTGCCGTGAATGGAGTAGCTTGCGGCATTTTGGCGCTCTCAATGAGAAACAGCTAGAAAATCTGGATGAAATTCCAAAGACCAAAAACTCTGTTTAAAGGCCTCAGAGAGCTGCTGCAATAACCACGACTTAAGGGCCAACATTCTGGAGGGTAGGAAGGACTGGAAAGGTGACCTCACATTCACTGATTTCTCCCTCAAGGCATTTGCTGAATCTTTAAGATCAAGAACAGGAGAGAGAATAAGAAACCAAGCACAATTTTTCTGAATTGCAAAGCACAGTCATCGTCAGTGTCTCTCAGCTGAGTAGGAAAAGCTTTAAGAAGGAAGAGCCATTTTGGAGTTGACAGAGCTATTCTATATCTAATTGTAGTGGTTTTTACACAACTACATGCATTTGTCAAAACTTACAGAACTCTACACTAAAAGGAGTCAATGTTACTATATGTAAATTATGCTTTGACAAAAAAATGGAAGAAAGAAAAGAAGAAAAGCGTCTGGGGATATAATCTCAATAGGACCCTTAGAGAGTTCATCCATGAAGAGGGGGCAGACTGAAAATCCATGGAGTGATACAAGCTCACCTCAGCCCGAATTAAACTAAAGCGAATTTCCCAATCTATCAAACTACCAGAACATGGGTAACCCTCTCTGGAGGAAGGCAGTATCATCCAGTATTCAACTGGATATGCATATGGAAAAAACGAAAACTACTCCCTGACTTCTTTTAACACCATACCCTCCATCCCACTCCCCTCAAAAAATTCCAGATTGAGTGTAGATCTAAATGTGAAAACTGACACATGTAAGCTTTCAGAAAAAAAGTATATGATACACCCATGTTCTTGAGACGGGCAAAGATTTTATAAATCACAAACCATAAAGGAATAAAATTGATAAATTTCACATTGAAATTAAAAACCATAAAGAGAGTGAAAAAAAATCAGTAACACGTATATCTGACAAAGGACTTGTATCCAGAATACATAAAGAGTTTCCACAATAAGAAATCAATAAGAAAAATACAGATGACCCAATGGTAAAATGGGTTAGGGCTTTAAGGGGGACTTCAGAAAAGAGGATACTAAAATGGCCAATAAGCATATGAAAAAGTGCTCAATCTTATTAATCATTAGAAAAATTCAAATTAAAAACACACACCGTTAGAATAGCTAAAACTTAAAAGACTGACAATTCAAAGTGTTAATGAGCAACTGGAACCCTCATGTACTGCTGTGGGAATGTAAACTGGTACAGTCACTTAGGAAACATACTTGGCAGTTTCAGCTGCTGAAATAGAATATTTGTATATCCTGTGACCCAGATATCTTACTCCTAGGTGTGCACACAACAAATATCCATTCAAATATTCATCAGAAGACATGAATTCGAATAGATGCTCAGAGCAGCACTTTTCATCCACAAACAGGAAATCACCTCAATGTCTCCCAATAGTAGAGTGGATAAGTTGTAGCAGGCAAACAATGAAATTCTGTGTAACAGAATGATGTAAGCATTGCTCAGGCAATGAATCTCAGAAGCATAATATTAAACAACAGAAGTGGCGCACACACACACACAGAAGGATTCCATTAATATAAAATCAAAAAGCCGACAAAACTAATACTTACTGTTAGCAATCAGAATAATGGTTACCCTGGGGCAGTGGGGGTAAGGAGTGGGGGGTGACTGTAAAAGGAAGCACAAGGGATGCTTCCGAGATGCTAGTAATGTTCTGTTTCCTGATTTGGGAGGGGATGACACCATTATGTTCATTTTGTGAAAATTCTTCATGCTGTACAATTATGATTTGTACACTGTTCTGTATGTTATACCTCAAATAAGGATTATTTTTACAACATGTGAAGAGAAAAAGATGAAGCCTCAGCTGGGAAAGATGACAACTAATGGGGATTTATGAGCTCAAGATATATAAAATCATAAAGTTCAATATTTCTGGTCATATATTATACCAGTAGGGAAAAGAAAGACAAACCATGAGAGAAAACAAGAAGGTAATACAAATCAATGTACTCTGCAGGGGGAAAGCCATAGTTGGGAAGGCTGGGATCAATTTGGCCAGTTATTTCTAAATTAAAAGTCAACACTGGATTATTTACCAATGACTTAGTGAACTTTCCATAGATATATTTTGGCTTACTATATCTTAGAAGGGAAAGTTTGAATGTTTTTGCAAGTGGCCCATACCAAAGCAATTCAAATACAGGGGCTACTTATCATCTTAAGATGTGGTGAAACTTCACGTCCATTCAGCCCCTTGCTCACTAACCACACTGTTTCTTCTCTTCACTTTCAACCACCCACCTTCCCAAATCTATCACCCATGGTGCACATGTGCATCAGGCTCTTGCATAAGACTTCCTCCTTACTTGTTTAAATTGTATGTTTCCATTTAAATTTTTGTCTGTGTATCTTGTATATTTTTCCACAGTACACTTGTATTTCAGTGTAAATTTTTATGTCTGTAGGAGAGTCTCTTGGTTTTAGTAGGATACATTTTTCATGTTACTATGGATTATGCATATGGACATATCTAGATACTTGTATAAATTAGTGGATAAGAGAGATAAGATGCATTAATAGCATACCGTGTTAGAAATTTATTTAGCCAAAAAGGTTAAATAAAGGAAGAAACGAAGGAAATTTTTAAACTATTCAGGTGAGTTGAACGTTGGTCTTTCCCTTGAAAGCAGCATGAGATTGTGAGAGAAGACGGACTGTGGGGTCATAATAGAGGTATGACCTTAAGGACATTCTTTGTTGGATATCAGTTACTTATTTTAAAATCAAAACGATTAGAAATAATAAGTGTTGGCAAGGATGTGGAGAAAAAGGAATCCTTATTCAACCATTTCCATAATGGTACAGCCATTGTGGAAAACAGAATGGAGGTCCCTCAAAAAGTTAAAAATAGAAATACCATATAACCCAATAATGTGTTTCCATATTAGTGGAAAAAGCAAAACCACTAATTTGAAAGGATATATGCACCTCTCTGCTCTATGTTTATTACAGCCCTATTTACAATAGCCAAGATATGAAAGCAACCTAAATATCCATCAATAAATGAGGAAATTTGGTACACACACACACACACACACACACACACACACACACACACTGAAAAATTATGCAGCCGTAAAAAAGGATGAGATCATGCAACTTGAGACAAAAATGGATGATCCTAGAGGGTCTGATGCTAAGTGAAATAAGTCAGACTGAGAAAGACAAATACCATTTGGTTCCACTCATAAGTGGAATCTAAGAAACAAACAAGCAAATGAATAAACGAACAAAAAGCTGAATCAGACCTATAAATTCACAGGACAAATTGATGGTTGCCAGAGGGAAGGACATGGGATGCTAGGCAAAATGGGTGAAGGGCAGAGGAAGACACAGGTTTCCAGTTATAGAATGAGTAAGGCATGGGAATGAAAAGCACAACGTAAGGAATACAGTAAATGATACTGTAATAGCAATGTAGCGGGGCAGATGGTAGCTCCACTCATGGGGAACGTGGCACAATGTATAATAAACTTGTCAAATCACTAAGCTGCACACCTGAAACTAATGTATCATTGTGTGTCAACTATCCTCAAAAAAAGAAGGAAAATAAGAGGGTTTTGTTCTCTTTGCCTTCATAGTATGTTTTTAATGCCCCTATGATGGCATTGTCACAGGGAACTGTCATTGTATGTGGATAGGCTTATTGATGGCCAGGACACAGTCTTATTGATAATTCTATCCCAAGCATTTTGCATATACCATGGCATATATCATGTGCTCCATAAAAGTCTGCTGGGAGGGTGAGTGAGTAAATGAATGAATTAGCATATCATGAGCCCATAACTGAACCTAGAATGCTATAGGCCCCAAGTGAACTTTCCTCCTTTCTTTTCCTCCTTCCTTGTTATTCTGTATCTGGAAAGCAGAACTAATCAAAGGAACACTCAGTTTATTTCTATATTATTAGGGTTCCAGGACTAGCAGCAGGGAAATTCTGTTGAATTTCCCTTAAAATTTCAAGGAGCACAAAAAATATAGCTTACATACATGTTCTCAGAGGAGCCAATTTTGTACAAGTATGAAGAAGAAAAAATATTTCTTAATGGAACAGAACAGGATTACAAAATAGTATGAAGGGAGGGCCTTGATGTCTTTAAAAGTGTCTGTTTGCTGCAGCCTTTCCTATTTTTTTTTTTAACAATTAATGAATTAAGAATAATCCACGATGCTATTTGTACTGGCCAAAATCTTTCAGTTGTTAATAAAAGAATGAGAGTGGATTTTTACAGGCAAGATAATTCCTGATTGGAGAAGCAAAAAGAATGTATCCATGGCAGAGTGAAGGTCAGATGTTTATTTTTAAGCTTTATGAAAAATTCTCTACTTGAATCGGAAAGAGAAAGTCATTTATGGCAGTATGAAGAAAGCTCTGGACTTCTCATGGGAAAGTAGCTGACGTCAGTGCTTGATAAGCTTCTTGTGGCCACAAACATACAAGACATTGATCCTGAGATAAATGTAAATCTTTCTCTTTACAGGATCGTGGTGTGCCTGCAGCTGGAACTTGGTAGAACTATCATACATCAAGAGAGACCTGATACAGATATTAAAAATCCCAAAGATTGTAGAGAGGTGGTGGCAGGAGGGTTTTTGTTGCTGTCGCCATTACCATCAGTATCACCAACACCACCGTCATTATTATCATTATCATTATCATTATCATTATCATTATCAAAGCACACTGATGTTTACTCTATTTGTAATGCACTATGTAAAATGTTTGGGCTCCAATGAATGATAAGAAACAGTACACCTAACTTTAATGTATATTTACTTTTCCAGACTGCAACCTGCCTGGCCCTATTCTGTCAATGTGTCCATGTATAGCTCCTTTGCTTTTTAAATTGAGAATCTATTATTTATCAAGTATTATTTTTAATTTTATTTTAAAAATAGTGATGTTATTAAGGTGGAGTATGCATACTCTACAATTCACCCATTTCAAGTGTACAATTCAGGTTTTTAGTATATTAAGAGTTGACCAACCAACACCAAAACGAATATAGAACATTTTCATCACCCAAAAAGAAACCCTACACCCTGTCGCCATCACCCTCCTCTGAGTCTCTCCTATCTCCCCAGGCCCAAGCACCTACTCATCTATATTCTGTCTCCATAGAGTTCCCTGTTCTGAACATTTCATGTTCATATATAAATATAAATGTAAATATAAATATAATATGTGGTCTTTAGTGACTAAATTCTTTTACTTAGCACAATGTTTTCAAAGTTCATCTACATGGTGGCAGGTATTAGTATTTCATTAACTTTCTGACCAAATAATATTCCATGGATATATCACATTTTGCTTATCAATTCATCCATTGATTGACATTTGTGCTGCTTCCATCTTTTGGCTATGATGAATAATGCTGCTATTAACATTTGTGTACAAGTTTTTTGTGGACATGTTTTTCATCTCTCTTCACTCTATATACCTAGCATTGGAATCGCAGGGTCATATGGTAATTCTATTGTGTGAGAGACTGTAGGACACTTTTTCAAAGTAACTATACCATTTTTATCTTTTTACCAGCAGTGTATGAGGGCTCTGATTTTTCTACATCCTTGCCAGCAAGACGGATGGGTTGTAGAGATCTGCTGTGCAGCACAATATAGCATTGTGCATCTAAAAATGTGTTAAACGTGTTAAATGTTTTTGCAACACACACACACATCCAAAGGAAACTGTCTAGCTTCTTAAAAGAGAACTCACACATAAAGAGAAGCAACTACAAAGATTCGAATGCTCATGACTGAATCCCTTTAATCCCAGTAGACTCTCAGTTTACTGACAGTCTCATCCATGAAGTTGCTCCTCCGCAATTATGGATATTCACAAAGAAGCAGTACCCTAATTCAGTACTTTCTGGTTGAGACTACAGGTCATCCAAGTGATTGGATTGTTTATTCAATTCAGTCAACTCATTACACTGTATTGATTCAGTGAATTGAGTTTTGTGTTCCTATTGTAATAATATGTTCCTGTTTATTTAAAGTATTCTTACAATGTTTATTAGTGTTCATTTGATTGCTGCTTAAAATTGAAGTACCTGAGGACAGGGCTACATATTATATTTCTATTTTGGCCAGTTGCTTAAGATGAGCAAAAACAAAGCAAAGTAACACCCAAAGTGGAATGATTCTATTCCTCTTCTGCACTTTTAACCAGCCAGCATTGCCCGCCACTGTCTTCCACCCCAGATGTATGTGCGGAGACCTACTCCAGAGCCTTGAGCTCAGTCATTGTAAAAGCACAAAACACCGACATGAGGAATGTGGGCAGCAGTAGGCCTCAGGGCTTATGCCAGAACCTAGAATCATTTTGTCTGACTCATGTAACAAAAGGTGAAACCATCAGTGTGTGTGTCTCTGAAAAAAACCACTGGTTGGGGCCCCTGGGTGGCTCAGTTAAGTGCAGGACTCTTGATTTCAGCTCAGGTCATGATCTCAGGTTCCTGGGATTGAGCCTCCCCTCTGACACTGTGCTGACAGCACGGAGCCTGCTTAGGAGTCTCTCTCTCTCTACCCCTCCCCCGCTCTTGCACACCTGCGCATGGGCTTCTTTCTCCTTCTCGCTCTCAAAACAAATAAATAAACTTAAAAAAAAATCACTGGTTGATGTCATTCTTCAGCATTTAAAGAAAATCATCCTCTGTATTATCTATCTGCACATCCAGCTGAAAGAGTAGCCAGTGGAGGCTGCAATCCCATGGATAAGATGCTGAGTCCTTTGCACTAGAAAACTGGTATAACACTGCACTTACTCTGTTTATCATCACTCAGTTATCAGTCTGTTTTTGTCTTGGAAACTGTAGACATCGGCAAACACAGCAAAAAAAAAACAAAAAAACCAACAACCAAAAAACAAAAAACAGTGCATGGGGGACCATTTTGTGCACAGGGCCCTGGGAAGGGCCAGTGGAATTCCTCTGATCAGTCTCCTTTTGACTTTTTCCCATAGACCTTGTTCCTGCACTGAAATGTCTGGAATGCTTGGTAGGGATGAAGTGGGTTGGTCATAGGGCAATTATGCTTCCATCATCACTGAGATCAGCTATTTGTGGACTAATTTCCAAGCAACTAGTGACATCACAATAGGTTAAGAATATACATACACAGCATTTTTATAGTAAACAGAGCTTTCATATTGCTTTTCTCAATGATTTTCATGGCAACTCCAGAGGTCAGTAAGACACGTACCATTTGTAACACTTTAAAAATGGGACTTAGAGAAGCCTAGAGAACATAAAAGGTTTACTTTACCCAAACCCTTTTAGCAGGTGGTGGGTAGATCAAGATCCTCAAATCTGTTCCTTTTGCAAAACGCCATTCTTCTTCTATTTGGTCATGTAACAACAAAGTTCATTACGCAGGATCTGTTTATTTTTCATTTTAGGACAAATCAATCATTACATTTGTTTTTAGAAATCAGATCAACCCACTGTTTAATTCCCAGCCAGAGCCATGGGCTAAAAATTTTAAAATAACAATCTCAGGAATTGATTCTTTGTGAGGCCTTTCAATCTGACCTGACGTTGCAGTAATCACCTAGTGGGGAGAGTGTAAAAAGTGACAAACCTACAAGCAACTGTCCTTACATCAGAGCAACAGAACATCGACACAGGTCTATCCACGCATGATGGCACACCGCAGCAGTCTTCCATACGGAGTCTCAATCACAGCATGACTACTGGTGACATGTGTCATCAGAAATTTGAGTTTCCACATGATTCAGTTTTTAAAACATAAGGAAGGACTCCAGGTTATCCCTATAAACTTGACTGGCACTCAATTACATTCTGGGAATCTTTTCGGAGCAGAAGAAAAAGGCTTACATATGTGTGTTCCTATAAATCTCATTCCCCTGCATGTTATATGGAGAAAAAAATTTTTTGAGATTTGCTTTGCTACTATTCCTATTTCATGAGACAGTTAAGTCAGACTCAGTTTGGGATTCTGTTTCCAGTTATCAAATGGATGAAGAGAGACAGGATCTATGTCTTCAAGGAGCTAACTCTTTAGTGGGAAATAAGTGTTAAAGCATTTATATCTTACTCACTTCTTCTTTCTTTGGGCTAATTTCTTTCTTTTTTTTTTTTTTAAACTGAGCCTGGGTGTCTCAATTGGTCAAGCTTCTGACTTTAGCTCAGGTCATGATCTTGCAGTTCATGGGCTTGAGCCCCACGTCAAGCTCTGTGCTGACAGCTCAGAGCCTGGAGCCTGCTTCAGATTCTGTGTCTCCCTCTCTCTCTGCACCTCCCCTGCCCACATTCTGTCTCTGTCTCTGTCTCTCTCTCAAAAATAAACATTAAAAATTTGAAAAAATACTATTGCAGCAAGAACACTAAACATGAAATCTACCCTCCTCATGTCTTACTTCTGTATCCCCAGTGTTTAGCATAGTTCTGAGTGCATATTAATTTCTCTATAAATATGTTAGGTGAATAAATTTATGATATTCCCAGATGTTCAAACTTTTTCATTTCTAAATCTTGACTCATTATTCAGTGTCCTCTTCCCAGGACCAGACTGAAAGCCAATGCAAGGAGGATAATCAGAATGTCACTGTAGTCTGATACTGACGTTTTTACTGGCAATTAGATTAGCTGGTTGATGGTAATGCTGACAATATCCCAGCTTCAATTTGGTATAGCCACAAACTTAAATGCAGGCTGCTTTTAAAAAAGATGAGTGTTCTTAACCAAATGAAGAATAAAGTAAAAATAGAGTTGGGTCAAATGAAACCCATTTCCACATTAACACAATATTTCAAATTGCATAGCCCATAATTAATTTATCTCCAAAGGATGGTACTGCTTAAACATAGTGATGCCTCTATTTATATGCCAAGAAAAATACCAAAAGAAGCCTCTCTATTTTTAACATTGATAGCGGAATTGACTGAATTAAATGAAAAGGATAAATTATTCAATAAAATCTTTTGGGCAATTGCCAGCAAATAACTACTGGGCAGCTCTCTTTTGAAATGGCAATCCTGCCAATATTCAGGCTCAATCATAGGATGAATAGAGCTGAAATATATATCTGTAAAACATGTCTTACAGCTTCAGAAGGAAAAGTTCTAAAATATGCTTTCAGAGACAACAAATCTTACATATTTGGAACACAAAAATGTGATTGTGACAAATCATTGTGCCAAGATGAAAAACCAATGACTGCAAATAACAGAACATACAAATGCCATCCCAGAATGTTGAACAGAACTACAAATACATTGTGTGGACTATACTGGAAGACTGAGAGAGGAAAATTTAGCAGAATCTAAATGCTATCGAGACTGCAGAGATAGACTGTTTAGGGAGTGGTTTTTCTTTCTTTTTTCTGTGCTCTTTCATTTCCTGATATGGCTCAAAAGGAAAAACTCAGAAATGAAAACCAAAACTGTCATTACATTTCTAGGCTGTTTGAATCCAAAGGAGGGAAATCCAGGAGCACTGGCACTTGATCATAAGCTCCCTGAGTGAGAAAATGCGTCTTTATACTGCTTCATGTCCTCACAGTAACTCACACAGTCCTCGACAATTATTTATTGACAGAATGAAATACTGATTGCTTACAAGACTACTTTTGTTTTTATTTTACTCTATTGTAAAAGGTCCCAAATCATCAAATCTGTAAAGCCAGACCCATCTCTGAATGCTTTATAGATACACATCTTATTTTGGAGAATATACAAGTAGACATTTTATTACAGAAAATTTAGAAATTATGTAGAAAAACAATAATAAAGTCTCTTTTAATTGCTCCCACCTTGAGCAATTAAAGCAAACTTTAAAGTTTCAATATATTTCCTTTTAGTTGTTTTTTAGCAACAGAAATGATTCTCTTTTAAAAGCAAATTGAATGTCATGTATTTAATTTTTTCACTTATACATGTTATACATCATTTCTATAACAAGATTCATTACATCTTAGTTTATATAAACATTCCTCTATCACTGAGCATGTAAAGTATTTCAAGTTTCAAATAATGCTGTGATGGAGATTCTTGTACATAAATCTTTATCCCTTGATCTAGATTACTTTGTTTCAAATTGCTAAGTAATATAGAGGGCTTAGTGATTCTTGGGGGATCAGACTGATCATATTTTGTTTCTGTGAATTCTTGTTTCCAAATAACCAAATGGGAAAGTTGAAATGGTATTTGCAATGCCACCAAAATATTTGGAGTTGAAATACAGCAAATAACAAAACTAGAGAGTATCATCCACTCACGGTCAAGTTGTAGAAGGACCCCCCAAAAACATTGTATTTAAAAACCCAACTTTTAAGACTGACCAAATTGAGCCTTCAGGAATGAGGTACTTTAAGGATGTATCAAACTAAACTGTTAAAATCCAGCACATTATATGTAGACACACACAGTGGAAGGCGGGGAGCGAGGGGGGAGGGGAGCTATCAAGTCTGCAGAGACAGACTGTTTACAGATTACACTGTATGTTATCTGGCCCTGTCTACCTCCCCAGCTTCCTTTTGAGTTGCTATCTGTTGTGATCTGCTCACACTAAGATTTTAAAAAATTTCTTCCATGGCTTCAGTTCTTGCAGGCCACCGAGCTTTGGAACATGCTGTTCTCTAACACTAAAATGATTTCCCCACCCCTAGCTCCCACACTAGCATATTTCTCATCTGGGCATTCTTAGCCTTCCCTAAACTCACAAACTCAAAGCTAGAATAGTATCCGTAACACTCGTGAAACACTGATTTTTAAAAAAAATTTTTTTAATGTTTTTTATTTATTTCTGAGAGAGAGAGAGAGACAGCGTGCACGGGGAGGGTCAGAGATAGAGGGAGATACAGAATCCAAAGACAGGCTCCAGGCTCTGAGCTAGCTGTCATCACAGAGCCCGACACGGGGCTCAAACCCATGAATCATGAAACCATGACCTGAGCGGAAGTTGGACACTTAACCAACTGAGCCACCCAGGTGCTCCAAAACACTGATATTTTGTGTTCTAGCTCAAGCACAGGATGAATGTTGAAGATTTCAAGTATCCTAAATCATTTTTTTGTTAAGGTATGGTAAATTAAAAATTGCTGTGCTAGATATACATATTTTTAAGATTTTTACTTTCATGTTTTTTTTTTACAGCTGTTATCTTCATGTACAGTCACAATTTGTAATGACATTTATGTTTGGGTACCTATTTATTTTAATGTTTGTCTTCCCTACCAGACTGTGAGCTTCATGAGGGTGCATCTGGCTGTGGTTGTGGTTGTTGTGGTTGTTACTGAACCACTGGTCCTTTAGCACTCTACAGTCACCTGCAATATATTAGTCACTCAACAAATATTAGTGGACTGAGTGAGTGGCCAGCAGTCAAAATATTTGAAAAGAGCGTCTAATGATAAGACAGGGAAGCGTTCCAGGTTTATCATCTATTCGCTGGGAGGATATTCATTAACAGCTTGGTGCTTGGTAAGTACTCAATACACTAAACAAAGCAATGAATACATGGATGAATATTTATGAGCTGCTGTGACAGAATATGGTTGGTTTGCAATGACGCGCAGACAACTATGCCAAAGCAAAGTTCTTTTCTCTGCTGCTACAACTATTGACCGAAAGTTGTAGTTTAAAAGAGAAAGTATAGAAAGCACATAAATATGCTTTCCATTGGAATAGCTGGATCACACATTATCTCATTTGATTCATAAAAGAACCCTGTTCAGATACACAGTATATCATCTCCATTTGACAAACAATGAAATTAAGCCAGTGTCCACGATTACTTCAGAATGTAGTGGATCCAGAATTCAAATGCTAGCTTTCTAACCCAAGAGATTAAGTAATAAGAGCAAGAGTAGAAAATCATGGGATAGCTGATGTGACTTTGTTCTGTTTTCTTCCCCTGCATCTGTGATAAGGTTGGCTGGGCTTTTAATAAATTGATTCAGCCTTTCAATAAGAAACAAACAAATACCCAAATCCTTCCAAGTTTTTCAGCTTAAAAAACTGACTTGGGTCTCAACTGCTATTACTAATACTTTTGGGATTGGTGAGATTTTATTCTTCTTTCCAGCCATGTTTCAAAATATATTCTGAGCCACATTTGTCTCTATTCCTTTTAAACCAGTGAGAAAAAGCTCTCAAGAAATTGCATCAGTGCCGAGGACCTACTCATACACCAGCTGTGATTTGGCTTATTTCCATATAACCTAATATGGCTAAGAAAATGTTTGACTGGAACAGAGTGAGGATTGCCAAACTTGACTTTTAGTAAGAAAAGTGCCACAGAGTCCTCTGTTTAGATACAGTGTAATTTCAGTTCAGATGCAGTGCTTATACGTTCACATCAACGACACCATAATTATACTTCTATGCGGTAACAAAAACCAGATACCTGCCTCTTTTGCCTACTCACAGGCAAAGTGAATAAATAAAAGCTGCCCAAAAAGGCTCTTGGTGACAGTCTCTTGAACATGTTGCCCTTCTTGGGTTATAAAAGCTGAGTGGGGAGACCCAATTCAGATTCTGCAAGAGGTCCTCTGAGTTTGTGTAAAATCAAATAGCTTTCAACAGAAGAAAGGTTGAGAGGAAATTCACCTCCTGCGTCTCCATCTCAGCCCATTGTGGATTTACCATCACCTTCCTAAAACAGCATCTCTGACTAACATTCTGATTTCTTCTTACTCCCAGTATGCTGATAGATTTGGAACATCAGTGTTATCTTAAATGTCACCCATTGTTCCAACAGAAATACAATTAATGGGCATCGAATCCAGAATTCTATTTGGGCTGCTCTGGTCATGACGGCTTTCTTGCTTCCTCTCGCCACCACTGTTCCTGTCATTCACGCACTCTTGTGCTCAGACTGTTATGACTGTCCTCTGGCCAGACACCGCCGTTTCCTTAGTTGTTTTAAGGCATGAACAAATGCTTTCAAGTCAGACAGATGTGGGTTTGAAGTCCAGATCTGCCACTTACGTGCTGGGTGACTTTTGCCAAGTGTTTAATTTCTCTGTTAAAGTGAAAACTACCTACCTTCCACTGATGTGGGCACCGAGGGAGGTGACATGCGGTAATACCGTACCACACGTGAAGAAAGTGCTGGATACATGTCAGCAGGTTCCTATGTTCTGCTTCTGTCCTCCTACTAATCTCAATGCATTCTGCACAATACTTCTAAAGTCTTTTCCTCAACCACGTATGTAGAAATGGAAAAGGAAAAATGTACCCACTGACCCCTGAAATTTGCCCGGTCAGTGAGGAAGGGGGCACTACCTAAATATTCAGTCTGGCCCAAGTTAAAGAGAAATTAATGTCACAACTTTTGTTGTTTCCTAGAGTTACCAAGGGCATAAGCTCAGGGTAGATGACTGTTTTGTTTATGTAAACATCTTGACCTTCCTGTGTGTTCAGAAAAAGTGAAGATTCCCAGGTCCCAGCAGTCACTTGGGAGAGATCTGCACAGAGCTAACAAGCTGGCTTTCTCCTCAGCAGTACCAGTCTCAGGTAACTTACTAGCCCTCTTTCTCTGTAAGACCTGCTGACTGCCACATCTAATACCAATTTTAAACTGTGATCTGGTCTCAGCTGCACTGTAATGCCCCTCTATCACATCAAACCATTCATCAAAGTCTGTTAAACATAGAGCTTTGTGGGAATGAGTGGATGGGGGAAAAGGAACTTTGCCATGATCAGGGTGAATCCAAGAGAGACTGGAAGGGATCTGGAGCAGGAGGTGGCAGGAAAAAACAGGCATGCCCACCACTTTGTCTCTTTCTTTGGGGATTCCCAGAAACACTGAGATGGAGGCCCCAATGATTTTATTCAGTTATGAAAGCAAAGAGCAGCCTACGAAGAACTTGGTCATTCTGGGTTACATACTTAGGAACAATTAACAAACGATACAACAATAATATTGCAAATAAAATGTAGGTCATCATGATTAGTGTTAAGTGACTCAGACAACAGTTGCTGTGTGGGTGAAAAATACTGGCGAGGGGTTAAAAGACTCGATTTTTAGTTCTGCTGATACTCCTAGCTAGCTGTGTGACCTTGGGCAAGACACAGACTCTGAAGACCTCAGTCTCTATAAAAGGATGAAGAATGGACTGGAAAAGCTCTGCTCCTTGTTGATTAGATGGGCTGAGTACTTAGGAAAAGCTTCAGAAAGAAGATTGGCTCTTAGAGAAGAGTTAAGATTCAGATAAGTAGAAAGAAGAGTGAGGATATCTCAGGCTCAGGAAGAGAGCAAAGTCATCTGAGCAAAAAAACCCAAGTTGTATTCATGGGTGAGCATGTTCAAAAGCCCAGCTAGGAGGGTTTTGGAAAGTGAGTCACATTGATTATGTCCATGGATATCAATTTTGCACTTTATTGTTTGGAGTAGATGGTAAGTACTAGGATTTTTTATGTAAATGGTAGCTGGTGAAGATTCAAAATCAAACTCAAAATATAGAATGAGAGGGACCAAGCTGGGGACTAAACTAAAGAGGAGAGACATATGGGGATAAGTTTGGGGATTCCTGGAACCTGACATAAGATAGTGACAATGAAGCTGTGAAGGAAAAGAAAGTCAGTGAAGAATCTAGAAATGTGCATTTATTTCTCCTCAACATATCCCAGTATCTTCTGGTTAGTCTGTAGAGGGATCCCTGCCCAGATGCAACACTGAACTCTGACCTCTAGGTCTAAGAATTGTGCTGTTAATGACTAATAAATCACTTGGGAGATTAAGCTACAGGAAGAGCCAAGATCATTTTTTATTGTAAGTATAAAATGACCTTGGGTTATTTTGTGATTAGAGGTCTTTACATTAAGTGCATAATTGAATATAATTTTGTAAGTTGTACAAATCAACAATCAACTACAAATGACCTCATTAAAGCAGAAATTTCCACATTATCCTGAAAGAATACACATATTATAAGACTTCTACAAAACTGACAGTTAGGCTGTGGAATTATTGTTTCATAGAGAGAAAATACACTAATTTCTCTCCTTCTTTAAACCTTAAATGTTTTATAGCAGTTTAAAGATCATGAACTACTCTACTTATTCATTAAAATCAATGCTTTGAATAATGTAAATCCAACCTTAACTTTCTAGTAGTGTTAACAAAGTTATTTAGCAAAGCAAATTTGCTTTGACTGGGTGTATAATGTCCTCTCAACAACTTTATGCATTAGAATGAGACAGAGCTGGAGTCCAAGTCCAAGTCTACCTCAGCTTAAGAGCCCATTCTTTTTCTATTGAACTTCACTGTCATTTTATAGATGTTAGTTTCCTTGTCCCTTTCCTATCCCCTATTCCCCACTATATCTTAATCTCAATGCTTAAGTGCTAGTTTCAGGCCACATAATAGACCCTCTTCACATTATGGTGAACATTTGGAATGCATTACTTTAAGTGCTAGTACCAAGCAAAAAATGCATATTAGTTCAAGAGCAGTTTAGAGACATTATTGGTTAATAGATTTAAAAGGGCCTCTGAAAGGTTACTAGAGGGGAGGTGGTTGGGGGGCATGGGTTAAATGGGTGATGGGGATTAAGGAGGGCACTTGTGATGAGCAGTGGGTGTTCTATGTAAGTGATGAATCACTAAATTCTCCACCTGAAACTAATATTAGACTGTATGTTAACTAACTGGAATTTAAATAAAAACTTGAAAATAAAAAATAAATAAAAGATAAAAAGGCCTCTGAAGGAAAGAAAAGGAAAGTTGCAAGATAACATTAAGTTCTGGAGGTTTTAAAAAACACAGGGAATAACACAGATCCCAACAATGGTCACTTCTTTCATCATCAGAGACATCAGGGTCTAGAACTTGGATTTGACCAAGTGAGATATATTTTAGATTCTAACATTTATAGTAGTCTAACGGAGTGGATGTCAAATATTCTCTCTTTTTTTGCATGGAGATTTTATTAGGGGGGGCGCTCTCAGTCTTTTGAGTGAATGACTCTTGATTTTGGCTTAGGTCATGAGCCCACCATCATGGCATCAAATCCCCGCTGGGTTCCATACTGAGCATGGAGCTGCTTAAGATTTTCTCTCAGCGTCTCCCACTCCTCTTCTCCCCCATTCATGCTTGCTCTCTCTCTCTCTCTCTCTCTCTCTCTCAACAAAAACAAATAAAACAAAAAAAGATTTTATTTTTAAGTAATCTCCACATCCAGCATGGGGTTCCAACTCACAACCCTGAGATCAAGAGTCTGAACCAGCCAGGCACTCTGAATATTCTATTCTTTTTATTGAGAAGTTACCATCACAAGGAAAACAGAAGAAGCAGAAGTCTCCATGTGTGCAACTGAAGAGGTACAAGGAAGAAATTTACATTTATTGTATACCAAATGCATATATAATACATATATATACAATGTCACACATCTTTTATTTAATGTTCTAAACAAGTCCATGAGATGAGTGTTTTTTTCTCCATTTATAGATGAAAACATGGAGGCCCAAGAGTTTAAGAAATCAGTCAAGCATTAGATAGAGGTGGAAGAGTTGGTACTATCCTATTCTTTTTTTTTTTTTGGCATCCAAATTTTTATTTATTTTATAATAGCTACACAATATGGAGAAAATTGCCAATCACACAGGTAAGTAGCTGAACATGATAGTTTCTTTTTTTTTAAAGAAAAAAAAGAAAAAAGAAAAAAAAGAAACAAATCAATATGTTAATGTTCACTGCCAGGTTAAATTATTTAGTGGCAAACCTCCAACCATAATTTCTTTTCTAATATCTACTTGAAAAGTATACTGTGATTGCAAGGTGTTATTTTTTTTAAAGGCACTATTCTATTCTTTAAACTTTTTTTTTTTTTTAATGTTTTATTTATTTCTAGGAGAGAGAGAGACAGCGTGAGCAGGGGAGGGTCAGAGAGAGAGGGAGTCACAGACTGAAACAGGCTCCAGGCTCTGAGCTGGCAGTCAGCACAGAGCCCGACGCAGGGCTCGAACCCACGAACCACGAGATCATGACCTAAGCGAAAGTCGGATGCTTAACCGACTAAGCCACCCAGGCGCCCCGGCACTATTCTATTCTTAATCTATCCTCTTTCCACTGCTCCAAAGGGAAACTCTCAGAGAGAGAGAGGGAGGGAGAGATGAAAGAAGGGAGGGAGGGAGGGAGGGAGGAAAGAAGAAAGGAAGGGAGGGAGGGAGAGGGAGAGGGAAAGAAAAAACAGAGGAAGGAAGGGAAGGGAAGAAAGGAAGGAAGGAAGGAAGGAAGGAAGGAAGGAAGGAAGGAAGGAAGGNAGGGAAGGAAGGGAAGGAAGGGAAGGAAGGGAAGGAAGGGAGGAAGGGAGGAAGGAAGGAAGGAAGGAAGGGAAGGAAGGGAAGGGAAGGAAGGAAGGAAGGAAGGAAGGAGGGAGGGAGGGAAGGAAGGAAGGAAGGAAAGGAAGGGAAGGAAGGAAGGAAAAGAAGAGAGAAAGGTTGTTCAAATTACCCACTTATTTCATTCACTGTTGTTTGAACAGAAGCAACCAATACCTTAAATCAATCTGATCAACTGCACAAAAACTGGTTGTTTGGATTTTTAAAAGATCTAATTGAAAACCAGTTGTTTCAGTGGCCATATGTAGACCTGGAGTTAATAAATGACCACCTTTAAGTCCCCCAGCTGGAAGAGTACAAAAGAGCCTGGAGGCAAGTCCATGGCAAATTGCCACCCCAAACAAATTGCAGTATGTAAGCTCTAAAACTTGAATTACCCTTCAAGGATTAAGGTTCAAGACTGTGAAAAATTAAAAATGTTGCCTAGCCTAGGAAATAGCCTATGAATCAAAAATATCATTACTAAGCTTAACTGCACTCCTAATCTTCCACTTTCATGACATCTAAACTGTTTTGTTATTCTTAATGGACCAAATCCCCTTTCTGGTAATGTTCTGGAAATTCTATTTTTGTGGTAATTTAAAAAATCATACAGCATGTTCTTTATATTTGGTTTATGTAGGAGTTAAGACCACTTCAAACATACTTTTCTTTCTTAGTCTGATGGCTATTTAATATTGTGTCATTCACTGGTTGAAATAAAAGTAGGTTAATCTGCAAAAATACATGAACACCCAAAAAGGATTGAATTGTATCTTTGAGAAATTTTTTTTTCAAAGTCAGACATCAAAGCCTGCATATTGCAGAAAGTTTATTTTGAGAAGCTTCAGTCAAAACAGTTTGGAAACTATGAAATGAGTCATTTTTTCTTAAAGAAATGTAACTTTGTCTATTCCCACTGCATTTTTGGTTTGGTAGGAGACATCTTTATTCCACAGGATTTTAAAAGCATGTTTAAGATTCCATAGGTTTAGTATTACATCACTAATGGTTTCTAATGAGATCCAGGCAAAAGCAAGAAGAGAGGAAAAGATCAGCACATGTAAAATGTGGGAAAGTCTCCATGCTTTATCTATATGGCTGAAGCCATCTGGATAAAAAGGGGTAAATTCACATTCTATCAACCAGATGTGGAAGACATGATATTCAGTGTTTGACTATTTGGAATCAGTCATCTAAGGGGCTGAATTTTTTGCTTTTCATGCAGATGTTTGCTGCCCTGTGGTTATTATGGTCAAAAAGAATCAGTGAAACATGCAAATATCTAGATATTGCATTCACCCTATTGAGGGGTTAAGGCCTTAGCTACTTGTTTGATTTTGTTCTCATAAACAACTTTTCAATAAAAACTACACAAATTTTACTTCTGAGATGATGTCTATGTATATATAGGAGGGGAGTAGTAAAAATAAATATTCCCAAAGTCTTCAGCAACTCTGGAATTTTAAGGAAGGTCAATGAGAGGACAGTTGGGGTAAGCAGGATGACCCACAAAAGAGGTACTATTCCAGGGGAGATCAACTTATTTGGTGATTGATAATGGATAAATGGGATGAATGGAGGCTCTCTAGAATTTTTGCTTAAGGGGGCTCCAAATTTGGTAGTTTTCCAACTTATGGATGAGTGTGCTAATAACCACTAACACTGGTTTAGAGCTTGAAAGTATCAAAATTTCTTTCACCTTCATGATCACTTTCGATCGTTACCGAAGCCTATTACATAGGTAAAGTTTTTTATAGACCTACCCACCAACTGCATCTCAAGGCAACTCAACTATTATTGAGTTGGGTACAGAGCTATCATGTGCAAAGTACTGTACTAGTTAGTCACTTGGAGAGGGAGGGAAACAAAGGTAAATTAAGGCATAGTCTTTGCTTTCAAAAGAACATACAGTATAGTCAGGGAGACAGACACAACTAACTATGCCACAAAACAGAAAGTTGAGTATGAGTAATGCCGTACCTAATTCTCCTCAAATGAGGTGAGACAATTTGTTTTAGGATCAGAGAGGAAGTTTGAAAAGGAGACAGTAAGAGATGTTTCAGAAATTTGAAATACTTTTATATAAGGATGTATCAGTGTCATAAAATATTTACAGTGGGTGTTAGCATTCATTCACATAACAATTATTGAACACCTACAGCATTTCAATACAAATTTAAAAATTTGTAATACTAAATTTTGTCAAGTTTCATATGAAAATAATCATATTATGACATTCAACTGAAGAATAAAACCTTGGTCAATCTACTAAATGCTGGGCAGTAAGTTCGACTAGTGAACTGATCAAATTTATGTATTGTTCAGACACATGATTCTAGAAAGTCTCTCTTCATCCATTTGCTCATCATTCACCAAATAAATTAATTTTCAGTAAAAAGCCAGAAAATATATTACCATATATCTGGCAAACATCACTTTGGGCCCAGACATTGACAAAGTAAAAGATAGCTACTGGCACCTCATTAAACAGAAAATTCTAACAATGAAAAATTCTGACTTCCCTTCAATACATAATTTCAACAAGCAGTACTGTGGCAAAAATAACTGAAAGCTTCCCAAGATGGCACCATGTTGAGCAAGAATTTGATGAGAAGCCACAAAGGTAGCAGTTATCTTGTGATTTTAGTTTCAACAATTTTAGCGATGGCTTAGAACTTTCTCTATAGTATGTGTCTTTCAACAGGAGAGTTCAGTGTGCCACAGTCTATTTTTTTAAAGAATTAATGTTAAATCTTTGAAGGAAACAAGGAAATGAGGGTGGATGGATGAATGGTGGATGGATGGATAGAAAGAGAGACAAACAGATAGGGGTTGTAATTTTTGTTGTTTGAACTACAGATGTCACTGTTAGACGTCATCTGACTCTACTATTATAAAACATAGGGAAATTTGCACACTTACTTTTTTCTTACAGTTCTTCCCTTATTTTAAAATGATATCGCTATTGTTTTTTACATTGTTAAAGTATACATTTACACTATGTAATCATAATGTTAACAGTTGCTTATCCTTAGTTCTATATTTAAATTCATTTAAGTATAGCCTAAGATTAATAGAAAACAACTACATTCTAGTCTCTAAAGGGAAGAAAATAGTTTGCATTGCTTTTCTCTTCCCCTCTCTTCCACTGGTCATTGTGGTTTCAGGTCACCATTTAAATTTTCTAAGGAATGTATCTCCTTGTCCACATGTTACATTATTAGTCTTTTTGGTAGACCTTTTATTTTATTTTATTTTTAAATTTTTTTATAGGGGCGCGTGGGTGGCTCAGTCGGTTAAGCATCCGACTTCAGCTCAGGTCATGATCTCACGGTTCGTGGGTTTGAGCCTCGCACTGGGCTCTGTGATGACAGCTAGCTCAGAGCCTGGAGCCTATTTCGGATTCTGTATCTCCCTCTCTCTCTGACCCTACCCTGCTCATGCTGTCTCTCTCTCAGAAATAAATAAAAAACACTAAAAAAAATTTTTTTTTAATTTTATATAGTTTATTTATTTTTGAGACACACAGAGAGAAAGAGCATGCTGTCTCTCAGAAATAAAAAACACTAAAAAAAGTTTAAAAAAATTTTTTAATATAGTTTATTTTTGAGACAGAGAGAGAAAGAGCATGAGCGGGGGGAGGGGCAGAAAGAGAGGGAGACACAGAATCTGAAAGAGGCTCCAGGCTCTGAGCTGCCAGCACAGAACCCGACGTGGAGCTGAATCCATGAACCTGGAGATCATGACCCGAGCTGAAGTCGAACACTTAACCGACTGAGCCACCCAGGTGCCCCTATAGACCTTTTAAAATAATAGAAATGCTAATACATATTTTAAATTAAAAAAACTTACAGTTCTCCATCAATTCCTGCTTTCTCTCACTCTACCTCCCAGGAAAAAAATATTTAGCTGATATTGTAGAATAACATACAGATTTTTCTTTTAATTGGGCAACTAGAGTATCTAGTGTCTACAGAGAATTTCATTTTAAGTTATACTAATTACTAAGGGTTCAAGGTAGACTGTGAATCATTTAAAGCTTTCTAGTGGATAATGTGGTCAAGTAGTCTTCTTGCAGTGGCAGCGATTTTTCTCCCTGCACTATAATCTTTCTTCTAATATTTTTATGTCCCATAATGGTATCTGGATAAGATCACCCAACATTTAGATATCTTTCAGCAGTCTTTAAGCCCAGAAGCATTTTATCTGGAAGATTAAATGTGCACTACCCACTTTTACCTGTGCCAGATTTCTCCTAGATTTCATTGCTTCCATTTTCAACAACATAGAACCTAATATTTTCCCATAGAAACCAACAGACTTGGGAATAAAATGGCTTAAAGGGCAGTTCTATTCATAACTTTTAGGTCATTGTCTATCTACACAGTGTCAAGACCATCAGACGAATTAGTTTAATTTTATTACAGTGTAGACAGACCACCCTCAGCAGTAATTACATTTAGAGTATGTCTTAGAAGCCTCTGGTTACCATATGCATATACATGAACTAAAAATTCCCTCTTAGATCCAAATTCTCATATATATCAAACTGAGGTGAGTGTTGGGGGTCGGGGGGGAGGGAAGCACATTAACAAAATTTCAAGACCATGTCTGATTTTCATTAGATCTATTATTCAGTTTCTGTTCTCTTTAGGGTGTGAGTTTATAGGCTAGTGTGTATTTTCATGGCTATCTGAATCCCTCCTATAAAGCCATGTGTTTTATGTGTAGTCCTCACAGGGTACTACAGTGATCTTTACAATGGCTTCTTAGATGCTGACTGAATTTTTCAAAACTTGTTAGAGATTATTTCAATACTATTGGACCTGGTTAAGATTGTGAAGGGATTTAAACACTTTTTGTGAAGCAATCTGGAGTATCCCAAACACTAAGGTATGGATATCATTTTGGCCTCATGACATCAACTCAACACAACACATTTTTAGAAAGTATTTACTATGTGCTAGACACAGTGCTATGCAAAGAGGATAAAATTATAAACATAAGAGACATTGTCCCAGTCCTACCAAGTTTACAATCTATTAGAAACATAAAAATCAAATATCACAATGTGGCATGATAATTTTGCTCTAGAGAAAGTATCGGAGACTGTCAGAACACAGAGAAGGGTAATTAGCCCAACCTGAGTCCGTTCAGCTTTCCTGAGGAAGTGTTATCTACACTGTGACTTAAGGTGGCAGAGTGGAAGGGGGTGGAATGGAGAAGAGAGTATTTCTAATTTTTCTAGAGAGTATCATTCAGGTTTGTTCTCTGCTCTAGGCCTTTTGTTCTTTCTCTTGGGCCTCACCTGGGGTTACTATTTCATCTGGTCAGATTTCTTGACCTCAGTTCCCTCTTGCTCTGTGCAAAATCAGAAGAGTTCACAGAGGAGAAGAGGAGAATAAACTGGTTTGGTTTGGGATTTTGGATCTGGATTTACTGTTTTTCCTTCTAAGAAAAGATGCCCTGTGAGGTGGCCAGTTTGGATTTTCCTCAGTAACTGAAGATGATCAAAATCTCTACCACATAACCCTGGCACTCAGTCTCTTGTTTCTTCCTCCTAAAGTTTTCCATTACAAAAAACAAAAATGTTGGCATGTGGACTACTGTCATCAGTTGACTGCTTGGTTTCAACCTTGGAGTATGTCACAGATATCAACTTCACATTGTGTCCAGTTGCCTTTTGGAGTATGGCTGCCATTTGACCTGTTTCTGTGGTGGCCCACAGAGGCTTTGGCACAGTGGTGGGTCATTGAGTTACATTTTCCAGAGTAGGGTGAGAATTGTTAAGATTTACTGAGAAGAGAAATATGACCCATTAAATTTAGTCTAAAAATAATTTTTGCTCTTGAAAAAAGAAAATCTAATTACCTTGCTCTTCACTATGAAAAATTGGGTTCATCTGGGTAAGGAGACATGGAACCTTCCTTTGAAGTAGACTATACATTTCAAAACATCTCTGTCAGAGTCTCAGGTCTGCTTCTGATTAGGTAATTGACATGAACCTCCCTCCAATAAACACTGAACCCTTCAAAAACAGGGAAACATATAAATAAAATGTATCTTATGTTTTAAGCAGAAGTCTTCTGCAATAATTAGTTATCAGAAAGCAGTTTACTTTTCCATTTATCAACCAGTATTAAAACCTAAAAAGCAAAAAGTATGCTGGATGAAATTCTAATGAAACTTCAAGTCCGTCTTCAATCTCTTCTAGATAGTATCAGATTTACTGGTGACCTTAGGGGAAAGTATTTCCACATTTATAATGTTCCATCCTTATCCCTCAAAACTAAATTCATTTCAAATAAAATACGAATCTTGAAAAGTAATGTTTTCTCCTCAGAATATTTTGGTCTTTGTTCTCAGAAGAGTGTAAGTGTACTGTGACTAAAAGCAAAACAATACAGCTCAACTGTATGTGGTGTTGCCTCCTTCTACAAGGAATGTGATCTATGTATATACAACTCAGAAACAGTTAATACGAAACCAGGGTAAACACCTGTGGCTTCATTACAGATGAGATTATAGCTGAATACGTTGAAGTTTACCATGAGGGAAACTATTGTTTGAAAATTTCAATCCTGCTGCCAACATACCTATGACTTTTCAGGTGAAATTCCTATAAGGGGAAATAAAAAACAATGTCTTCTATCTTGAAAGGCCCCTTACATAATGGAATGAGTAAGAGAATTCCTGTTTCACTTTCTAAATACTTTGTGCCAACTGATTTTTGCCTCTCCATATGGTTTTACCATTCAGTTTTTGTATACATCATAAAATGAAAACAATAACTTTGTTCTGTCCTTAACACGTAGAGCTTTATGAATATACTCTTTTAGGAGAAATGTAATTTTAAAAAAAGAGGTCAGCCTTTTTTAAAGTGAGTTTACTTCTGTTAAGTTTAAGTGAATTTAAGTGAGTTTGCCTCTACAAAGTATGAAGACCTCGGTAAATAACATATAGTCAAGTACTTTTCTTTAAAAGGTTCTGACAGGTTCTAGAGGAAGGCTTTGGTTGTTCTGAATTACTTTCTGTCTTAAAAAGTCCTTCCTACATGAATAAGTTCTGTGGATTGTACCAATCTCAATTTCTTGGGTTTTGATACTATACGGTAGTTACGTAAGATGTTATCTTGGGGGAAAACTGGGTGAAGGGTTCTTGGATCTCTCTGTGCTATTTTTACAACTTCCTGCTAATCTATAATTATTTCAAAATAGAAAGTTAAAAAATAAAAAATAAATAAAATAAATGTCAGTGGTCAAAAAGAGTAAATAAAGAAAAAATTCCTTTCTAACCAGTTCAAGAAGGTACATTTCTATCTGTAAAGACTATTAACTATTTGTTAAACAGAATGGTTGCTTGTTTGTTTGTTTGTTTGTTTGTTTTTGAGAGAAGGAGAGAGAGTAAGCGTGTGAGTGGGAGAGAGGAACAGAGGGAGACAGAGACTCCTAAATAGGCGAGACTCCACACTCAGTGCAGAGCCCAGCTCAGGGCTTGATCCCATGGCCCTGGGATCATGACCTGAGCCAAAATCAAGAGTCAGACGCTCAACCAACTAAGCCACCCAGGTGCCCCCAAACAGAACCTCTTTTTACATAGTCTTCTTTGACACTTAAAAGCCCACCAGCAAGCTTGTCTACCTGTACTTCTCCAGAGGCACACTCTTGACGATTTTACCCTATATAAGAAGACTAGAGACAAAAATAAATAAAAATAAAACTTAAGCAATCATAATTTTTCAGCAAACGTAAACAGCACTGTATCACTTTGGTTAGAACACTAATATTCTCTAAAACAATTAATCCAACTCAACAGATTCTTTCTTTACCTCTCTAACAGAGTCTTACTAAACAAAAGGTAAATGACTATAAAGCGAAGAAGAAAACAGATTCCAACAGAGAAACTCAAAAAAAGTTACATTCATTGTTCTAACTTCTGACACGGTAAAACCTCATGTACGAAGCTGTGGGATTGTCAATGAAATGTAACTAGCTTTAGAACTACTGGAATTGTCTTTGTTAGTACTTGATTGAAGACATTGATCATAAGACTGTATAGTTCACTTCAAAGTGCCTTTACTCACTAAATTTCACCCATTCATCTGGAGACCAAAAATCCTCTGGCCAGTTCAGTCAAAGCAGAAGCATGAACACAAATCTTCCAAACTAATGATACTATATATACCAAACAGCCAACTGCTCACTTAAATTGGCTGAACAGAAAGAGGCTGTTCAGGAATGGTTTTGTTTTTAAGAATGTACACACGATCTAAGAATGAAGTCATAAGCTCTTTCAAATATTTTGGAGTAGCTTTTAAATTGTAAACTAAATTTAGTTAGTCAAGCTCCCACCTTCTCCAACATGTGAAAGTTAAGAAGTGGAAAATGCAGAAACTCCAATAATTTCCTTCAATAAATGGTTGCTAATTGATAACGGTGAGACTCTTGGGCTGAAGGTCATGGAAGGCTGCTGCTTTCTTCAACCTTACTTAGTACAATGCTAAGAATACATCTGCTGATTTGAAATATTACATACACAGCCAGAGACAAACTCCAATTTAATGTGAAATTTGGCTTTATTTTAAAACTGTATAATCCATATTTGTGCATATAAACTCTTGCACTCTTCCAAAAAAAAATCTAATATTAGGGCTGAAGGATGACTGCAACTGGAAAGAAATGATCTAACTGAATTAAATTAGCAAACCCTTAGCTAGTCTGAGAGGAAACAAGAGCACTGAGCAAAACTAATCTTCTAGATCTAGTCAAGAGGAGAAGAGATGAGTGACCCTGGGATTGCCAATTAAAAGTAAGATTCTTAAGAAATGAATATTTCACAAAAGGAATATATGTTAAATAGAAGATAGATTTTTTAAAAATTAATAGGAGGAAAGATTTTCTTTTGAGAATATTATACATTTATAACTTGTGGGAAGTATTCTGTCTCAACTTTCATTCTTTCCAAGCATTTGTTTCAAACACCAGACTTTTTAGTTCAACTAGTTCACTAGATATGTTCAATTTAGTCAAAACTCTAGACCCTTCTAGCTTCTAGAAGCTGAAGTACAACTCTGGATTAGGGTCACATAGGCTGTAACATTCCCTCAATCTTATAAACCATTAAAAATGGTAAAGGACATCCCTCTAAAACAATGAAAAGAATATTGATGATTCAGCAGGAGCTGATGAAATACAACAGCTTATTTGAGCAACCAATATTAGGTAAGTAATATTATGGTTCATTAGATCTACATACCTCTAAAACTATGTTTAGTAAATATTCACAAAGCAAGAGTGATTTGTAACAAAATTCAAAAGAGTTTTTCTTGTTTTCTTAAAAATATTCTTAGTGGGGCACCTGGGTGGCTCAGTTGGTTAAGAATCTGACTTTGACTCAGGTCATGATCTCATAGTCTGTGAGTTTGAGCCCTGTGTCGGGCTCTGTGCTGACAGCTCAGAGCCTGGAGCCTGCTTCAGATTCTGTGTCTCCCTCTTTCTCTGCCCCTTCCCCACTCATGCTCTGTCTCCCTCTCTCTCTCTCTCTCAAAAATAAATACACATTAAAAATTTTAAAAAAAATTCTTAGAAACAATGATGGAGAACTACACTGTAGGCCCCACTAGCACGGGGAGAAAAGAGGCAGCAGTTCTGTACTATGAGGACAACTAGCCTAGCCGACTAGCCGTAGAGATAGCTATGTTGCCATAGTAGATGTTCTTTCTCACTCCTTGTTCTCTCTCACACACAGAAATAAACTAACAGTTCTCAGACAACACGTGCAGCTGAAATCCAACTGTTTTTGTGTATATCCCACTTAACTCACAGGGGCCAGCAAGAGTTGAAACCAAGAGGGTCTAGAACTCATGGTATCACTTATCTAGACATGATGTTGACACAGTCACCTACTGGACAGCAACTCAATCAAAAGTGCTTCAGCTGGTCCATGCTCCTGATACTTGTCTTGACCCATTCCTGGCAGGGGGAGAAGAAATGAAAAGCCAGGCCAAGGCAAAACTGAGAATGAAGGCCAGGGTCCAGGCAGCAAGTGGGCCAAAATCCATAAAATGAGCACACACAGTTACAGATACCTTAATTCAAGGCTTGAAAGGAACATAGATGTCGTATGATCAGCTCCCTATTTTATAAATGAAGAAATGCAAATTCAAATTGGATAAGGTAGTTATCTAATGACACATGCGTAGCAGTGCAGGCAAGATGAGTACTCAGGTTTTTTGAATCTTTGGCTTGTGTTTCTTCCAGGAGTCAACAGTCCAATAGTGAAACAAAAGTCACAGAGACACTGTAAAAAAATCCCAAGATCCCAGATCTGCTGCCTTGTTCCAAAGGGTATGATTTTGCACTGTTCTTTGACCCTCTTCTGAGTACAACAAATATTTGTGGACTGGTCACACTCTCTCATCTACTTGTCTGAATATCTGGATAAGAGATTCTGCTTGATTCTTATGGCCTTCATGTCAAGGATCTTTTGATTTAAGGTACAATATAAAGACAGTGGTGGTTTCACTGAATGCAGGGACAGGAACTGAGAAAATCAGGAACTGAGGCTACTGTGTCCTCCCAGGCCACATGTGGCCTGTCATCTGTGAGGTTTTTTTTTTACCCCCTTCATGCTCAAGTTTTGGCTTATACATTTCACATATGTCCCTGTATAGTTGTTCATCTCAACTCTACCTCACAACCTCTCAGCTCCAGCGCCCACCAGTGACTACCAACTATTGCTCTTGGTTCAAATTCTCAAGACAGAATCTGGTAGGCTCAACTTATCCATGTTTGGGCAGAGAGCTCTTCGTACAAGCCATGTCCTAGGTCCCTGGTCAACCTAATGAGTTATTTGACTGTGGGCTAAGTATCCACCCATAGTTCCATTGACTTTGGCCAAAGGATTGAGGTTGTGTGATCCATTCCTTAGAGGCTAGGAGGAATCAGGCAATGAGAGATTAAATACATGGTTTGAACTGACTCTCATGACATTTAACCTCTTGCCTATCTGATTTTTGGCATACATTATAGTCCAACTGCTTGGTGCCTTTTGATGAGAAGTCTGGGCCACGAACCAGGTCAGGATGTGGCCATCTCAGGATGGCTGATAAATGACTGTCATCTATCCAGTCGAGGGCCAGAATATTAACTTCAACAAACAGCTAATCCTGGAAAAAGAGCTTTCTTTGTGGAGGTGGAGGAGTTGTCTTCCTTGCTCCTCTTTGCCATTTTTCATCCCTCATTTCTCTCTAAAAATATCACCCTCTACCCCTCCTTACTGTAGTCATTTACTGATTCCGGCACTACTCCTCTTCATTTCTAGAAGGTTTTAGCTCCTGGTTGTAACTCTTTTAATACGATGTCTGCCTTAATTCTCAGTAATTTCAAATATTCATGTATGTGATCCTTCTAATACCCTGGCCTCTTAGATTCTTACACTCCTCTCCTGATCTTGTCATCCAACATACCTCAGCCACCCACCTCCTTTCCCAGATGACATCCCATGATTCATCACTCTTAACAGCACTTTCCATGTGCAGGCAGGCAGCTGAACCCGGCTGGAGGAAAACTCACAGCTAAGCTGACTGGTTTTACTTAAAATTCATTATCACTAATGTCAAGTGGATCCTTAGTGCTACCTGGTAATTCTATGTTTCCCAAGTTCAAACAACATCTCTTCTCTTAAAACCTCCCAATCCTCCTCTTTTTCTCTTAAGCTCAGCTGATAAACTTGCTTCCTACTTCACTGAGAAAATGAAGGCAATTTGATGACAATTTCACAGGATCCCATCACCATATTTGCCAATCTACCTACAGCTGACTCCAGATAACTTTTCTTCATGCAATGATGCCTTATTTGTCCATGCTCCTACCTAAAGTCAATGTTTCCACTTATGCTCTGGGTTCCATCTTCTCTCAGTTACACAAAGACATTGGTCTAGCAATTGTCACTTCTTTTCTGCATCATTAATTAATCTGTCTGTATGGAATTATCCTCCTCATTATACAAGTATGCCTAAATATACCTCAACTTAAGAAAAAGGAACTCACACACACCCACAGGCCTCTCCAGCAACTATTTCAATCATCTGCTTCTCTTTCAGCAAACTTCTGAAATGAGTTGTCCCTACATACTGTGCCTACCTTTTTCCCTCCCATCCTCTTGAACTTATGCCAATCAGGCTTTTTCTCTACCACCCTCCTGACTCTTTTCAAGATCATCAACAGTTCTAAGTTGTCAAAACCAATGACCAATTCTCAGCCACTGTCTTATTTAACTTATTAGCATTTGACAGTATTGAACACTTCCTCCTTTTAGAAATCCTTTCTTTACTTGGCTTCTAGCACATCACACCCTCCTGGTTCTCTTCCTACTCCCATTGGCCATTCTTCTTGGACTCCTCTGCTGGTTGTTGGTCTTCACTCTGATCTTTAAATGTTGGAAGGCCCCATGTATTATCCTGGGGCGGTGTTCCTCCATCTAACTCACTGCCTTGATCTCATCTTGCCTCTTGGCACTAACACTCATGCAAATACTGATGATTCTCAAATATTTATCTTCACCTATGACTTCTTCCCTGCACCTGAGACTTGTATATCCAACTGCCCAATATCCAATTGGAATTAATAATTCCAATCAGGTACAAAATTTTCATGTCAAATTTAAAATGTTCAGAACCAAACTACGATTTCCTCTCCACAACTCCTTTTTTTTACATTTTTCCTAGTAATGGAAACTCCATTCTTCCAGTTTCTTAGATGAAAAACTGGAGCTCATTTTTCAGTCCTCTTTCCAGTGTTGTGCTGATAAATCTGTAACAGCAGGCTCTCAGCTCTGAAGGGTGAGCAGTAGGGGAAGGCCTAACTTTTCTGTGTAAATACTAACATCATCATCCATTTGTAGGTACAAATGTCATGGCATTAGACACTGAATTGGGAAGAGATGTATACTGGCACATCATTAAGTAGCAGTTCCACCATTCACATACAAACAGTGCAAATAACCTCAAGAGCATGGGTAATCATAAAAAAAAAGGTAGCAAAATAATTAGGAAGTGATAATTGTTTAGTATTTATTTCTTTTTGTTTGTTAACATAAGTGAAATCATATGATATTTGTCTTTATCTTATTTCACTTAGTGTAATACCCTTTAGGTCCATCTGTGCTGTTGAAAATGGCAAGATCTCATTCTTTTTTGTTGCTGAGTGATATTCCAAGATCGATCGATCGATCGATCGATCTATCTAGATATATCTTCTTTATTCATTCATCTATCAATGGGCTGCTTCCATATCTTGGTTACTATAAATAATACATAACGGTACATGGATCCCTTTAAATTAGTGTTTTCATTTTCTACAGATAGACATCAGTAGTGGAATTACCATATCATATGGTATGTCTACTTTCAATTTTTAGATGAACCTCCATACTGTTTTTCCTCAGTGATTATACCAAGTTACATTCCTACAGTGTACCAGAGTTCCTTTTTCTCCACATCTTTTTCACCAACACTTGTTATTTCTTGTCTTCTTGATACCATTCTGACTTTTGTGAAGTGATATCTCATTGTGGTTTTGATTTGCATTTCCATGATGGTTACTGATGATAAACATCTTCTCGTGTGTCTGTTGGCCATCTGTATGTCTTCTAATTTTTAGTATTTTTATCTTTGTTTTAATATAACTCATTTCACTAGAAGTTTATATAATTTCTAATATAGCTTATATTTAACAGCTGGCTCACTAAATTCCTAAAAACTTAACTATAGGTTCTCAGGAGCCCTAATGACCAGTATACCACTGCCCCTTTCTCTAACTTTCCAATTTATTAGCAAATCCTGACACCCTACATTCAAAATATATATCTAAAATTTGCTTGCCTTTCATTATCTCCACCACTGCCACCCTAGCTTAAGCCACCACTACCTTTTAGTTACATCAGTTCCCCCATTGTCCCCTCTGCCTTCCCTGCCATTCTGTTCTCAACACAGTAGCCAGATATGAACTCTAAATCAGTTTGTATTGCTCTTTGTTTAAAAAAAAATGAAGTATAGTTGACACACAATGTTACATCAGTTTCAAGCGTACAACACAGGGATTCAACTCATATCATTATTTTGATCATAACTTTCCAAATGCTTCCTGATTCATACAGAATAAAATCCAAAATTCAACAAATGGCCTACAAAGTCAATGCACTGACTTCCCAAAGGAATGAAAAAATAGTGGGTGGGGGGTGGAGAAGAAGAGAAATGAGAAGAAAAGTAGAAGGAAAGAAAGGAAGAAAGAAAGAAAAGAGATTATAGTGATACGAACAGGTGTAGGATACACAATCAACTGAATCCCAATTTTGCATTCTGCTTCTTCATTGGTTCTATGCAGTTCTAGCTTCGGGAGAAGTATATAGAAGAACTGTGAGCTTCATTTTTCTTCTTTATTTATAGAAAATAAAGCAACTTTCTACCATACCAAGCTAGATTGCTAGAGATAATCATAAAAAGCAGGACAGTAATGGAGGCATGCTGCATACCAGAAACACTGTCAGATGACATTCTCAGTAACAATATGGTTTCAGAAAAATGGCTAATTGCAAATATTTGATAAATGCTTAAAAGTTTTCCCCAAAGCTCCAAACCCTACGGGAAGATAGAGCGTTCCCAGGCCAGACTAAAACCTTTTAACCTTAAGTCCCTTAAACATAAATATGTTGCCAAGATGCCGAGTGGATATTTAAATCATCCACTTCCTGTTTCAGTGCTATCTCTCTGTTTTGGAGAGGAACCAAAAATGTTTCATTCCTTTTGGCACTGCTTTCTTCATTTAAAAAGGATTTATACTTCAGGGGTTTTGACTCTAGGAAAAAAAAAAAACTCAAGCACATATTTTGGATGTCAGAATCTGAATGTTTTGACCCTTTCAAACAAAAACGCACTACTCTGTAGCCAGTGTGGCAAGAGAGCTAGATCAGGGGTAGAACATGTCCAAATGGGCTTCTAAAGTAACAAGCAAAGAGGGAAAATTGGCCCATCTACAATAACTTGTTTAGGAAATATTAAAAATAGCCCATCTAAGAAGCTGGTTTTTACTAGACCACTTGTAAATAGTTGTGTTTAAATGTAATTTAAGATAATCTAGTATTTCCATCATGCTAGAGCTATCAGTCAATTAAAATTCAAATGTGATGCAAACGCATCATGGCTAGTTTTATGAGGTTTTCATTAAAGTGAATAGGAGTAAATAGAAGGTTACAAATGATGTCTCTTAAAGAGTCTTCTTTGAAGGTTCCCAATCAGGATAAGGATTGGTGAGAAGTGAGTAGGGATAATTTCAGAGTGTCCTGAGTAGCAAAACAATCCATTCTATCAGCCTGTGTGGTTTGAAAAAACTCTTCAGGTGATTCTGATTATACTTGGCAACCCCTCTCCCGAGTTAAGATACCCCAGGGAGGCAGGATAATATTAGACATATTAATACAGTGTTAGTGAACATTCCTGTCTTCAATTAATTGAATTCAATTCAAAATCTGTTAACCTTCTACTCTGTGCTTGAAGCTGTGCTTGGCAGTAGAACTGAGGCAGGATATACGAAGATCATTGAAAATTATTCCTTCCTGATGGTGAAACAGAGAAAAGAGAGTAGTAAACCATACTGGTCAGTTACAATACACAGAGGTTTAAGATATAGGAACCCAGAAGAAGAACTATTAATTCTGACTGGGGCAATGGCAATAAGGAGGTAGTACGACTTGAACCTTGAATTATGGACTGACTTTCAATCAGTAGGGAGTGAATAAAAAAAAACAACAACAAAACACTCAAGACCAAGGAAACCATCTTCTTAGCTGAACATGTTGACAGACAAGTTATTGGGCAAATCTGTATGCAACCTAGGTGGTTCGTCATTCCTGCAAGGCCCAAGAGCTTCCAGAAGGCTTGCCCACACACACCTAGCCACAGTGCTGTCACCTAAAAGTGGATGGGGAAGCATTTTCAGACTATGAATGCAAAGGCTGAGAACAGAATGAAGGCCTGGACAGATCTCACAGGTAAACTTGGTGTTTTGTTTAACTGCTAATCATTTCAAAAACTGGGTGCAGGAAAGGAGAAGGCCTCCTACCACCACAAGGCAGAGCATTAATGAAGAAGTCAATGGTTTGAGCCTCTCAATAGCCAGTTCAATGGCTGCAGATTAGCTCTCTTCTCATGGCACCATCTCAGAGGGCACCATTTTGTTCTAGGGCACTGGGCAAGAGTATATGGACTATTGGAAAAACAACATGCATATATCTTACTGATAGTGAATTCATAGTATATATTCTTATAAATAAATCATGGTATAATTATAACCAACTGAAGGGAGGGAGAATAGATCCCTCAACAGACATAATCTGGCAGTTCAAAGGTGAGGCAGAAACTGAGAGAATTTAGAAAACACTGATTAAGACAGCTGAGAGTAACCCATAGAAAGATTTGTCATCTCCAACAATTTGATTTATTTCATATGGGTATGATTTAAATCTGCTTATTGAAAACGCAGGATTAGGCCAATTCAGTTGATTAGACAGGAATTGGCAACTAGTCATAATATGTTCACTTTTAGTTAGCATTTATGATCCTTAAGCTTATGCTACTTGAGAATAATATTCCTCAATTTAAATACTTTTATAAAGATTCAGTATCTACTAAGTGTTTTTGTGACCTTACTATATCTGTAAGCCATCCAAGATTCCTTTTCAAAGTTTATAGTCTTTGGTTTTCTAAATATTGTCAAAAGATGGGGGGGGGGAACCCTTAAACTCAAGGGTGTTCTTGTGGAATTTGGCTCCTACGTCCCATTTCTGTCTGTATAGCTTAATTTTTTTCCAGCAATGAAAATATGTTCTCATCACCTCTACAATAGAAAGCAAAATGTTGGCTCACAGCCTTTTGCGATTGTGAGTAAGCTGTCAAGGCATTAATATTTTAGTTGCTCCAAAGTTGATTTGAGGGAATTTTAATCTTATTTTCTTTGTTTTCCAAAGTGCCTACTCTAAACCTCTCTTTTCATGTTGGAAAATAAAAAATGACAGACATGGCTAAAACTGACAGTCAAAATATAGACAACTATACCCTGTTGAATGTGCATTTTGTTCTAGACAAAATGGTGTTCTCCTGGAAAAGACATGAGCTGAAAGTAATGTTTATCAGCTTGGTAAAAAATCTGTGGTTATGAGAGGAGGGAACTGATATTTATTGAACCTCTTCAGGCTCTGTGCTAAATTATTTGTATTATTTCATTTAGTTTTTATACCTCCCATTCATGCCATTCTACAGATGAGGAAGGGTTCACATTTTTACCTAAGTCTTAGAGCTAGTATAGACCTCTTGCCTTTTGTACTACACCAGGCTCTCTCTGGTCCATCAATCTAACCTATCAGCCTCAGCTGCCTGGAATACTGTGTTGAAAAAATGCTGAAGCCATGAGAAAGAATGCTATGCTTAATGAGCAATGCCACTCCAAGTCCAGAAGCAACATTGGTAGCAGGTATACAGTTTGCAAATATATTATTTGTCCCCTATATTATACACGAAGCTTATTGGTAATTTTAGTTGAAAGTAGGAAGCTGGAATGAATATAAAATCCTCATGGATTCTAGACTTAATATTATTCTCTCAGATTTTTCTATGAGCTAGTCTTTCCCCTGGTTAGACTATTTTCTTACCATTATTTTATTTTCATCCTAAAATCTTTAACTACTCTTTTTATCCTTTGGGAATGAGTCCCTCATCACCTATATTCAAAGAGTTAGCTCAGCATTATGATCAACATTATATTGTTGGAAACTTATTTTGAAATACTCTAGTGTAGACAGTGTAATCTATATGTGTGTAAAGTAATCTGTACCCTAGGAATTGTGGTCAATATGAAGGATCCCAGGTCGGGAGTATACACTTACACTCCAGAAAGCAGAAAACTAGTATTGAAATGCCACTGTCTAAATTCATTCCTGAAGTTCTCTAAGTTAGCATAAAGGACATAGAAATAATTTTTTAGTTACACATGTGTAGCTGTTCAATATATGTGATTGGGTTGACTAGAAGGGTTTGTATAGGCATCTCCATCATGGTGTGTACAGGGATTAAGAGTCTGGCAAGCCCTGCATTCAGAGGAGTGCCATAAATCCAGAATTCTATTCAGGCCTCTGCCCACTTGATGAAAGATTTGAGCCTGGTTAGAAGGGAAGCAGATTCTGCAGCCAGAATACTGTAACATTTGCCACAGAGAGAACCTTCTGCATAAGGTTCTTGCCAGAGCAAATAAAAGGATAAAGAGAGAGCTTCCCCAAGTGTACAGAATGGAGTTTGTAATTGTTTTTGTTCCTGCTAATAAATGTTTGCACATGTGAAGAATTTAGTCTCTGAGACTTGCTTCCATTATAGCATACCACATGGTATTGAGGTTATCTGAAAGGAAGCAGTGCCTACGTCTAATAATTGGAGACAATTGACATTCACCACGAAGAGCCAGACAAATCAGCTTAGGTCATTTTATAATAACCAATTACTTTGGGAAGTCCAGGAGAGACCTTTTCTTCCTCCTCTCTCCATTTCCCCAGTGTTCCAGGATCATTGACTGGGAAGGAGGGGAAGCTGTTCAACAGCCACAGCCCTACAACTCTTAAGTCACTGGACTCTAGCCTGGGGACAGTGGTACAGGTGGGAGCCAAGCTTTGAATCAGATATGAGATAACATTTCAACTTTAAAATAAACATTTACCTTCCTCAAGTTTAGGAGCTGGGCAAAGATGTAATTAAGAAACTCGTGTTCTCAGTGATAAAAGGAAGTTTGAAATAGAATAGCAAGAGGTACTAATAGATAAAAACAAAAGCATTTTGTCTCTATATCCTCAATGAATTGAGACTCCTCAATAAACCAGCCATGCTACCATGAAAAGAATTCCATATGGCTGAGCTAATGCTATAAGATATATACAGTCTGAGGTCTCTAGGTCTCCTATTCCTTCTAACCCTCAAAGAGCAGGATGTTCCTTTCTCCCATTGGAGGAGAATCATTCCTACTTAAGAGGTTGAGCATAGAAAAACAGAAATAAGAACCAGTGGCTAGCTCTTCTGACCATGATGAGTGTTCTCTACTTGTACATAAACACAGATTATCACCTTTCTGAGCATTTGCCTCCCACCATAGCTTTCATCTCAGAGAGAGGCAAAAAGTTACCTTTCAAAAAATATCCAAACCTAGGGGGTATCTGGGTGTCTCAATTTAGTGTCCAGCTTTGGCTCAGGTCATGATTTTACAGCTTGTGAGTTTGACCCCCACATCGGGCTTGCTGCTGTCAGCACAGAACCCGCTTTGGATCTTCTGTCCCCCCACTGTCTGTCTCTTCCCTGCTTGTGCTCCCTCTCCCAAAATGAATGAATGAATGAATATGTATATATATATATATATATATATATATATATATATACACATATNAATGAAGAAATAGGTGAATATCTGAAATTTGGAAAATAAAAAAAGGTATTGAGATATTCCAAAGCATTTGGTTTCACAGGCCAGAAGCCAGATTGTGGTTTAAAAATCAACAAAAATTAAAACTACCAGAAAAAAATTTCCCCTTTGGCTAATATCCCAAAATTACCAATTTGTCTAGTGACTTAAACAAACTGACAAATACAGAAAATTAATACTATAAAAATTCTAATGGGAAAGCTTTTTATGGATAAAATTGATGGCTAAGAATTGATAACAATACACAAGCAAATTTAGTCATTATAATATTATAATGTACTTTGTGCTCTAAGAGACAAGAATCTTAAATCAATTGCTTTAGATTTTTGTTTAACATGCTAAACTAAGCAGACCCAAGAAGTTCTTCTTACTTTACTTCAAAGATATAAATGTTACAGAAAAAAAAAAATAGGAAAAGCATTTAGAAATACTTAGATGAGCTTGAAAACAAGAGAGAAACATTTTTCCGATTACAAAATATCAAGGCAATTCAAAGACAGAGAGGTTAGCCGCAGTTAAACATGGGGAAGCATTCATTAGTAACATGACACAAAACTAACTGGGCTGCTGCATAAAGCCAAGAGCTGGGCAGGTGGTGTTCCATCTATGAACAGGAATAGAAATATTCTATCCACGGTAAGCTACTAATGGGAAAGAATCTATCAGCAAGGGGTAAACTCTGGGCTGAGCGGGGAATGTCCCTTTCTGTGTGAGGGAATGGGATCCAATCAGATTTTTATTGCCTCTGTCCCACATACGGATATCCAGCCAGGGATCAACAGGATTCTGGAAAAAGAAGGAAAGACAAAACAACAGAAAATAGGAACACAGAGGAAACAAAATATAAGTGACGTTTCCAAGGAAATACAAGATAAGGGAAGGAGGAAAAAGACTTAAGTGAGACACCCGGGTTGCTCAGTCGGTTAACATCTGACTCTTGATTTTAGCTCAGGTCATGACCTCACAGCTTGTAAGTTCGAGCCCCGCATCAGGCTCTGCACAAACAGCACGGAGCCTGCTTGGATGCTCTCTCTGTTCCCCCCCTTACCCCTCTCTTTCTCTTTCTCTCTCTCAAAATAAATATTTTAAAAAAAGAAATAAGAGAGCTATTTTCTCTCTTTTTAAAATTTTTTTTAAATGTTTGTTTATTTTCGAGACAGAGCATGAGCAGAGAGGGGCAGAAAGAGAGGGAGACAGAACCTGAAGCAGGCTCCAGGCTCTGAGATGTCAGCACAGAGCCCTACGTGGGGATCAAACTCAGAAACTGTGAGATCATGACATGAGCCAAAGTCTACCACCAGGTGTCCCACAGAGAGCTATTGTATTTCTAAAAAAGGATCAGGATATCATAAAAGAAACACTTAAAATGACCACAAAAGAACTGGGAATTCAAATTATTGTGGTTTAACATAGTGAATATAAAACCAAAAACAAGGAAATTTCCCAGTTACTAAATGAAGATATAGAAAAGTAGAAAATATTTGAGAGAATATAAAATCAGAGGATCAAGTGAAGAGACCAGGAAGAGAAAGAGAAAACATGGGAAATGGTGAGAAGGCATTATCACCAAAATGACATAAGAAAACTTCCCATAACTAAACTGTGTATTTTTCTAGATTGAATGCGCCCACTAAGTGTTCATGAGAATGAATACAAATTCAAACGTCACTAGGGACCATGAAAATTCAGAATATTAAAAATAAAAAGAAGATCCTAAATACTTCCATAGAGAAAACAAAATCTGCCAGCATATAAATATTTGGGAATCAAAATGGTATCAGACTTGCTAAGACTGCTATTGATGATTTAGAAAACAATGCAGGTATACTTTGATAAGTTTTAGGGAAAATGATTTCCAGCCTAGAATTCTATGCCCAACCTAATAATCGAATATAAGATAAATCAAAGACACTTATAAAATTATGTCTCTTCTATACCCATGTGCTGAAAACTCTCAGATGCTCTTCTCCATGAAAACAAGGGAATAAAGAAAGAGGAATAATGGGATCTAGAAAGCAGAGGATTCAAATTTCAGCCCACGTGCAAAGGAAATTCCTTTCAATCCTAGGAAGGAAATTCCTAAGATGACTGTGAAGTAAAGATTTAGAGCAACTAGCTGTGCACAAATCTAGAAAATTCCAAGATGTTTCCAGGAAGGATATCTTTCAATAAAAAAAAAAAAAGACAAACACCTGATGTGTTTGACTGTATAGAAAAGGGCTCAACATTCACATTAGTGATAGAACACTAAACAAGTAAAAGAAATAGAGTAATTGTTATATCATGGTGGGAGGAGGGGAAAGGTAGTAGTCTAACAAATTGAATGTAATTATAGTATGGTCAGCTAGAAGCAATATTTATACAGCCATAATAATGCTGGAAGGGTGAGGAATATGGTGTCTATTTCTGTAGCTTCTCTTCTGTCTCATGGATTTGTCTATTCTTACACCAATATCAAACTGCCTTGATTACAGTGGCTTTATTAATGTTATATACTACTTGTTAACTTCCTACAACTGGAGATAAAGATTTAGCACTTCTATGCTGTAGGGTATTTACATTTTCAAATAATATGTTCAATATGTTTTGTATAATAAGTACACTACATGGGATCTAACAATTCTGGAAAGCCAGGGATAACAGTGTATTCACTGTATTTTTAAAAATTAATAGTGGACCAATTGCTTGAAACTTGCTGTCTGAAGCTTGAAGAAAAATGTATTGAGCAAATTACTTGAAAATATAACTAACAAACACTGTTTAAAGTTAAGTTTATACTACGTTTTCAGACTTTTGGACAGACTATATATCATTAATCATAATAAATATAATGGATTTATTTCATATAGCTAATGATAAAAATATCTGAGAATATTTATAATTATATATATATGCTATTTATGAAATATCTAATTGAAAATAATTATAAAGAGGGGCACCTGTGTGGCTCAGTCCGTTAAGCATCTGACTTTGGTTCAGGTCATGATCTCACAGTTTGTGGGTTTGAGCCCCGTGTTGGGCTCTGTGCTGACAGCTAGCTCTGAGCCTGGAGACTGTTTCAGATTCTGGGTCTCCCTCTCTCTCTGACCCTCCCCTGCTCACGCTGTCTCTCTCTCTCTCTCAGAAATAAATAAAACATTAAAAAAATAATTATTATGAAGAAATATTGAAAATGAAAGTTTTAAAATTCATAAAGTTTAATAAGTAATAATAGAAAGATGTAGTATCAACATTAATAGAAGACAAAATAGAATTTAAGGAGAATTGATTAAAAGAATATTTAACCAGGAGGATGAAAAAATCATGAAGATTAAAAAAATCATGAACTTATATGTATCAAACAACATAGCCTTGAAACATATGACTAATTTTAACAGCAATAATGACTAACTTTGTAAGGAGAAATGGACAGATTCACAATGTCTGCAGGAGATACTGACATAGCTTCCCTGGAAATTAATAGATTCAGAAACTTTTAAAAATTATTTGCATTTTACTAAATTAATATTTTTATGGCCCCAGCTTTCTGTACCATTAAAATAGTATATTTGCCTCTTGAGTTTAACTAATTCCACTCTTTTTCATCTTTTCTCTTGTATTATGTTTTTTCTCCCCAGCCTTCTATTCATTTTCATCCTTTTGGCCCCTTTCCTATCAGATGCTGACAGCTTTTATAAATGTTTATGAACTCTTCCTTGTCTTTCTTGATGAAGGAAAACATATAAACACCATTTTCATCTATTCATCATCTATTTCCTCTGTGTACGAACTGAAATGACTTTGTCTGATCACTGTGATGGTACTTGCTACCGAGTCTTTTATAAATACTAAATGGTGCATTTTTTCACATTGTGTCCCAAGTGAAGCAGGTTCTCTTTATATACCAGAAGGCCAATCCAAATGACACATGTTTGCTTTATCAACCTCTATAAAAGTCTAGTGGTAATTTATATTGATTACATAATAAGAAACTCCATCCCTGGTACAACATGGCTCTTTCAGCTGCCAAGCCACACCTGTAGAAATGTTAACTCACATCTGGTTCCATAAATCTGTTCTTTCTGATCCTCTGGAGAGATATTTTTATGTAAACTATATAGCTGCATATGGAAAAGGAAAGGCCAAAGCAAATGGCTAAATCTAGCAACCATTTCCACTCTAAGACTTGAGCTCTTACTCTCTTTCTTGACTTTGATGTCTTCCTATTTAAGAGCTGATCCAATCATTCATTTTATGAAAAGTGTGTCTTAGCAGTTTTATTTATACTTAGGTAATCATCTCAAAGTGCTGATATTGTTGTGCTTTTAGAAGGTGGTAAGAACTACCTTTGAGTCAAGAATATTAGTTTTGCTAATTGATAAATGGATTCCTCCAATTTATTTTATATGAAGATACCAAGAAAGGTACCAACATTTCCTCATCATTATATATTTTCATTTTTATTGATTTCATTGTGTCATATCTCTACAAAAAGCAATTTTAAAAACAAACCAACTATAATGAATTAAAAAAAGTGGTTTCCTTGAAGGCAACTCATTTGTAATTACTATTTGAACTAAATTTAGCTCCCCGATCCAAAAAGCAATTTGCCAGTAAAAGCACAAGATTAAGGAAGTAACCGTGATAGAAAAGACAATAATGATCCTTATGAGGGAAAGTTATAAAGCCACAAATCCAAACAACAATAGAACTAGAAGAGACCATATATAGTTCAACCCCTTCATTATAAAAACTGATGTCTCAGAAGGTAGAGTCTCTTGCCTAATGTCATCAAGTTGTTCAAAGGTAGAAACTGAGGGGCGCCTGGGTGGCTTAGTCGGTTGAGCGTCCGACTTTCGCTTAGGTCATGATCTCGCGGTTTGTGGGTTCGAGCCCCGCGTCGGGCTCTGTGCTGACTGCCAGCTCGGAGCCTGGTGCCTGTTTCAGTCTGTGACTCCCTCTCTCTCTGACCCTCCCCTGCTCACGCTGTCTCTCCTAGAAATAAATAAAACATTTAAAAAAAAAAAAAGGTAGAAACTGAATTTAATGGATTCTTTCTGCTATTATTTGCTGCTAACTCATATTTCAAAGAAAGTTTGAAAGCTTAGAATATGGGAGGCTGTTACTGAGATGATTTCTATAAAGCAAGCCCCTCTATCATTTATATCTTAATAATAGGTATTTTTCATAAACTATGTGATATTTTTAAGTTGCCAAAATGTATAGATTTAAAGATTTGGGGGAACATGGATAAGAACTTTTTTTCTCCTTTGTTAGAATCAAAGCTCTTACAAGTAACTGTGGTATGATGCAACTTAAGAACAGAGTTTCGGCAATTCAACAGCCAGGCAAACCCTTTCACGTTAATGCTTCTGTCTAAAACTGTGGAGTGCAGTGGTAGGTGCTGCTAGATATTACCATCTGTTTGGGATGGCCAGCTTCAGTGACAGCAGCACTAGGGTTCCAACATCTGGCATCAGTATGGAGCAGGCTGAGGAATCTGCTAATGGTCTCAAGGGAAACAAACCAGAGACCAGAGGAGGTCCAGGGTATTTCAGGTGGAAAGTCCTCAGGAGACCGCAGGTCCAGATGGCATATGTTCAAGAAAAGAGTTTGTTTATGCAATTTTCACTGAAGTATTATGAGTTCCACCAAAATCTCCATAAAGTACGTATTACATTTTTACCATATTAAACATTATTCTGCTTTAAAGGACTTAAAAAAATAAATAAAGGACATCAGGCAAAGCTTAAGGCAATCCAAATAAAGAATGGAGTTGTGTTAATAATGCCATCGATATTATTTCATTAGTTGTGACAAATGTGCATAGTAACATTAACAATTTAGGAAACTGGGTGTGGGCATACCAGAACTCTAATATTCTTGCAACTCTTCCGTAAATCCAAAATCTATCCTAAAATAAAATTTTATTGCAAAAATAATAAAAATATACAATTTGACCCACCCGTATGATTGCCTGTGCAAGTTTGGCCCCAGCACACTTGCTAGGATCAAATATGCTTTTCTTCCTCTTAGTTTCTTAGAGCATTCTTAAACTTTAATGTATATGGCTATAGATATTATAATCAAAGGCATTACAAAGCACAGCACTGTCATATAAGTGATCTCATGTGTTAGAAATGTAAATGCTGATGAAAGACAATTTTAGTAAATCTGGGAGTGACATGATCCTTAGGTTTCAGATAAAGCTTGTAAAAAAAAAAACCTTTCTGACTATACTGGAGAAAAAGCTCAAATTGAATGGTAATCTGTCTTAATGATCTTTTTCACCTTGGGTTTTCAGACTATCTCAATTAAGGTAATTGTCAATATAGCTTTTAAAGGTGAGGATGGAAAGGAATATACTTGCCCCTGGAGCTAAAAACAAGCAAAGAAGGAAAGACTGAAATTGGGGATGGGGCAACCCCAGAAAGAGTAATTTTTGGAAATCTCAAATTCTAAAGTTTGAATCTAGAGAGTTTCCTGTACCAGTAGATGACTTTTATCCTCCAAAAAATCCCAACTAGCAAAAGCCTTCATATTTCAAAGGAAAAATAAAAGAAAACCGTGTCTTAAAGACCTTTTGCCACCTAGAATGCCTTTACAGTAAAGATCTCACTGCTCCCTAGCTGGGTGTTGTAGAGAAAGGAAAAGGCCATTATCAGTTTATAATTAGGAAGATGAAGGCACAAGGAGTCTGTCTAGAGTCATGCAGGCTATCAGCTGTGGACATGAGCCAGAAACTGGGGCCACTTTTCTAGCAGACCACCACCTAGAATCTGGGGCAAAATATAAGAGCCAAGATTCAAAAACTTGAACCTCACTGCAAATACTCTCAGGAAAAAGAACCAGCAAGCTAAAAACCATTCCCAATAGAAACAGTTATTGTTTTATTTTAACAGCATATCTAAGAACAGAAATATGGAAAAGTATGAAAGTTAGAACAAAATCTTAACCTCCCACACTTTTTCTCAAATACAGGTGGATCTGCAGTTCCAGGCTGGCTGATATAATCACTCTGTCCAGTTTTAGGGCAATAGAGAGCTCCTTGGATAGATATTTCCATTCCATCACTACTGTAACTATATACCTATCCTGCAGATGCAGTTGAAGTATCCTGATTTTTTCTTTTTCATATCTTTTTACATCTTTTTAAAAGGATCTATCTAAGCAACTGAGGCATGAGGCCACCACGGCTAAAGCATACGGCTACCAACAGCAGAACATTTCCAAATGTAGAAATCTCAATGGGAGAAGAAACAAAAAATAGAAGGAGAAGGAGGAAGAGGGGAAGGAGGAGAAGGAAAGAGAAGAAGAAAAGAGAAGGATGACAAAGGAAGGGAAGGAAAGGGGAGGAAGGTTAGAAGGAAGGAAGGAGAAAACTTTAATAAAACCCTTCCTTCCGTAAAGTATCTTCTTTCATTATTTTCTCCCCTCATTCATTAATTCTTGAGAGAAAGAAAATTATGGTCAAACCCTAAAGAAAGTAGGTAGATGAAAAGGAGAATAGCTTTTTCCAGCCGATATAGTGCTATAACTAGCAAGTTTTTCAGGTATCTATGGATTGGTTTCCAGTAATTTGCAAAAGGAAAATGTTCTGCATTTCTCATTTTAGAATTGAGAAGGAGGTTCAGGCCTTCCTTGCATGACCTAAATTGATAATTGAAGTTGTTTTTCAGAATGAACCATAAGCTGCACGTAACTGAAACATAAAACGAACTATACTTGAAAGGGACTTAAGTCAATGTTTATTCTATCTTTTTGCCTTGAAGTTTATTTCTACAGATGTTAAACCTACAGCAGCCTTGCTAGGCCTTTGGTACGTATATTTTAGAAGCAAAAATACCCCAAATTACTGAAGGCATAATGAAGGCAACAGCTTTGATTCTCATTTTCTCTTCAATTTTCAGGCCATAAATTTTCAACTCTAATTGTATACATGCACACGTATCAGAAACATATCCTGTAAGACCCCAGACATATACACAGAACATATCTACATAACAATTCTAGACACAGCTGCTTACATGGTGTAGAGGTTGTGCTAGTCTTGGGCAAAGGTGCTAAAATGGTAGACAGTCCAATAAGGGCTCCTCTGAGACCCAAAGCAGCTTGTAACAGTTGTTGGTGGTGGTGGTTGTTTGTGTATGTGCTCAGACATTCAGGAAATCTGTCCTGCACGTATAATGGCAGACAAAGTGGCCTCCCTGAGAAGCAGTTAAGATTGTACCAAAACAAGAGAGATTAAGGGAGAAGAAGAACTCAAGACCCAGAGGGAAGAGAAGAGGTTATAAGGAAAAATAGAACCACACATTGCATTTTTGGGGGTGGAAATAAAAAGAAGAATCAGAACACAATTTTTTTTTTTTTTTTGTACAGAAACAGAAGGAGTGGTTGCTAGTTGAAATGAGGTCTGTGCAGTCAGAAAACTACACCATAGTCCGGATAACTCTCCATCTGAGTTTGCCTGGGACAGTCTCCACTTAGGACTGTTATTTTCAGGAAATTATTAATAGCTCCTCCTTTCCCTATCGGAAATGTCCTGGTCTGGTTTGGATAATAAATGGCATCATCACCCTCTTATCCGCCACCTCTGGCCTAAGACGGGGCATAGCCATAAGTAAGACTGAAACTAGGAAATGGAACCATGAAGAGCTTTTAAAAGGGGGTAAAGAGAAACAATGGCTAAAGAAAAAAGGCATTAGGAGACAAGGTATAATGCATGGGCAATTTGTAATCAACTATGGCAAACATAGATAAACTAAGGAAGAATGTTGAGAGGAAAGGTATATAAAAACTTCAGGATGAATGCAGAAGAGACAGAAGAAAACAAAGACAAAAGACAAATGATTCAGAGCACAAATATGTGGAGGCTTCTAATATTTTCCCTTGTATATGGGGATTCATGGTTATGATCAGTATGTATAAAAATGACTGAAAAGGGCCATCCTTGCTTTCTACCCTGCACTGGCACACAAAGTCCTGTCTGTTGCTGCCTCCCAGTCAGCTGCTCCAAAGCTGCTTACATCCTGCTAGGGCTCTGCCTCTCAGACTCCCAGGCTGCCTCGGCCAAGCCTTCCCACCAAGCCCCCTCCCCGACTTCTGATTGCTGCATACCAGACTGTCTGCCACGGTGGTTTCACAGGCTTCCACAGATAGGCCACAGTATGTGAAGCTGCATTTCAGTGCGTCATTTCAGAGACCTCTTTTGACTTTTCACTGGATCAGAATTTTGTATTGCAAAAGGCAGTAAGTAAATGTCAAGAGCAAGTTCAAAAGGCCAAGTGTTTTCTAGCTAAGCAACTCCTAGACCCAGAGGGAAGAAGGAATACCACCAGCAATAGGGTCTTTGGCATTTAGAGTTCAGAAAATACATCGTACGGATTTCCACCACCATTTTGAACTGGAGCATGTTATAGGCTGAATTGTGCCGCTCTCAAAATTCTCATGTTGAGGTCCTAACCTCCATATCTCAGAATATGACCTTATTTGGAGACAGGGTCTTTACAGAGGTAATCAAATTAAAAAGAAGTCATTACAATAGGAGCTAATCCAATATGGCTGGTGTCTTTTAAGAGGAGGAAATCTGGACACAGATAAACGTGCAGCAAGAATGCTGTGTGAACATGAAGATGGCCATCTACAAACCACGGAGAAAAGCCTGGAACAGATCCTCCCCTCAGAGCTCTCAGAAGGACTGGCACTGCTGACACCTCGAGATTGGAATTCAGGCCTCCACAACTGTGAGACAAGAAAATTTTGTTGTTGAAGCCATCTGGTGTGTGGTGCTCTGTTACAGCAGCCCCAGGGAACTAATGCCTCAGAAGCAGTCTGGTCAAAGATGGGAGTGAGGAAAAGTTGACCAGACTTTTTATAGTGTCTTCCTTTCCCTGAGAAGACTAAGCAATGCTTCGCTGAGTTATCTAAAAGAAGGGGCACTCCCTGTGGTAAGACTGGACTGGTTGGTCCTTAGGAAATAATTTCAATTGCTCATGTCTCAGTATCTCCCTCCATGAAGTTAGTTACAGAGCTTGTGTTCTGAAATCCCCACTCTGACTGATTATTAAAGCAAAGAGTGATCACACTAATATTCTGAGTTTGATGCAGGAAGATCAAACCTACATGTGGAGACTTATTAATAAGTTCTACATCTGAAACCGGCTGGCCATGTGAGTGGCCTCTAACTTGTTGAGTCAACCTGTGCAGAGAGGTGCAGTCCCTGACTTCCCACCTGATCCTCACAGACTCAGCTCTGTCTTGGCTTTTTGAATATCTAACTTTGACATAATAAAAAACTAAAATGACTCATATATTTGGATAAAGAGTGTCATCTTTCAGTACATAATTCCAGAATATTTCCCCTGAATCAGGGAAAAGAGTGTAACCTGCTTGTTAAACTATCTCTGCTGCCAGGGAGGAAAAACACAAAAGTATTCCTGCAGGCTTTCTTTTATTTTTTTTTAACTGCAATAGGTCTAGATTCTCATCCTGTCTCTCACTTGAATTATCTCTTGAGTCAGTAGTGAAAGAAATGGTGTTTAGCCCTGCTTCCTTATATGGCAGGGAATGACAATGTACTTGTCTATTTGAACTGCAGTGTGGCTCTCTGACAAATTATAATGATTGGTTATGGAAACCTCCTGCTCTGGTTTCCATCGTATTCCTGAGGAAAGACACAGAACAGACAGCTGTAAGGAAATGGAAAGGGTTGGATTCAGGGAGTGGCACTGAATCTGGCTCTGCCATTTGCCAGCTGTGTGACTTTGGGCAAGTTCTTTAATTTATTTTACTGTCCTGAGGTGGTTCTCTTCAACTAGAAGTGCCTGTCACATAGTAAGTGTGCCAGCAAGATATCTGAATGAACTAGCTTACCTTCTTAACTATCTCTAACCTATAAGGGCTAGCGCTAACTATCCATCCCAAATTCAGTATTTTTCTCCAGATAAGTCTCAACTGTCTCTTCTGTCTCTCAGTCCTTCCTTACCCCTCCCTCTCTCATTCCAGGTCAAAAACTTAACTAGGGGCACCTGGGTGGCTCAGTTGGTTAAGCATTGGACTTCCGCTCAGGTCATGATCTCATAGCTCATGGGTTTGAACCCTGTGTTGGGCTCTGTACTGATGGCTCAGAGCCTGGAGCCTGCTTTGGAATTCTCTGTCTCCTTCTCTCTCTGCCCCTTCTCCATTTGCACTCTCTGTTTTTCTCTCTCAAAAATAAATAAACATTTAAAAAATTAAACAAAACAAAACAAACTTAACTAGAACCTACTAAGCCATCCAACCTCAAGAATAATAAACCCTGTTAGCCATATTAGATAAATATGATTTAGAACATGAAAGGCAGTGCACATCGAATGATAAGGGTAGTAAAGAAAACTCTGTGGCTGAAAGGAGTGGTGGAGGTTGTCTGCTTCTGCAGAGCAGGGCTGTGCAAGCTCTAGAGACACACCGATCTGGTTAGAAAGTGCTTATGCTGACCTGAAATAGGGCTTCCTATAACTGATATCTACTGGTCCTAGTCCTACCCAATGGAGAGCCTGACATGAAAGAAGTTGGTTTCTTCTGCTCCACTGACACAATGGCAATGGAGTAGCCAACCTGGGAGAGTGTGGCTTGGGGTATGAGAACTAATGGGAGTCCATGCCTATAGATAACCTCACAGGAAATCGTAGCCAACAGCCGATGATTTTTAATTTAGTGTCACATGTGCAAAGCAGTTTAGAGATATTATTTCTAATCCTTATAATTGGAGGAATAATTATTCCCTTCTTATAGGGGAAGAAACCGACTACAAAACAGTAAATTTGAGACGTAAACTCAAGTTATCTGGATTCCAAAGTTTGTTCTCAAATAGGTCACACCTCTGGAGCCATACACAAACCAGGGGTCTCCATCGTTAGAGTAATTAGCAACAGGCAGCACAGCACTGTGGACTATGGAGCCAGATTATCCAGGTTTGAATCCTGGCTCTGCCACTTACTAGCTGTCTGACCTTAGACATGTTACTTAACCTAACTGTAGCTTAGTTTCCTTATCTGTAAATCTGGTTGTTGTATGGAAATTACTTGTTTTATTTTTATCTAATAAATATCTATATGCTACTTAGCGTGAGCCAGGCACTGTTCTAAGCACTCAGTAACAACATAATTAGAGAGGAATCATTGAGTTCAAATGCGCATACTGGCTTCAGCGTTCTTTATCAAGAAGAAATTATGGGCATTTATTCCTTTACTCATTAGTTCTCTTCTATGTGTGGGGTAAGACACTTTTTTAGTTTCAAGTCACAGCACTGAAAAACCCAGACAAAAGTCCCTGATTCATGGTGCTTATAAGAAATAAGAAATAATCAACGAGGATAAGAAATAATCAACAAACAAATAACGCAATGCACAATAATGCAATCATGAGCATATATTAAGAATCTGCATGCAATGAAGTAACAGAGGTATTTTGACTGGCTCGATACCAGTCAAACCAACTCGATACCTTAGGTGTGTTCATAAATGTTTCACAACAAGCTCTGGGAGGTTCAGGGAGAGGAGGGGAGTCTGATTTGCAGCATTTGCTAATTTCAGTGGTGTTTTTCCATCATATAGATAATGTAACTAACTTCCAGGTCACAGATAATAATAAGGCATAAGAAAATTATTAGGGAGGAATTAGTTTTGAGTATTTATTACCTTGGCTTTTAATATAATTTAATTATAAGTTTATCTAATTTAACTTCTAATAATGACATGTTTAACAGCTGATTCTCAAAATCTTGAAAATTTAACAATTGGCTTTGGGGAACTAGTATGAGCTGGTTTCCCATGCTACTGTTTAGGGTGCGTGGAGAGGGAGGACAGTGTCAGAGGGACATGAGACTGAGTCAGTGTGGTGTCATTATGCATGTGGATCCCAATCGAATTCCTTGCTCTTCTCCAGCGAGCCCTGCCTTCACGTACACAGTGAAGCCCTGCTCTGAAAACCTAACTGTCTTGGTACAAATACAGCAACAATTCTGGCATTCTTACTGGACCAGGATACTCATGCAGAGATACTTTTAGTTCTATGACCCTTAATGAATATAATTTATGTCTTTGGTGCTCTGAGTACGGTAGAGTCTTCTACGTAAGTTACACTTTCAGGATGTAATTCCTTACTGTTGACCTTGGAGATGGATTTTCAGTTCTGCAAAAGCATTCGCCTGAGACCTCTTGTCTCTTAGGGCTCAGATACTTCCGAAAGGGCCATCCACAGAAGCGCCTAAACCAGAGGCTGTGATGGCCCTGGCCTCAGAGGAGATTCAGGGGGAGGGTGGAGGAAGCTTCTTCCCTCTTCCTCTCAGGATTTGTACATTCCTTACCACAAGGCTGAGGACAGAGAAAAACATCTTCTGTTTTAACTGGTAAGTTAAATATCTAAAGTAATCTAAACATTCTAAGGACAGAAATACGCAAAGAGAAATTTTTTCCTCAACTTACCCCTCCTCCAAATCCTAAATTTCACTTAGTAATGGTGGCTGGAATAGGAAGTGGAAATACTATGAGAAATTTTATTCTTGCCACATTTCCAATGCTTTACAAAAGCAAACACTGGAAATCTCATCAGAAAACTTGACCTTACAGGGTTGATAGCTTTGTGCCCAAACCAAAAGAGTTTGGGTAGCCAGAGGAATTTTCAGATAAATATTCTAGCTTTTGCGAAGAGACTCTTTGGGAAAACTGATTATTTGGAATATACAGCTGTAACTTCCAGAAAGAAATTACTCAAAACTAAAGAACTAGGCTTCTAAGGAGTAAGTCACTCCATATATCTACTATAAATTATTTTAAGCATAGATGTACAGAACTGTTTCTGAGCCAGGGATTTTAGCAGAATCACCGGAGAGTTTTTACAAACTACAGATGCTGGGCCTTGCTCTAGACCTACTGAATCACAATCTCCAGGGAATGGGACTCAAGGATGTATGTTTTCAAAAAGCCCTACAGTTGATCTTGATTAAGATGCTGGTTAAGATCTACTGGACTACAGATTAAAGACAAATTGGGCTATAATGTATAATCCAAATCCATGGGCTGTTAAAATGGAGCATTCTCTCTTGCTTCTTACAGGGGAAGTAATCTGGTAGACTGAAATGGTTAACAGCCTGGTACTGAGGAGGTGCGTGTTTCAGAACTACCTTTGCCACTAATTAACTGGGAGAACTTGGTCAAGTCACTTGGTTTGATGTGCCAGGAACAGTGTATGCATTAATGAAAAAAAATATTCTTGGCCTTATAAATCTTACTGACGGTAATCAAAGAAATGTAAAATGGCATGTATAATTTTTTTTTTACTTTTTATAGTTTTTTATTTATTTTTGAGACAGAGAAAGACAGAGCATGAGTGGGAGAGGGACAGAGAGAGAGGGAGACACAGAATCTGAAACAGGCTCCAGGCTCTGAGCTGCCAGCACAGAGCCGGATGTGGGGCTCGAACCCACGAACCGCAAGATCATGACCTGAGCCCAAGTCGGACGCTTAATGAACTGAGCCCCCCAGGTGCCCTATAAAATGCATGTATAATTTTACTTGGTGTGGCTAGGCTTTAGTTTCTATCTGGAAAATGAAAGATCCTGGTTCTTTTTTTTTTTTTAAAGCATTTCTTCCTAAAATCATATATTTCTTGTCCCACCTTCCACATAATGTACATCTTAAGTTCACTAGCTGAGTAAGAAAATACGATACCAAAAACTACTATGAATTCAGTAACTATTTTAACTACTAATTAACATTTTGTCATCATAATGCATCTAAATAATTAGAAAAATAGTAGCACATATTGTGTAAGATGTATTATTTCCTCAGTTTGTCAAAAACATTTGCTGCATATAAGGATTTGTTAAGCTCTTGTAATGATTTTGTGGCCTCCCAGGGATCCCACGTGCAGAGGTAAGGAACCTACAGACCACATCCAGGATGTGAAATACATGGTACCTGAGTAGTAATGTCCCTTTATTTCCACAACAGACATCACTGTCAATGACAGCACCTGTTGGCTCCAGTGAGCCTGGGACTCAGCCTCAGAACCTTTCTCAACACTGTTCCAGATGGTCCCTCCCAATTGTTGGGAGCTGGCAAACGGATGAAAAATTATCTGCACCCCCTGGGCTACATGCCTCCTGAGACCCTGCCCAGCTTTGAAAATATAGGATACATGTATTCAGTTCTACTGTCTTGAGAAACACAAATGACTTCTCCCTTCTCCATATAAAAGTACTCCAAATATTCGAAGACATCCATGTGGCCCCTAATTCTCCTTCCTTTGGGATTAACAGCTCTAGATCCCTTATCTGTTCCTCATATTCTGTTCTCCTGACCCTCCTGGACCGCCTTTGATACTCATTCCAAGAAGCATATTTGTGAACGCTTCTCTGAGGAACAAGCCAAGAGTAGAGCACATTGTTTTGGTTTGGTTTGGTTTTTTTACTTTCCGTGACAGCCATCATACAGGTGTTCAGTGAATGAAAGATCACACTACAAACACTGCTTAGCACTGAAACTTCCACTGAGTATGCTAGCTTTTATGCATTAAGCTTATGAAGTACTGTCATTTACATTGAGAGGTAGCAGTTTTTATTTATTACAATTATTAAGTCATTATTTATTGAATTTTAAAGATTGCCTTAGTTTGGGGGGAGGCATAGCACACCTATGACTCATATGAAGTTTCTTGCCAACAAAAACACTCAACTGTTTTTCTTTAGAATCTTTCTCAAATGGGTAATTCTTATTTTTTCAATTATCAGTGGTGCAAGCTTCCAAGCTAACCTCCTTTAAGATTGGTTCACCGGGCAATGCCAGAGTGGTCATCAAATACTGTATGACCTTGACACTGAGTGTATGCCCCTCCAGAAATTCAGTCACATGAAAATCAGAATGACCTTCATTGATAGCTGTTGGACATTTAAGCTAATTTGCCTTCCATGCCTAACTTTCTCTTCTAAGAAAAATTGGCCACTGGCCTTTTTATTTTCTCCAGGGGGGACGATGTCTACTGCTCCAGACCCACTGGGAATTCAACCATAAGCATTCCAGTAACCTCTGATACCTTCTCCTGTTAAGGGATTTGCCAAAGACAATAGTTATCAGATGAACCAGTCAGGTCTCCTGTCTCAGAATCTGATCGGGAAGCACAGAAGGAATTTTCTAGTCTGTAGAACAACAGGAAGAAGCAGCCACGTGTACTTCAGCTGAGTTACATTAATAGAGGCACAGAGGTCTCTGCTGAGATACTTGTACCCACCTTGATTTCAACCCCATTCTCTTTGGACCCCAGCCTAACATGGCTTCTGTTCTTGGATTTCCTTGTGATCCCATCCCTTTAATAGGCCATTTGTGTCTTAGAATCCTGTCCCTTCCTTTGAACTACCGAAGCCTAGTAACAGATTCTATTTGTTCTGAGTGCAGTGCCAGGTACTCTCACCCATGTTACCGTACCATCTGCACACTGCCTTGCTGTGCTGGCTCTTGGTCTCTAAACCTCTGCCTGCCTTCTGGTTTTTGCTGTTTTCCTTTTATTCAGTGGGCTGTGATCCACATGTTAGTCCATGGTTATACTTTACATCCACCCCCGCGGAACTCACGTCCTTGATGCTTCTGGTCCCTGGACTCTTGGGCACTTTGCCCTGGTCCTACCCATCTTTTAGGGCACAGGTGAGGTCTGCCTAGTTCTCCAGATTGAAACAAAGGAGAGGGAATGTTATATGTGGGTGTGAAAGGAACTAATTATAAATTCCTACTTAATATGTCCCTCTCCAAGTAAGATGTTTTCCTTACAGCCAATGTTTTCATCTGTATATTCACAAAACAATGCCAGAAGCCTCAGGGAATGATTAAAAAGGAATTTATCTTCAAGTTATCCACCACTGAAATATATATATATTTATATATTTACATATATATATATTTCAGTGAGAGAGAGAGAGATTCATACACACATACTATATTTGTATTTAAAGAAAACCCATTTACTAAATGAGTGCTTACTAAGAATAGTCAGTTCATTTAAAATACCCCTCCCCCCTAATATTTATTTTCCTCCAACTACTCCTTGACCTCTGCTTAGCACTCCTTTTATTAAGCTCTTGGTGTTCTCTCAGCATCTCCGGAGCCGTCCCCAGCCTCTCCAGTCCCCACAAGCTCCCCACCGAAAACTGCTTCTCTAGAGATGATCTCCCTTTCTTTGAAATGGAGGCCATATGACATCATCTCCTTCCATGTATCTGTGTATTTACACCATCCTTTCTTCCTTCAGAAAGTCTCGCAAACAGGAAGGGACACCTCCACCCATGCTCTGTTCCCATCCACCTTTATCTCCAATGGGAATCAAGACCTTACCTCACTCCCCAGCCCATCCTCCCCAGGCTCATGGCTTCTCACCTGCCAATAACAAAAGGTGGGTTCACAAAGGACCTCGAGGGCTTAGAGTTTTTATCAAGTTTCAAAGGTATCCATGGCAGTAACGCAGGGAAGAACTGCCAGGGCTGCCCCCTCACCTCCCTACATGCCAACATCCATCCTTTCCTTCCTGCCCTCCCCCCACACCACGCACTGCCAGCCAAAGGTGAGTTTGGGGGTGAAAAGCAGAGGGACTCGTCTCCAGAGAGGCTGCTCCAACATCTACTCTGGCTGCTGTAACTTTTCCTCGCTCTGCCTCAAAAAATTGAAGAGGTCTTCCCCTATCTTGACCCTTCTGCTGTTCTCTGGGCTTCATCCTAAAGCTGGGGCATTGCAAATTGTCAGTGTTGGATCAGGAAAGCCCTTGTGTGGGCTGGAGGGAGGGGCTAGGGAAGCTGGGAGAGATAGAGGACCCGAGGTAGGGAAGTTAGAGAGGCCACCAGGGGTCAGTCACAAGAGAGCCAGCTGGGGATGCTAAAGACTGAGGGAAACAGAGGAGAAGAGGCTAGATCCATGGAGCAGTCTGCTCTCAATACCAACAGGAACCACAGCCAGGTGCTCCTGATTACCTCACCCTCTCTGCGAGGCCCAGGCTTGACATGCTGGGATTAGTTCCATGCTTTTGGCTAGAGGCAAAGAAGCTGCCTCATTTACTAAGGCCTTTCTGTTGTCAGCACCTTGTCATTGGTCTTCTACTCAACCAGATCTTCAGACTTCTTGGTTCCTGGATAGGGCCTTGCACCACTGACGACCCACCTTATTCTGCCTCCTGATACTTGTGTTCTCTTGGTCACTGATCACCAAGGCCAAAATTTAGACAATACTGGGGTGGACCAGTATTCCCTGGACTCTGAGCTCAGGGTTCTAGAAAGATTTAGGATTCAGGAGGGACCACTCAAGGGTCCTCAATTATGAGGAAGGAACAGATAATCAGGGATACTAGGTAAGAAGTGGAGGGTACCAGTCAAGATGAACATAATGTCCAGAGGCCTCAGACTGCACACATGTTGAAGCATATAGCCTACAGCAAAGAGGGGCAAACAGCCTCATCTCATTTGGACATCTTAACTACTATGCGAGGTAGGAGAAGCAGCAGAATGCCCATTCCACCCATGAGGTCGAAGAGTTGATGGCTTCCTCAAAGGTCTGGGCTATCCGAGAAGGGAACTAGTGCTGGGACTGAGCTCTCATGGTGGGGCTCCTAAGTTAAGCCCGAGCTACAAGTATCTCCTTCAATTACCCAAGGACTCAGAACCTATGGGCATCTCTCTAAAGGCAAACTTGGATTAGCTTCAAAGGACTTTCAGGAAGTATCTAATAGTTCTATTTTTAGGCTCTAAGAGAATTTACCCAGATAACTCTTTTAAACTCTGAAAATTCTTTGGCAACATCTAACCTCCTCCTTAGGCCTACCATGCTATTTGCATACCATTTGGTCAGCATTTTCCCCTGTCCGCCCACCATGGCCTCACCCCAGCACATTTCCAAGACACGTGATAGACTGCAGGCGGATGGGGATCGAGCTAATTCCTTTACATGCCCGCCTCTGTGTCACTTTTCTGCCTTTCTAAAGAATCACTGATGAACAGCCATGCAACCATGAGGTTGTCTCCATGACAATTATGTGTGTTTTTTAAAAAAGACCTACCGAAGGGCACCTGGGTGGCTCAGTCAGTTAAGTGTGTCTGACTCTTGGTTTCAGCTCAGGTCATGATTTCATGGTTCCTGGGACTGTGCCCCACGTCAGCCTCTGTGCTGACAGCATGGAGCCAGCTTGGGATTCTCTCTCTCTGCCCCTCCCCTGCTTGTCGTCTCTCTCTCTCTCTCCTCAAATAAATAAACTTAAAAAGGAAAAGTCCTACTGAGGTGCATTTTAGGCGTCTCAAAGTAGAGACCACCCAGGTTGGACCCAGGACTAACCTATATTATCTGTCACAGAGCAGGAAATCCTCAGGCCAGTCACAGAAGCCAATCAGAATTGTTAATAGCCTCACCATCAGGACAAGCTTTATGTATCTCATTTAAATCCTTTATGCTGCAATTTGAACCTGTTCTCTTTAATGCAAGAATTGTGTATTTATTTAAAGAAATTTTTCAATCTGAATTATTCAATTTATTCTATTTACTCCACTGGCTTTGAACAATGGAAACAACCCAGAATATTACCTATGGATCAATTCATTGTACATTCCTTGTGTGTACTGAGATCCATTTTTCATTAGTGACTTTTTGTTCTAGACCCTCGCCACTGTGTTTCTCTTTATTAAAAAGTTTTGTTAAAATGATTTTTTTTTTGCACTGCAGTCTCATTGTGCTCCACTTACCTCCCCATTTGAGGAGATATGTTCTAGCAAATATTCAACTGGAGGAAAGTAGCACAAAGAGCCGCCTAAAGTTCAGTACAAAGTAAAATATCAAATCCCCTTGCTCTATCACATCACTATAGGAAGTAGAACACTTATTTCAAAAAAATGCCTTCTTGTGGTTGTTGGGGGATGGGGAGCACACAAGGAAAAGAGGAGAGAGTGGTGGCAGCAAAGTCTGAACTTTCAGGGATTTGGAAATCTTGGTTTCAAACTGGAATTTATACTCAAATCCCAAGATTATAGATTTCCTTCCAAACTGCATTCCCTACATGGTTTAGAGAACAGTTGAAAAAGAAATTGCTCTCCATATTTTGATTGACATTAAAAACACTGTGAAAATAGTTTGGAACTTGATCTCTTTGAGGGAAGGACAATAATCAAACTATAGCCTTCGCTTGCAGCCCTTTCTCCCACACTTACTCAGAACTGTTCCAGGAAAATTCACAGGGAACTCTGTTCTCATATATCACTTCTAGGAGGAGAGAGGCATTCTCAAGAAAATTATCCCCAAACTTCTAAATACAAAGAGAAAAGATCATTTAATGAATCTCAACACAAAGCCACCTCACTTGACAGAATAAAGTCAAACGGAGTCAGTTGTTTGGAGCTGGAAACCTTTAATATCCAGCTTTATTTAAAAATTATCAGGCTTGCCCTTCTTGCCACATACCACCTAGTCCTCCCTCAAGCTCTAACCATACACGTCTGGTTTTGCCAAACACATTAGAAAGATTTTACTATTCCAGTTTACAAGTCCATCTGCATAGCCCTATTAACAGAAGGGATCTATGAATACCAAGTACTTTATTCTCATCCACTTTTTTTGACCATGTATTACCATAGCACAAAAATGCCCCCACCCTTTACAATCAGCTCTTTCTAAAAGGAATTCTAGGCTACTACCAACTGGCTGCCTTGTACTACTGTTTAAGATGCCCAAATACGTCTGACTATCTTGAAATGAAAGCCTGCTTCTCCCTTTCTGGAACACACTTGCAAACTACATCTTTTCAAATTCTCTAGTCAGGGGCACATTTCAAACAGAAAAATAAGATTTGTGAAGAAATAGTTTGGTAGGATGTTAAATGCGATTTCTAAAAACACACCCACTAGCACATGCATTCTCTCTTTATTAGGTTTTATAGGAAACAGACCTTGGTAGGCATCTTCCTGTCTTGGCAAATATCAGATCAGTTACATTAACCCAACTGGTGCTAAATGCTCTTTCCACAAACTCTGACCTTATTTCCTTGCAGGTCGAGAAGTCCAGTCTTAAATACTGGTAGCAGAATAATATGCAAATTCTTTTGGTTAAGAACCATTACGTTTTGGCTTCTCATTAACCTAAAGAGTTGTTGTTTCTAAAGCAAAACCTCTTTAAATCTCTGGTTAAAAAAAAAAAAAAAGATGCAGGCGAGACCACTGGTGTGGGTAGACTGGCACGGGACGCCTGCTGACCCTGGCCTGTGGCTATCAGGTAGAATCCACATCGCACTCCCAAACAAAAGGCTTTCCTTATCAAGGTTGTCAGGGTCCCAGAGTATAAGTCTCTATGTGATCCCTCCTCCCGTCCCAGCTCCAAGAACAGGACTTGAAATCTCATCCTGTTTTCTTCCGGGAACATCTGCAGGGCAGCAAAGCCCAGTCTGGCTCTGAGAATTTGCATGGTTTATTGGCTTTTCCAATCTTGCATCTCCAGCTACCTTAAGCAGGAATGCTGACTGAAACCCGGAGAAAGCCCCCAGACTCTCCGGAAGAGATTAAAAGAAAGCCCTCGGTGGCTTACCTCTCAGGCTGCAACTTCTTCCTGGGGACTAAGTCGGAAAGGAAGGACTGATTTCTCCAGCAGGAGCACAGCAAGAGGGCAGGCAGGCAGGCAGCCTAATACACACTGCTCTATTCAATAAAACTCCAGACCGCCCTTCCTTAGCCCCTCCCAGAAGTCCATGCTAAGTGAACACATATCCCCTATGTTTACAGTCGGCAGTCGGTGGTATGCATTGTCCTGTAGTTTTTCTAATAGGCAGCCAATGACGACACCCCGGCCGAGGTGGATGCAGCCTGCCTGTGGAGATGCCTGTCATTCCCTAGGCATGCTCAGGAAATCACTCATCAGAAAAACCAAGACCTAAAAAGCTCTGAAACTGCGTGCAGGCTGCCAAAACCAGCCAGCTACATGCCCTTTTTTGGTTATCCTTAGCAGGGCCTCTGGAAGTGAATCCATTGTCAGGAACAATCATAAGAAATGTTAATCTTGGAGAAAGAGGCTGTCTTGTAGAACACAAGCGCAACTTTAAAAAAGAAAGCACGGTCTATGAAACGAGAAGTTAATAGTCCATATGTTTAGTGGGGTGGGGGTGGGGAAGGCTTTTTGATCGAGGGAGCCTTAATAGCATATTTCTTTGAAAAGTAGCTGTGTATACAAAATGAAATTAAGTTGTTCTACAATTTTAAAGCTTGCAATGGCCAGGACCCAGGTCTGGTGTACAGACTAAATTCTAACCTGAAAGAGGCACAGCCCCCTAAAAATATGTCTACATGTGTTATAAAAACAACTGACAAAAAAAGCTTAGGTCTTTTTTAGTAGGTAATGTTTTCCAGAATAAGTGTAGTGCCAGAAACTCAGCTAGGCAGGGTCCTACAGGCTTGGCGAGCCTCCTGGTTTTCCACATCACCTCTCTCTCCACCTCCCCTTTGTCTCCTCGGATTTGGCAACAGGGAGACATTGCTTTAGCAACTGCACAACAGAGAGGGCGTGAAGAGACCAGCACCTCCTCTGGGACTGGTATAGGTGCTGCGTATGCCCACAGAGATGGCACTGCTGTTCTAGCGACTTCTTGAAAGTACACCGACCAAGTCTTCCTTGGTAGGATGTGTGCTATGAGAGGGTCAGAACTAGGCAATGCTGAATCAGAATGAAGTTAACTGGCCCATATGTGCATACAACCTGTGGTCTTGTACTTTTTGGTAAAGAAATCACTCACTTCGTCCATCAGTACTTAATTCAACAGTCACAACAACATAAAATTAGGAGCACTTACTATTTGTCAGGCCAGGAGCTAGGTGCTAGGTTTCCGTCTCCTTATCACCATGTGTTTGGAAACTGTCTCATCACTGACCAAGAAGACTTAAAATATTTTCCCTGGCTAACTATAGGTCCACAGCTTGGTCTCCAAAAGCCTTAGATTTTACCGTATAAGCCTATTTATGAAGATCTGACATGAAAATAATCTCTACCTAAGAACAAGTGCCTGCCCTTTGTTCCTTAGGTTGAAGACTTGGGAAGTAATTGATCCACCTGGGTGGTTTCCTTCTTCAGGCCTCCAGCATTAGCCAGTTACCCAGAGGCATCTATAGCAAGGCATCTATGCTCATCTCATTCTTGGGAAGGCTGCCCATCCCCTCTTCCCAACTGCTACTGCAGCATAGCCTAAAAAAGCTACAGAGCAGGCTGCCAGGCAGAGGGAGAGGTGAGCTGCAAGCATCCCAAGTTAGAACTCAGAATGCACTTTCCCAGGGAAACAGAATAAATAATGACTGGTGGGAACAGTACAGTCAATGCAGCATTTCAAGGACACTGTGGCTCAACCAGACATTTGTGGAGCACCACCGTTTATAAACTTGTTCCTATGGTAAAATGTTTTCTGATCCCAAGTGAATGATTTGGAAATAAACTTTGGGAACACAACCAATTTTGCTACTGGGGATGTCCCATATCTGCACAGGTTGTAACGACAGAATAATAGTTCATAGTCTGGTAAGCTGCTGAGCTTGGACATGTTATAGCGCAGGTATCAATGACCTCTGAAAATAACTCAGCTGGTGATGTCTGTGTGAAGATATGACCTGTGTCCAGAGATGTTTGGGACCCATGCTCTCTAGGCCATATGGTCCGTGACTCAGTGAGGCCTGTTTTAATGTACTGTTTTCCATGGCCAATGCTGATTCAATCCTAAGCCACATTCTTCCCGCTTGTGTGAGTAATGCCTTTTGGTTAAACAGATCAGGGCATAATTTGCAATCTATGAATAAAATAAGTACCAGCTTTCCAGAGGAAAGAAAAGTTGCACTACAAATGGGGAAAATATTATCAGCAGGAAACATGGACAGGACATGCATTTTGCATGGTTTTTAGAAGATAAATGGCTAAATATTTTTGGGTTCTGTCTTTAGAAAAGAGAAGTATGTTTCCCTAGATAAATTCTGAATACTTCATTTTCAGGGTATAGTGGATGAGCAATCGTTCAGCCTTCTTTGTGTATTTGAAAATTGACACTGTGCAAGAACCATATGGTTGGAAGGATAATTTAACAAATTTCATTAGAAAGAAGAAAGAAGAAGATAGATGTTGCCAATCTCTACTATGGGAAACTTCACTTTCATAGTATTTACTTTTTCCAGAAGTCATTTGTAAACAACACTAAAAATACACAAGATTTATACAGGAAATTTTTGTGGAATATGTTTCCCACTTAGACCATCCCAGATAAAGAACAGCTTGTCTAGCATAGGATACATCTACCTAATCAAACCATAACAAATCTAAAGAGACATTTGGAAACATCTGGATGATTCACTATTTTTTTTCAGTTCCAACTGAGTATTTGCAATCATGTAGATAAGTAGTGAGCAATTACATTTTGTTTGCAAGTCAACTGGGGAAAAGTAAAAGCAGGCCACACCTTTTTCATTCAAAAAAAGAATTGCTTCATTTACTTCCATGAAAAAATACATTTTCCAGCTTAAAATATTTACGTTATTGAATGAAACAGATCTTTTGAACATTTTAAAAGGCAGCAAACTACCTCCACCTCCCCGCGCCCTCACCACCCCACACACAACTTCTTTTACTCAAATGAAGTATTTCCAGAAACTCAAGTTTAGAAAACAATAAAATCAGACTGGTAGAATGTTGATGCCAAAACTGGACAACAAAGATAGCACAAAAAGAGGAAAACTATACTAAATATACTTCTGAGCCTAGATGAAAACAATTAACATCCTGAATCCAACAGTGTAAAAAACAAGGTAAGGCCAATGCAGAGATGGTCCAAATCTGAAAATCTAGTGATGTATTATACAATGTAAGTGGTTAAAAAGTTTTTTTAAAAAAGTAGACAGAAGAGAAAGATCATCTCAAGAGATAAAAAAAATAATACTTGGTAAAATTAGCAATCTTATATAGAAAAAACAAAAGCTCTTGAAAAACCAGCAACAAAATCTTTCTAAACATGTAATAAGAGACCTTTACCAGAAAGGTATAGCAAACATTATGCTTAATGATGAAATGGTACAAGTATTCTCATTATAATCAATGAAAAGGCAAGGATGACTATCATCTCTCTACAATTAAAAAATGGGGTGGAGGTCCTAACCAAGACAAAGAAAAAAGAAATAAGAACTATTGGAATTAAGAAGAAAACAAATGTCTTTATTTGCTATGATAGGATCATGTGGGTAAAAAGTTCAAGTGAATCAACAAATATATTAGAATTAATAAAAGAGTGTAGCAAGCTTATTGGAAGCAAGTACAGTATGCAAAACTCCAGAGTTCCTGTAAGCAGCTGTCTCTAATTTTAAAATATAATGGAAAATAGATGATTCATTTAATAACAAAAGTGTGCATTACTTGGGAATAAATGTAACAAAATGGTGCAAGAAAACTGAAGAGCTGGATTTAAGGAAATAAAAGGCCTACATAAATGGTGAAATGTATCACTTTTACAAATGACAAACATCAAAATTGTAAAGATGTAAATTCACCTTGAATTCACTTATGCAGCATTTATTATTCTAACTAAACCCCTTAAATGATATATTTTGTAGAACTTAACAAAACAATCCTAAAATTCAGATGGAAAAGTAAAGATCTAAAAATAAGTACTGAGATTTTTATAGAGCAATTCTAACTGAGTATTATTGCCCTGGGAATAGACAAATAGATCAGTAGAATAAAGTGGAAAACCCAGAAACAGCCCCAAGCATATATGGAAACTTCTAAAGTAATAGTAGAGACACTACCAATCAGGAAAAGAAGGGCAGGCTATTCTAGTAATGTAAGGACACCGCAGATCATGTAGAACCAATAAAGTTAGATTCAAAATTCCCACCCCATCTTAAAAGAAACTAGATTACATGGAAAAACCCTTTTAAAATAATTAGGAAAAACTGTAGGTGAATAGTTTTATGATGGAGTATGGAAGGATTCTTCAACATAAAAAAACAGAACTTCAGATGGAAACAGTGAAAACTTTGAGGAGATGGTTAGATTTGACAGAGTAAATGCACAACTTCTGCTCCTCCCCAAACCTCACCAAAATGATAGCAGAGAAATAAAAAATCATCTGTAAATCCTACAAGGCAAAGATACTGGAAGAGAGTCAACACAGAGTCTAGATGTCAGCCAAATTTTGGAATATGGAAAATGGACGGATGGCTGGTAATTGACTTAACAGAACTAAGAAACTGAACTCTGGCCCTGTGGAGTAGAAGGGCCGGTGGATGAGAAAGAAGCCAATTCAAGTCTCAAAACCAGGAAAAACAGGATTTGGAAGCCCCAGAAATCTCTGAGGGTGAGGGATGGAGCAGAAAACAGGTTTGGTTGGAAATCTGAGTAAGGGGGTGCCTGGGTGGCTCAGCTGGTTAAGTGTCTGACTTCAGCTGAGGTCATGATTTCACAGTTCTGGGTTCGGTTCATGGGTTGGAGCCACGGATCAGGCTCTGTGCTGACAGCTCAGAGCCTGGAGCCTGCTTCAGATACTGCGTCTCCTTCTCTCTCGGCCCCTTCCCCACTCACACTGTGTCTGTCTCTCAAAAATAAACAAAAAAAAAATTTCTTAGCAAATCTAATGAACAGTTAAAAGCCCAGATCTAGAACCCCCAACTCCAACACAACTAGGTGTACACCCCTCTTTCAATCAGACAGAAGCTCCAAGTTTATCCTCTGAAGGAAGTGCTGCCCTCAGAATGTCAGGCAAAACAGTGAACAGGGAAGAGGCTTCGTACTGAAAACAAAACTGAAATGTAAACTCAGTGAACACTGGAATGCCCCTGGTCTCCTCACTCTGCAGGCTCCCAGAACACAGACAGTCAGGCTTGTACTCTCTAGAAAGGAAATTGGAGGATTCCACTCCAGGGAAAGAGGCATGCCCATGGAAAAAGAACGAAAGGCACAGACACAGAGGGACCGCTGAAATTTCTGGCTCACTGCCCAAGGCCCGTTAATGAACTTGTGCACAGGAACTCCCAATTGGCTGTTTAGCACCTCACACTTAGATATGAACATCAAGTTAAGGAGAGGGTCTGAAAGAGAGACTCGAAAAACAAAAAAGAAATTCAGAGGAAAGAGAGGCAAGGTGAGAAACAGAAGAATAGCTCCAAAAAATTCTAATTACTATTCGCAGAGAGATAAGAGATGATACTGTTGCTGCCAAACAAGAGAAAGGTGCTTCAAAAAGGCAATTTCAGGGAAAAGGAAAAAAACTCTTATAAATGAAAAATACTGTGGCAGGAAGTTATAAAAATTCAATTCAAGAAATGTTAAGATACAGTTTTTTTTTAAAAAACCTGCCAGAAAATTTGAAGAAAAAGGACAGAAAAAAGAAAGTAACATTATCAGAATCAGTCAAAAATCTAACATCTGAGTGTTCCAGAAAGGAGGAAAGAGAAAATTGTGGGAAAGAAATGATCAAAGAAATAAAACATTAAAGTTTCCCAAATCTAAAGGATACAAATTTCCAGATTCAAAGGGCCCACTGGGCATCCAGTACAATGAATGAAAACACAATATAATTCTGAAGTTATCAAGTTCTTGGGGTTTTATGTTCCATCCAAAGGTGGGAGAGGAGCTGGGGTTGAAAACAGAAGCCAAGACAGAAGATAAGGATCAGAAAACAGAGAGTACAAAACCTATGACAAAAGTGAAGGGTAGTCCCGTGATGATAGTGAAAGAAAATTCCAGGATAACAGCTGGTCAAGAAAGCAACCAGTAGAGACTAAAGCAGAGGGATCCAGAGAGGATGTTTTCAGAAAAATCAGGTAGACAGATTACCTGATATTTTCTTGGGGAAAGCATCTGTGATAGGTATATGGAAATAAGTAAAATGTAAGATTGAGGTCATCATAACTTCAGGAAAAACAAAAATATTTGTATGAGAAGGGAAAAGGGATCATTGTATACTATATAGTTCAACTGTGAGAAAAATTTACACAGTCATAATAATGTAAATACTACATTTTGATTTCATCAAAACAATGATGTAATTAGATTCAAAGGATAACAAGCAAGAACATGTTAGTAGGATGATGGTGGATAAGAGAGCTAAGCCCTCATGTTGTTTAGCAGGAAATCAATAGTTAATATCTAGTATTGAATTTTTAATCAATAGTAGAATTAGCATTTTATTTATGGATATGAAAACAAATACCACCCTCCTCCCACCACCCACCAAAAATAATTCATTTATTCACTGAAAAAATATTTACTGAATGTCTACCAAAGGCCAGGGCCTGTTCTACACGTTGTTAGCAAAATATATTTTGATGGAGGGAGGCAGATAAATACACTAATAAATATATTAATGTCATGCAGAGGGAAGTGCTATAAAGAAATTGTAAAGGAATAGAGAAAATCAGGGAAATCCTCTATGAAGAAATTTTCATTGGAGAGATGAGTTAAATGAAGGGGCAAGCAGTGAGACTATACGAAGGAACGACATTTCCGACAGCAAGAAAATAGCAGGTGCTTATTAAAGAATAAGAAAGATTGCAGAGTAATTGGGGAGTAGTGATCACCAAGGCCAGGTAGGATCATCTAGAGCCTTACGCCATGGTAAGGACTCTGAGTTTTGTACTAAATAAGACAGAAAGTCACTGGGAGGTGTTAAGCAGAAAGAAAAAAAATCACTCTGGTCATCCTGTATAGAATGAGCTGGGAGATTACCAGCGTAGAAGCAGGGGGAAACTATTGCCTCCTTACAGGCAGGAGGTGCTGGCTTGGACTAGGGCAGCTGTGGTCAGGGGACTGAGAAAGTATTGAATTTTGGACACAGCAGGACGCATTGCTGGTTTGGATGAAGTATATGAGAAAAAGAGAGGAATCAAGGATATTTCCTTTTATGGGCTGAAGAGCTGAGTTGGTGTTATTTAATAAACGGGGACCACTGAAGGGAATGTCGATTGCAAGGAGGAGTGGGAATCACATTAGATATAATTTAGGCATATTAAGATGACCAAAGGCATCCAAGTGCAAGAGCAGATAGGTAGTGTGATATACAAATCTGATGTTTCGGGGAGAGGATGAGGCTTGAGAGTCATCCATTTATAGACAGTGTTTTAAACTAGGACTAAGTTACCTGGAAGAAAGCAAACCGTAAAAAGAAGGCTCTATCAAATGACACCACAACGTTTAAAGCCCAGAAAAGGAGACTGAGGAAAAGTTGATAGCTACTGCAGGTGGGTGGTCAGGTATGAGAATGCATAGGGAAGATGGTTACTGCTTTTTGTTAAAAGTCACAGAGCATTATTTGACTTTAAAAGAAGGGTAATTTCTGAGATTGGATTATTGTAGCCAACTAATCACTTCCTCTTTTAATGGGATTAAACACTCACAGTCTTTGCCATGTGTCTCTGCAGGGCTCTTAGTTAGGACCTGGCCTGTGCGATGTGCCAGATATGACGGTGTGCCTGTTCAGAGTGGAAGCTTTAAGAGGCACCATATTTTGTTCTTACCCCTGCATGTCTGCCCTTTGCCATGACAACAAGTACCACAGAGTGGGTTGAACGGTGCACCCCCCTACCAGCACATATACATTCATCCAGAACCTATATATGTGACCTTATTTGGGAAAGGGGGTATCTGAAGGTATAATTCAGTTGAGAATCTCTAGATGACCTCATACTGGCTTATCCAGCTGGGACCGAAATCCAGTGGCAAAGGTGGAGAGAGATTAGACACACACAGGATATGGAGGAGACGGGATGTGAAGGCAGAGGCAGAGACAGGAGCAATATATCTTCAAACCAAGGAATGCTAAGGTTTGCCAGTGACCAACAGAAGCTAGGAGAGAGGCATAGAACAGATTCTCCCTCGGAGCCTCCAGAAAAAGCCAACAACCCTGTCAACACATTGATTTTTGGACTCCTGGCCTCCAGAACTATGGGAGAATACATTTCTGTTGTTTTAAGCCACCCAGTTTGTGGTAATTTGTTACAGCAGCACAGGAAAACAATATACCCCAGATCGTGTCCGCTTTTCAGCTCGAGTTCACAGTGAGCCCAGCTGGGACCGCAGAGATGCTACTGTCCCAGGCCTTATGCAAAAGGCATAAGAAATAATGTTTGCTGTTGTAAGCCACTGAGATTTTGTAGCATTTTTTTACCAAGAAAAAGCTAATATTTGTACATAAGAAGTTAAGTAAACTTTAAAAAAATTTTTTAATGTTTTTATTTATTTCTTTTTTTTTAATGTTTTATTTATTTCTAGGAGAGAGAGAGAGACAGCGTGAGCAGGAGAGGGTCAGAGAGAGAGAGGGAGTCAGACTCTGAAACAGGCTCCAGGCTGTGAGCTGGCAGTCAGCACAGAGCTCGACGCAGGGCTCGAACCCACGAACCGCGAGATCATGACCTAAGCGAAAGTTGGACGCTTAACCGACTAAGCCACCCAGGCACCCCTGTTTTTATTTATTTCTGAGAGAGAGAGAGAGACAGCGTGAGCAGGGGAGGGTCAGAGATAGAGAGGGGAACACAGAATCCGAAACAGGCTCCAGACTCTGAGCTAGCTGTCAGCACAGAGCCCGACACAGGGCTTGAACCCACAGTGAGATCATGACCTGAGCCGAAGTTGGACGCTTAACCGACTGAGCCACCCAGGCACCCCAAGAAGTAAACTTAAAGAAATTTAGTTAAACTAAAGAAAGTTTGGTTAAGAAGTAAAAACTTCAATTAAACAAAAGTCACCATATACTAAGTGAAAAGAAGAGCAAGAGAAAATGTGCAATGTATAAAGGTTTAGAATCTAGAATATCAAAGAATGCCCCAAAATCAAAAGAGGTAGAGAGTGAGACAGGAAATACAATTTAAAAATGGGAATAGGATATAACATCCACAGAAGAGAAAACGCAAAGGCCAAAGTCCTTGAAATGATGCTGAACCTTATGAGGAATCAGGAAAATGAAGGTTAAAACGCTGACACCAGCTCACAGCCAACAAATTGGTAAAGAAAAAAACCATTTAATCTTATAAAACTAAATGATGTTAGTAATATGCAGAAAGAAATTCCTATGCATTTTCGGTAAGAAAGTTAATTGGGCCAGACACTTTGTAGAGTGATTTGAAAGTGATATTTAGTAGATGCCTTCTTTGTCCAGCAATCCCACTTTTAGGTATATCCTCAGGAAACTCACGTTCTTTAGCAAGGAGGCATGTAAAAGGCAGCTCATCAGAGATAGCAATACCACAAAATTCCCACAGCAATCAGCAGGGGAAAGGCTACATAAACTATGGTATGGATGGAAGACTATATAGTAGCTAAAATGAATGACTTAGATGCACTTGGGTCTCAAAAACATATTTTGTGAAAAAAAAGCAAGTTGCAGCTGGGATGATTCCATTCATATGGATTATTTATGGCTCCAGGCAACAGTAGCCTAGAACCATTCCAAATTCAACATAGTGGTTACCCGTAAGAAGAGAGAAAGAATGATACTAGTTACAAAATCAAGAAACTTCACATTTATCTGCAATGTATAAAAGGAGACCTCAAGTAATTATGACAAAACTATTACATTTAATTCTGCAGAGTAGGTATACAGGTTTTATATTATCTTTAGACTTTTTTTTTTTTAAGAAGCTGCTATACAAATAGATTTCTCTCCCCATGCCACTAGTATCTGGTCACCCATGTGACACTGGGAAAGGTCACTGTCCTTTGTTCTCAGGGCAGCAGTACAGCTCACTCAGGACCAACCTAACTAGCAGTGAGAGAAGACATGTCCTGAATGTGAAGTCCTCTACCTAATCACACCTTTGTATTAAGGCTCTGACATGACAGAATCAACAGTTACTCTTTAAGGGCTAATACCTTAAGCCATAGCCTAACTGAGTGCCTTAATGCCAACTGTTTTATGAGTAGGGTACAGACAAAGTGAGGGCCAGCTCTGATCCACTTTGATGGGCACAGAAGGATGAAAGATGGTGGGCTGGTCTCTCAGAGTGCCACATGGAAAAAGAAGGGCATTGGCTGTCTGGGATAAGGGTGAGGACCTGAAATGGAAAGAGGGTGTAATCCAAGAAGCCCCAGTATGGATGAAGGGGCATATGAGACAAATGTTACCTTTTCCCACTCCCACTGAGTGGCCAATTCCTTCAGTCTTCCTATCAGAAATCTCTGTCTCTCTATTTCTTGAGTTAGGGAGGATGACTGGATGTCTCCATGATTTCCACTCTTTCCACATTCATTTTTACTGGATTTGCTCTACTCTCAAACAAAGTAAAATGGTTCCATCCATGAGAACTCTCTCTTGGTCTCTAATGGGTATCTGAGTCCTTCAGAGCCACATCCGGATTTCTCTCAGACAGCTGCATTCATTTAATCATTTATTCATTCATTCATGCAACCAACCTCCTAACATGTATTACCTACAAGGCTTAGCATTAGGCTCTATGCCTTTTATAATCTTGTAAAAACACCACACCTACCTTTGAGAAAAATTTTTTAATGTTTATTCATTTTTGAGAGAGAGAGACAGAGCATGAGTGGGGAGGGGCAGAGAGAGGGGACACAGAATGTAAAGCAGGCTCCAGGCTCCGAGCTGTCAGCACAGAGCCCAATGTGGGGCTCAAACCCAAGGACTGGACCATGAGATCAAGACCTGAGCTGAAGTAGCACATTTAACCGACTGAGCCACCTAGGCACCCCACACCACACCTACCTTTAAAGAACTGCTGGTCTAAAGGGGAAGCTCAGATATGTGCCCAAGATGGGACTCCCAAATGGGAGCACTAAGAGATACCTCCTTGCGCCACATGTGTTTACCCAGCTGTGTGTGTTTCCTTTTCCTGTCTCATGCTTAACGAAGGCTGTGTAATCCAACCAAGACCGTGTGGTGAGACCTGGTGTCCCCTCCCAACCAGAAAGCATATCCTTCTCTCATTTCAGGGGGGAAAAAAAGCCAATCTCATAATTGGCTTTGCATTGCAGACATACTTGTGAGGGGTGCAAATAAGAAAACATTTAAAATATTTGATCTATTTTGGGTGAGGTTTTGTAGCTTTGGCCTAGCAGAATGTCATCTGAGAGGCAGTGATTTCTCTTGGGGGGCAGATATTTTTAAGATCAAAAAAGAAAAGAAAAGAAAACATTTTCAAAGCGATAGCAGAGTCTGGTACTACATAGGGAAAGATGGCCGTTTGGACCAAGCAAACTAACTGGGCAGCACTGAGGCATCTGAACTCTCATCAAGCTATGCCGAGGTTTGCTCCCTTACGTCATAGACAGTGTGCCTGAGACACCGCTGCGGCTGCACCATGTCCCCTCCTCCTGAGCCTTCACCTGTGCCACTGCATGCCCCCTTGTACCGTCTTCACATTGCTCCCTGCCCGCTGTCTAGAAACACGTCCAGGGCTTTACCTCTGACTGACTCTAGTTTCCTTCTAGCTTCACGCCTGTCTTTTCTTTTACTGTCAAATTTCTCCAATTAGTTTATGATGCGGCCCCACCACCCCCACTTCTTCCATGACCTCGTTCTTGGTCCCTGAACATTTTGACTTCAGCGCTTCCCTCTTCTGAGAGGTTCAGCCTGTGACCCCTGAGCAGCTGGGCCCTTTTGCAGTCCTCTCCGGCATCCCCTGGCTCCCCGCACCCACCCTGGGTCCTGTCTTTACCTCTGGTAGTTCCTGTCACTGATAGCTGGCCTCCTGGATTTTTCCTCTGGTTCTCCCTCAGTGAGGACACCCCCCCGCGCCCAAGCCTGGTCTCTCTCTCAGAGAAAGCAGCACCCACTTCACAGGGCAGACATAAGAATTAAAGGAGATAAAGTGTTGGTAGAGTTGCTTTGTGACCTCAATGCTTGTTTAGTGATGGGACAAGCTTTTATGAGGTGTCTTTCCCATACTGAAGCCTTTCTCAGCCTTGGAATACAGGGACACTGTATAAGACATGGTTAGCTCTTCCTCCCTTAAAAGGGCCTTGCCTTTTGCTGGCAGACACATGTACTCACCTAAGTGCAGTGAAGTGGGCCAGATGCTGTCATAAAAATCCTGTCCAGCGAAGGTCACCAAGGAGGGAGGGGTCATTTTTTTCTTAGTGGGTTTCTTTTTTTAAAAAATCTCATTTTTTCCCATGTCTATAACAATTACCTCTTCTGATATGAGAAATTAAAAATATATATATTTAGCCCTGACCTCCTGCTTTCATCGTGAATTCCCTTGCTTGGAAATCTTCGTATCATCTTACTACCAAAAGGATGAAGTCAAAACTTGGCTAGCATCTTAACCAAGATCTACAATCACCCCTCTTTTTGCCTTTCTTAGATTCTCAATGCTAACTCCCTCCCCTCCCACTCTTGTCAAGGGGCATAGCTTCTGCCTGTGACCTCAGTCATGGGCCTCTCCCCTTCACATTTAGTGGTCATTTGGCACCAGCTCTGGACGCACCTCAAAGCTATCCGTAAAATCTCAGCCTTCTGTCAATAACCGTTCCTGTACCAGGACCTGCTGTCAGACCTGTACATTTTTTATTTATCAATTACAGACTTGCATTACTTGATTTGATTTATATATGTGTGTGTGTGTGTGTATACATCCTAGATTGATTAATGGCTGATCAATTAGCTAATAGTTAATTAATAATTAACAGATAGTTCTGGAGTGTCTGCTATGTGTGGTAAATAAGACATACAGAACTTTTAGAAATAGAGAGACCATATCTTAAAATTGTGGGCTATATATTACACTCATTTATCTCTTTCTCTCAACACTGCGTTTTTGGGCCAGAATTTTAAAATACAAACAAACAATTAAGATGCCTTGACAAAACTATTTATGTTCAACTGTATACAAACCCAGTACTGAAACTAAGAATTCAAGTCAGTGCTCAGGGAACGGTGACTGCAGGTTTGGGTCTAGGCCAGGAACCCTGGAATCTTGTTGCTGCTACCCTAATTAAGAGGTGCAGGTGGCTGGGGGAGGGGAAGCAAGGACCACAGCCCTCCCACGTGCTCATGAATACCAGGCATACCTCGAAAAGAACTACCCATGTATGGACTTTTGGGGACACTTAGTTCATACGATTGTTCTGGAAGGTGGGGAAGGAATAATCATAATAAAAATAACAAACAAATGAGTATGGCCAGAGTTGATTTAGAAACTAGAGTGCCAACTTATTAACTTCAAGTGGGATATATATTCTGAAGCAATTAACTGAAGTGGCCATTTGAGCCCAGGCTCCTAACCAATAGGCAGCTCCCCTCAGGACACAGAAAGAAGGTATTAGGGGAAAGTTCTGACCTAAAGCCCAAGAACCTGGCCAATTTGGAGGGATGATTCCACTGAGAGCTGATAAACTGCCTTTCTTTAGGAATATTTCTGTCTGAAGAATTAGACACTATTGCTGGGAGAAGAGCTCCTAAAACAGTACTGGGGGAATTCTGGCATAATCTTCTTTTTTAAGCTCTAAGACATCAGGCTTCTCTTTGCCTGTCGGGACATCTATATTGCCTTCTTTCATGTTATAGATCTTGTTATGTGATATTTTTAATTTAATATCTCCTGGTGTTCTGCATGCTTCCATGGCCTTAGAAAGACCACTTCTGTATCTCTTAATCACTCTGTTGAATGGATAATTTCTGGCAAATTTTCATTTAAATTGACTAGTCACAGTATGTCTATCTGTCTCTGTATATTAAGCAAATACTCAACTCTATATCCCAGCACCTGGTATAACACCTAACATAGAACGTTATGGAAAGAATGAATGATTTTTAGAGAATTTTCACTTCCTGAGCATTCCCAAATTTTGGGATTCTTCTTACTTTGGAAACTATCTGCCAGGAGAGAAGAAAACTGATGCTAGGGATTAGTCAAGTTAAAGGAAACTGATTAGGCTACACCTTCCAGATGCTAGGGTCTAAAGTCTTAGGGCCTATGTATTTGGGGTCAGATGCTCTATCTTAACCAGGCTGGAGTATTAAGGAGACCCAGGGATAGGCTCAGGAGAGCACCTGACCATGGCTTTCTTCTAGTTCCTTTTCATTTTCCTGGCTGGTGGGCTTTGGAGTAGCCTTTCTTCCTCAATGGAATGATAAGATTCAAGATTCAATTGTAGATTTAATTACAGTGCAGTCAAGCTTACTTGACACATGCCCAGGATTTGGGGTCAGGCCATAGCTAATAAATGAAATGATCCTTTGCCTGACCCTGAATTCTGTACATATTGTTTTCCTTGGGAAACTCACAGAGGAGGGTGTCTGATGGTCAGGATCCAGTTTGGGTGTTCCCAGGCCCTGCTAACTACTATCCATCTAAGACAGTTTATAAACTGCAAAGGTCTGGTTGCAAATATTTCAGAAGTAATAATAAATAATAAATTAAGCATAGAAATAATGGTATCTATCTATATGTATAATTATTGTATTATTTCATAGTCACATATTAATATTAATACACCTATTTATGTTAACATATTAAATGCTTTAATAATGATAATTTAAGGCATTACTTAATGTATTAATTAATAAAATAAATCATTTTACTGTTATGTATTTATGTACTTATTTATTTAGTACTTTTACTCCAAATAACCATGCCACCCATATTATCATTACTTTTCTTACACACCCCCATATAGTTAGCAAATGTTACAATACTCACTTATGGGGAGCAAGATAGGTTAAACATCTGCCTTCAGAACACAGAAAGAGTACAGATTATAGGTAAAATAACTTTAATAAGTTATTCAAGTTCTCTGAGTTTTAGTTTTCTCATTGCGAAACAGCTGCTTTGAAGAGTTGATTGGAAGCTCACAGATTATTAGATGTGGGCATACTTTATCAACTGTTTCAAGGTGCTTAGCTGTAAGTGATTATCATTATCAGCACAGAACTAAGATTAAAACCTAAGTGGCCTCCTGACTACCAGTTTCCTTTTTTTAACTTTAAGTTAATCTACTGCAAATTCTCTTTCTATGAGAACTTGACTCTTGATAGATTATGGAACAGTGATTTCAGCAACCACAAAACTTTTTCTGATACTTGTCATTCCAAAGAAATTGGTGAAATTCCATTGTGTGCAGAGAGGAAAACACTACAGTTTTTCTTAAATGTTGGAATAAGATATCTTTTGGAAAACGGTTGGGGCAAGGGCTGTGGGTAGGGAGAAGCAAGAATAGAATTTCTTGTTATTTACAGAACATCCTCTTTTTCACTCCTCCCCATTGTAGGCAACCAATTCATTTCTGTTAATCATACACTTTTTTGTATTGTAGGTATTCTTCCCAAGCTTAGAGGTGACATTCTGTGTGCATGTACCTCCAGGCACACAGGGAAATGCTTAATCCGGTGTCCCATAGGGATTTCTACACAACCTTTGACTTGCGAGATTTACATGTGACATCAGTTTCATATGTATGAAAGGTCCTAGGACTGGAAGAGAAGGAAAGAAAAGAGGGTGCTGAGCTGAGTGACAGAGAGTGGCTGGATCTTGTGGGTTATTTTAAGTATATATTTCCAGGAAGAGAATGTCAAGCTCCGTGTGAACTTGGGTTTTCTCACATGTCAACATGAGAATAGCAATAAAGGCAGTCTCCTTCCCAGCATCCCTTTGAGGAATAATAAATAAACGTGATAAGAAAGTGTTTCACAAAATAAAACAGACTTTGAAGTAAAAAAGCAGCCAGCCAGAATTCCACGTGTGGCTGGAAACTGTTGCACGTTTTAACCATTCCTGTATCGGTTGAACGGGTAGCAATCAGTAACCTCTCCACTTCACATTTTTCTAAGTGCACAAATGCAAACATACACTCTCACACACACATTGGTGCTATGGATTTTTTCTAAGAGAGCAAACTTCATGTGTTTATAGATATATCTGGACTCATCTCAAATGATCATTCCACTTAAAGTTCACATGTACATTAATTTTCATTTATTCACTATCATTATTAATATGATTAATATAATTACGCATATGTAATCAAGTCAGCAATGAAGTCATTCCAATTCTAAATTCAGATGGTTAGACCAGAAGATCTCTAAGGCATTTTTATTTCTAAGAATCTATGAGTCTAGTAGGAGTTTTGACTTTGACTTTGCATTATCTCACACATGGTTTAAGAAAGAACAGAGTTATACACAACAGTCTGATTACGTCAGTATCACTTAAAAACACCAGCATGCAGAATATACTCATGGGAAGTTTCTTGGTGGGTAAATGTAGACTATGCTTGCTACACTGAACGGAATTTCTGTGCCTTAAGTTTGACTCCAGCTGCAAACCTTCTGTTGCCATCAAAACGTTCATGCATAGTCAGTAGTACTAAGCCTTGGGTGAGTAGGCAAGCTATCATCCTATACAACCATTTTAAAAGTTTTATTATACTCCATATTTTTAAAATAGTCACAAAGGAGACAGTTTGAACTCTTAAGAAAAGTTCTGGTAAGAACTCAGAGCTGGAAATTGCTGAAAGTCTCTGGGCTATTTTCATGAATATTCTTTTAGTATGTGGAATGACGTCTTCAAGGGATATGGAACTACAGAGTCTAGGTGTCTACAAGCCAGCAGACAGCAGGGTAGTCAGGGCCAAGTGGCTCTTTTGGATCAAAAAAATATAGACACAGCATGCAGGTTGGGATGGAAAGAGGACAATCCTGTGCACTGAACAACTCCAGAGAGAGTCATTCACATTCTATTCTATGTAGACAGTGCTACCTGGAGAGAAGGGAGAGTAAATAAAGTGTAGTTTTCATTCTTTGGTCCATATGGAAAGTTAATATGGATAATAAGATCTATACTTCAGGTTGTTTTTTCTTTAACCAATAACCAAATAATTAAGTTTTTGGTTTAAGTAAATCCCAAAGAAAAGAATAAAAAATTGACTCCAAGTTTTCTGGCTAAGAAAGCCAGATTCATGCCAAGTTCTACTATCATATGTCAAAAAGCAGTGAGAACAAAAGAGCTATTCTGAATGAAGCAAATCAGTAAAGTGCCTAGAAAAAAGAAAGCATAAATGTTGCTTTAGAGTTAAGCTGGGTGTTAGCTTCATTCATGCTCCATATATTTATTCAGTGCCTCCTACTCATCACACTACTATGAGATGTAGCCCATGGTTAAGGTTCTCATGGCCCCATGTAAAAGCTCAGGTATTTACAGTATCTTTGCACTTTTGTTGCAGTGCCCAATTCATTTAAAATCAAAAGGTATATTAATTAATTTGTATTAGTTTACCATGTATGTGGTTATATCCAGATAAAAGTTTTCAAGTCAAGCACAATATTCAGGAATAAACAAAACAAGCTAGCTGCTTAACTGGGCACCTGTGTGTTGTGTCTAAGAATCACATAAAATCTACCAGTTCTAACTATATAAGACTTTCTAGATGGTGTTCTTCAATATGGGACTTGATAAAGATGGCAAACAAGTTACTGAGATAGACGGAGTCTCCTTTCCAAACGGAGAACTCCATATAATTTATACATAGTTTACTATAACATCATGTTCTACTCTATGGATTAAAATCAATATAGAGTGGATTTTTTTAATTTCAGTATCAGTCTCTCACTTATTAACAGTGATTACACTTGACCAGCTAAATACTTCCTTCAAATATTATTTTAATCATAAGAACAGAATTTTTAAAAACCCCACCAGAATTCAGAGCCCTAAAATGGACTCATGAATGTAGGGGGAAATAGTATATGATAATGGTAGTAATTTTAGACAAGGGATAAGGATAGCAATCCAATAATTTGTTGGGGCTATTGGTTATCCATTAGAAAAAGAAAAAACTCCTATTTCACATCATTCGCTAATAATTTTCAGATATATTAAAGATATAGCACACCAAAACTATGAAAGCAATCGGAGGAAATACAGGAAAATTTTGTAGGAAAGACACAGCTGCATAGGCTGTGTACTGCACACCACCAGGGGGAGCTATTCAAGTAGGCTACAACATGGAATGTCCCTAAAGTTGCCTTAATCAAAATCCGTTCATATATAAAGCACTCCTACATCAATAAAAAGATCAATAAGCCACCCAATGGTCAAATGGGCAAAGGATATGAAAAGTGGATTCACAGAGGAGGAAATCCAAGGAACAGCATATACAAAGATGTTCAACATCCCCTGTAATCAAAGAAAATGCATATTGGAACAATAATAAACCATATTGGTGTGATATGAGTATTGGTTAGGGTATGGTAAAATGGTATTCTCTTGCATTCCCAGGTGAACTGTGAATATAACAACTATGTAAATTAAAAATGTATATTTTATTTTTATATAAAAATGTGTAATATAAAATATAAATAAATAAATATATATGTATGGTATATAAAAACCCNTGATATGAGTTGGTTAGGGTATGGTAAAATGGTATTCTCTTGCATTCCCAGGTGAACTGTGAATATAACAACTATGTAAATTAAAAATGTATATTTTATTTTTATATAAAAATGTGTAATATAAAATATAAATAAATAAAAATATATGTATGGTATATAAAAACC